>NC_133658.1:437511857-437869099 GCF_037893015.1 Macrotis lagotis | reverse complement strand
GTTTACTTTACTTTGAATTAGTTCATATACATCTCCTTGTTTTGAATGACCTTTAAAATTCCTTCTAGCTATGATTCTATAATCATTATTTCAACTCCCTTAGTTATTTTTGTTCCATTGTTGCTAGCCCTAAAGATCATTTTCTTTAGAGGCCTTTCCTTATTCTCCCAATTGTTAGCCTACTTCCTCTAGTTCTCCATCCCCACCCTCCCCATCACTGTGAACACTTGCCTATTTTCATTCTATATTTCCTAAATGTGAACTTGTGCCGTTATTGTGGAATGTGAGCTCTTTGAAGGCAGGAATTATCTCACTTTTTAATCCCAAATGAGTAGGACTTTTAGAATATGTTCAACATATATTGGTTGAAGGAAATGATTGAAAATTCCCTTCATTTTTTATTTCAGCACCAAGGTCCTTCACGTTGCTGAGAATCAACTATTGAATAACAATTCTTGTATTACTTCTAGAGAAGTTCGAAGGGTGGTATTAGCATGTAGGAGAGTCAAAAAATGAATTAATTGCTCTGATTTGGCAGAACTCCAGAAGATGCCTGAACAACTGGCATCTCTAATACTGTAACATATCTCTGAATCAGGCTTGTGATCCTCAGTTCCTTTTCTATTTTTCTCCTTTTGTTCCACTGATCTGTGGCATGTTTCAAAATAATTTGTTTCTTCTTTCAGCCTCTCTATATGACTGCCTATATAGACATACCTGTATCTCCCTCATCCTTAAAAAAAAAAAAGTGAACTCAATTGAACAGCTTCCCCTCATCCCTAGCTGTTGTCATGTTTCTTCCCTTTTGTGGCTAAAATTGAGAAAGCTATCTCTCAACAGTATCAGTGCCTCCAATTTTTCCTCTTACTCTCTTCTAAAATTCTATACTCTGGCTTCTAATTTCATTATTCAACTACAATTATTCTCTCAAAGTTAGCAATCTCTTAATTCCAAATTTAATAGCCTCTTCTCAAGTGTCATTCTTGATGTCATAGTAATCTCCTTGATACTCTCTCTTTAGGTTTTTATGCCATAAATGTCTCTTGGTTCTTCTCTTACTGGTCTGACTGTACCTTCTCATCCTCCTGTTGGATTTCAATCAAAGTCATACCATGGATATCCTCTAAGCCTTAAGAGTCCAAAGGCTCTGTTGAGTGTTCTTTTTCCTCTCTAGAGTATTACTCTTGGTTATCTCAAGAAGCTCCTATAGATTTATCTCTATGCATATATGATTCTCAGATTTATTTCAAAACCTCTTACATGCTCACTGAACATCTTGAACATAAAAATTTTGAAACATTACTCATCTTTTCTCCTAAACTCTACCTTCTCAATCTCCCTACAACCAGCAAGGGCATTATCATTCCCCCAATCACCCATGCTCACAACCTATGGTCATTTTTGACTCTTTATCCTCACTCATCCCATCTTTCTAGTCTCTTGCCAATTTCTCTCAATTCTGCCTTCACAAAATCTCTTGGCTGAAAGTATTCCCTTCTCTTCTCTGACATCGCTATTCCTCTGGTACAGGCCCTCATCACTTCACCCCTGGACTATGGCAACAACCTTCTGGTTGGTTTTTCCTCAAGTCTCTATCCAGTTCAGTTTATCCTTCACTCATCTGCCAGTGAACTTCCTAAAGCACAGATTTTATAATGTTTCCTTTCCATCCCGGGTATAGGGATGCCTTCCCCTTCAATAAACTCTAATAGCTCCCTATGATATGTAGGGTCAAGTATAAAATCCTCCGTTTGGCTTTTAAAATTCTTCACAACTTGCTCCTTACCTTGCTATGTTTATTACTGTATGATGTAATGATACCTCCTAGCTTTTCTGCATGTATGACATTATATCTCCCATCTCTTATCTTTTTATTCGCTGTCCCCTAAACCTAGAATAGCCTTCATTTTTCTTCCTGCCTCCTTGTTTTCTTTAGGTCTACAAGGGTTCTTTCCTGGTCCTTATAACTTCTAATGCTTTCCACCTGAGCTTGCTTCTAATTTACTCTATTCCGTTCTACCTATGAAATCGATACATGTCCACAGGGCTTAAAGTTCTGTGGCTCAAATTTTTCTTCTTACATTAGGATTTCTACTTCACTTCATTATCAATGTTTGGTGCATTTTTATATAGATATTTGAGACTATAAGTTTTATTGCTGGCTTCACTCTTGGATTTTCTCTTGTGAATTTCTGAATATCCACGACATTTTTCCTTTCTCTATTGGTGTGAAGAGCTGTTTTATTTAGATTAGCAGTATCCCATTTTATTTTAAATACTTTTTGAGTTAATTTGTACTCAGCACAATGTCCTTGATTAAGTGTCTATAATTACTCTTTTAAGTTTTAAACCTGCAATTGGGGTCCCTTTAATTCATTGTTTGCTAAATTATGTTTCTGGTGATGAGTTCCATAAAAAAAATTCAAAACTAGCAATAATTTCCTTTCTAAAATGTGAGTAAGGAAATTATGTTTGAATTAAAAATAACTGAAATGTAAAATACTTTGCTCGAAAATTCATCCATTTGTCCTTCAGCTCAGAATTTTTCCACTGTCATTGTGAAATGTATGATTCAATGAAGAGTCTGTAACTTATGTGATATCACATCAATTTTTACTTGAAGAGTCCATGAAATGGGCACATGTCTACAGGACCTGAAATTCCATAAATACTAAGCTAAAGACAATGAGTATCTTTTCTTTGTTATTGTAAAACTTTTGTTTTGTTTTAAGACCTGAATTCATAAATTAGCTTAGCCAATTTCCTTTCTAAATCACAATACCCAAAATCATGCAAAAAACATCAAGAGAAAATGAATTTTAACATCACTGTATGTCACTTCATAGCACATACATGAAAGAGACAATATCAGTGAATGAACTGACATATGTATTTATTGCGCAAATTTCCCCTAAATTTGGGAATGGTTAGTATAATACAAGTATACAACAGAGAAATGTATACAAAACAAGAAAAGAACCAGTATGTACATTTGATCCAGTATTTTACACAAACAACTATCTAAATAATTTAGATAAAGAAGAAAATTGTCATAAAACACTTACCAGAAGTGAGAAAAGTATGCAATGTGTAATATATGGGTTTTATTTACTTTGTGTTGAGTATCCCAGTGTTTTTGTTGATTGGAACAAAAATAAATCTGTTTGGGTACATGTTTAGTGCACTTAACATTTTCATCCTTAAAATTAAGACATTGTCATAAAGGAGAGAATATTCAAAATCAAAAAAGGTTAATTTATATGCAAAAAAGAAAAAAAATTAAGTCAATAATGCTATATTTTAAAAATCCCTTTTTCATTTGTTGTTACAACAACATAAAATTTCTGACAGTCTAAAAATCTTTCCCACAGTCATCAAAGTGTTCATGTTGAAAGTACAAAGGGAAGTATCTCTCATCCTCCAATGAGAAGAAAGTCTTGTTTTTCAGCCTTATATAAGGATAGACTAGGTAAAAGGAGTTATAGAAGCATTTAGATGTCTAAGTGGACCAAGAAATTTTCTGACGAGCTGGAAGTCTTTTTTCTCCAGCAAAACTTCCTTTTTCAAGGAGTGGTAGAAAAAATGTGGGCCATCCATTTCTTAACTTCTATATTTCCCAGGCAAATTCCTGAAATTCGTTGTTTATGAATTGATTCATTTTTGTTAAGAATTCAAAACCAAAACACTATTTACATGGTGTGTCTCTTAGTGCCACAATAAAAATTGTCACCAAAAGGGGAAAATATGTCCACAACTGCATTTCTTTTCCATATTCTGAATTTCAGTGAAACAATTGGAGTCCAGTCAGAGTTTTCCAACTTGCAGTGGAGAACAGAATTCAGTTAACAGATTTAAAAAGAAAAAGGAGCCAAAAGGAAAAAGAATCGTTGCTCCAATTTCATTTTATAACTATGACATCCAAGGGTTCTCAAGTTGGTGAGGAGAGGATTTTCAGTCCCAATGGCTTGGTAAGCACCTAGCCCAGTAATCAATTAAGCACTCCAATGCCATCAAAATGGATTATTGTCTCAGTTTAATTTAATATCTCTACCATACATAAAAGATTCAAGGCAAAATGTGCAAAATAAATGTAAAGTAAAATCACTTTATCAAGCACAACAACATCACATTTTGCAAACTAGGGTGCAAGAAGACTATGAGAAATATGAATGGACTGAATAGACAACTGATGTATTTAGTAAAGCAGTGAGCCAGGATGGCTCAAGATTATTTAGATAAGCAATTCCTGTGAATGGGGTAGAAAAAACAGAACCAACCTCATCCACAACTTTGATGATGCTCACATTAGACAAGGAAAGAAAAGACTACAATATAGTATTCAATTAAACTGAGGTAGTAGAGCATGTTGGAAATTTTATCCACATACCTACTCTATTTACATTAGATACAAGAGTTTGGTTCCATATTAGCTTTTCTTATACATAACACATCCACAGTATAATACAGATACATCACAGGCTGAATAACTGAAATCTTAGGAAATCCAGAATGACATTTAAGATCTGTGGATGAGTACCATTTTAACATAACAGAAGTTAACATACTTACTGTGTTGATATTAAAAAGAGAGAATCTTTTTTTACCTTACATTTTAATAGGTTACAGCTTTACTTTTTCCAGTGCTTTCGTACATTTGATCTCTTTTCCTACCAGTTTCACAGTAGCTGTGGATATACGGAAGCAGAAAGACCCTGTACTTACCAACAAAACAAAAAGATATCAAGTTATATGCTCATGTTATAATGGGAACTCGTATTTTTCAGCCTTAAAGATAAATGCTGGCTTTACCTCTCTTTTTTTTTAAAGTGTAAAACAAAAGTATCATTGTAAAGCAAGATATCAACTTTACAATTAATATCAGTTAATAACACAAGAAATAAAGGTCACATTTAGAATCTTATCTGTTTTCTTTTCCCAGCCCTTTTAGGAAACCCAGAGATATTTATATATATACACTTATGCATATGATATACACAGACTCACACATTTTTCCTGAATTCTATGTCATATACAAGTATTTTGAGAAACTGTTCAAAGTCAGCAATTCTCTTAAAGAATATATATAAGATGCTTGAAACTGGTGTACCTTAAGAGTTTAGACTTAAAAATGAAATTTGACTTCTGTATTGAATAATAGCAATGAATAACAAGGCAGCTGCTTCAACCTCATATTGTATCTGTTTAAGCTGTGAGCATATTGCAGAGTTCATTTAAATATCTGTACTTTTTAATATGTACATTGTGATCACTTTTATATAGAACTTGATTAGTTTCTTCCAAATTCCCTCTTTTCACTATTTTTATATTGTTTCATGTTCAATTTTTTATTTTAGGTTTTTGCAAAGCAATGGGGTTAATTGGTTTGCCCAAGGCCACAAAGCTAGGTAATTATTAAGTGTCTGAGGCAGGGTTTGGACTCAGGCACTCCTGACTCCAGGGCCAGTGCTCTATCCACTGCGCCAACTAGCTGCCTCCTCATGTTCAATTTTAAAACAAAAAACTTAGTCAAAAAAGTCACAAGAAATATGTAGTATATGTAATCCAGGAGTCCTAGTCAACTCCATCAGTGGATCAATCAATCACAATGCCTTAGGATGAAGTCAGCACAAGTATTATACCTTTTGTGCCTGCCTCCATTGCTTTTGTTTAATTTATCCAAATTAACACCTAAGTTTTCAGGCATTTCAAAGGAGTATCTGGGCAACATAAGGAGAGTGAGTGCTACAGCTACCAGAAGAGGGAGGTCACTGGATTCAATCCTAGAACAAAGAAAAGATATCGTTTACCTTTAAAATCAAGACTAATACCTTATTATTATTATTATTATATGTTATTCTGTATGTCTATTGTATATAGGAGATCTGTGCACATGGTGAAGAAATTGTGCCCAATAAACTGACTCAGAAGTTATCTAAATAATTCACAGTACTTTTAAACTGAGACCTGATGTATTAGGAAAACAAATAGTACACTGCAAGGGATATCAGTATCTCAGGCCATGAAAGTATATTAACAAAGAAGAAAAATGAATTCAGAGGGACCACAGAATTAGAGAGAGAAAACAATCTGGTGATAATTGATCACTGACTTCCAATTTATTTATTATGAAGTCTAAGAAACTGAATGCAAGATCCAGGAGACCTTGATTGAGTTCTGTGAGAACTGAGTACTTTAGCACAATTCAGGCAAGACATGGACACAAGTATGTGTTTGTGGCAAGGAATGGCCTCTTGTGTGATCTCAGAACGTAACTGTTATTCTTAAAGCTAAGATTTTATTTAATAATTCATGATTCTCTAACCTTATTAACCATTTTGGTTTGAATGTATAAAGAAGACATAAGTGCCAATAACTTTTAGGAGAGCTGACGACAAATGATACCAAAGCATCATCTTCAAATATGATAAAAGACAACTTCATGGAAAAAAGAATGTGGTAGGGTCCTGAGCAATAAGTTATGGAAAGACTTACTAATCAAACAAGGATTCAATTCAATTCAATTCAACCATATACTGAGCACATGGAGAGGCTGCTTTGTAAAGGGTTAAAGTTAAGAATGCTAGCCATGAAGTCCTTTTCAGATAACATGAGAACCAAATGTTTGAACAAGGTCAGAATGCTCTGATTACAGCAAATATCTGAATGTGCTCTGTCTGTACTCAGGGAGGAGCTCTGGTCCTTCTTTACTTAACTATTATCTTACTCCTTTGAATCTGATAGAAAAGAGAATATCTACTGTGAAAGAGGAAGCCTGGGAGTGATCCTTGAGTTATACTGTTTTGCATACCTAAAAGAGGCTGATAGAGTGGTCTTACATGTATAAAAAAGGACTGTCTGCTTGCCAAGGCAGAGATGTAGTGTCCTGTTAATAAAACCTGTTACACATCTCTCCTGGCTGAACTCTCATTAGTGAATACACGGGTCGTGTCCGTGAGGCGCCACAAAGACCTTGGAACTAAGGTAGGACATGGCTGCCCAAAAGGAAAAGTCAAAGGACTTTTCATGGTATAAAGCTGACCTGGGAAGCAAGAAAGCCTGGATTCATGTCTTGCCTCTGACATATACTGATAAGTGGCTCAAAATCTCTGTGCTCTCTGGGCAACTTTCTAAGACCCCATCTTACATGAAAGGTGTTGATCTACTCCATGGTTAGGGGTTTCCTCATCTGGGACTTCCTATATCAATGAAAGCCAAGATTAAGTTGCTATTCCTATCACCACTTTAAGCACCTCTCCTTAAAGTGAGAATGGGAGACTGGATAGAGAGAAAGCTTGAGAGTCTAGAAAACCAGCTTTAGTACAGCCTCTGATATATATACTGTATGACAAATCATTTGGCCATTCAGTTCCTCTAAGCTGTAGAACATTTTCAGACTAGACTTGGCAAAGCAAATGTCCTCCCTTGGAGTTCCCTCCACTAAAGAAATAATAGGCTCTGACCACTGGACAAGTACTGTACCTTCCCTCCCATACCCCAACCTCTTAAAGGACTTATCTTAGCCTAAAGAAAGAGTAAGTGAAAGCAGAAAGCAAATCTACATAAATCAGTGTTGAACTCTATGAACATACCCTAGCACCAGGCCCAGCTCTGTGACATGGGCTCACATCTGTCCCTTCAGATACTCAGAGAGCCTTTTACTTTTGAAGAGGAGTTCCTGCAGCTGGTCTTACAGGTGCATGACACACTGCAGTATGGCAAAGAGTAAATAAGACATGACAAAGTTTACAAATTCTTATCTGCAGCAAGTTCAAAAATGTAGTTATTAACACTAAGTAGAAGAAATTCATACTTACAGAATTTGGAGATAAATTATGCTTGTAAAGCTGTAGAGTGTAATGAAGCAAATTAGCAAATTGGAGACAAGACTAGAAACTAAAACTTCCTTTCCCAGCTTATTATCTGTTATTCCTCTCTGGCTACTGGCTACTTGTACGGTCTACACATCCATGTCTGCAGTAATACAAACAGCTTCAGCTATGGGTTTATCCAATACTGGATGCTAAAAACAAAAAAAATGTATGAAAAGATAAGTCATGCTACCAACAATTACAGTTAAATGAAAGGAAGAGAAACTCCAAAGAAAAAGAAATCAGTTTTATTCATTCAGCTACCACTAAAGGATAATTATGTAAAAAAAAGCTTTGGAATAAATGGTTTCTTGTAAGTAACGTAAAAAGTCTTCATGGGATAAAGTACAGTTGCAGTCTTGAATCAAAGTACATAGGATATTTTACAAATTTAATTTTCACTATTAAACAGATAATAATAATGGCTCTCTGTCATGCCACTACAAAATAAAAGATGACCGACAAAGGTAACCAAAATACTTTGGGCTGAATACTCCAATTACTCTGCTGAGAGGGCCATGTATTTATAAGACCAAGAGGAAGTGTATATCTACTATCTTCTCTAGAGCTCTCTTGGGAAGGCTGCTGATAACAGGTATTGGCACATTTTTCAGTCATTTCTCATTTATAACAAAGATATTTTACATAGCAATGGAGATTTTGGATACTTTCTAAAAGATGCAAATTTTTAGTATGTGATCACTCAGAACTGTTTTAAGAACAGAGTTTTAATGCACTACATTTTTGTTTATTTTATTTCAATTTAATAGAGGACAAAATATTCTTGTCAATGTGTGAGAGAAAAATCATGAATGAAAATGCATCTTAATGCAAACTTCTCCAGCATTTTAAACCAGAATTTCTGCATTTTTAACAGAATCAGAAGGATAAATGTAGCTAAAATATTTCAATGAAATAAGAGATTGTCACCAGACAGAAGAACATCTTCAGGAAAAAGCTGCATGACAAGCCAAAACAAGAAATATCAATCATAGTTTTATGTGGGATGTGTTTGTGAAACATTATTTTATTTCAATGGTCATAAAATGCTTGGTTAACACTTCAAACAAAAACACTTGAAGTCAAATTCTATAAAAAACATTTCTGCTAAGCAGAAACAAAATGAACCTTAATTAATAATAATTTAGACCAAGATGGAAAATTAAATGTATAAAAGCAAATTTATACTGAAAGACTAAATTATCAAGTTTAATTCAAATCTCTGAGCCATGGAGGGATCCCTGTATAAAGTGAAAATTCCAAGAAAATTTTAAAAGGATGATAATCAATTTCTTTACTCACACCCAGAGCTGCCCGCAATCTTTTTTAAAATACTTCCTAATAACTTTAGAATATACTCACACATGACTGCATTTATCCATATTAAAATAGATCTGATTTAGTTTACTGAACACAGTGATGGCTGCACTACTTTGAAAAATAGTACTTGAATGTTAAATGTATTAGGAAACCAGGAGATGGAGCTCTCTAACAAACAAATTCACTTTCATTGTCAAAAAATGGTGCTAAAGACTAACATTCTATTAAACCTAGAGAAATTGAGGTTTCTTTCTCACTGCAGGAAATTTGGATAAGTTACATTTTTCTGATGATATTCTAAAAGTTCAATTAAAATGGGACTGGAGGTATGGAACTCTCAGTCCAGGGCTGGAAAAGGATCAAAATTAAAATGTAACTGAGAAATGTTGAAGAAAATAAACAAAAATATAACACAGTATGGATAATGGTAATTTGTGGTTTGCTAAATCAAGACACAACCCAGTCTAACATCACTTGTCTAAGGAATTTTCACTGTATAAAGTGCCTACCCAGAGAAAGACCTCAAATAAATTTGGGACTGACATGACTGATTAAATTACTTCAAGAATTAAAACAGAATTTACATTTAAACATACTGGTATAGATTTGTATTTTTTATGTTTTAAAAAGATCTCACTGTGCCCTATAAATAGCTCTGGATTTGGAGGCAAAAATTGGGCTTTTGCTGTCTCTTTGTCCATTTTTTAAATCCTTTAACATTAAAAAGTCTTAATTCCTTATTTGCAAATAGACAATAGACATTACTTCTACTACCCTTCTCAGTGTTGACCTGAGTAAAACACCATAGAAGTCTTTCAGTATAGCATAGTAGACTACAACTAGTAATCCTCTTTATTCTGTAATTGAAAGTTCAGTTTTCTGGTAGAAACTGGCAAGATCTAGCCCATTCAATCTCATTCTTCCATTAACTTAGCCAGCTAGTTTTTCTCTGCTAGAATTTTACCACAGATCTAAACCATGTTCTATAAAAGTCTCACCTGAAGTAGAATCTTTTGTGTAATTTTTCTTCTATTGGATAATGTGACTGGAAAATAACATCAGCTCTATTTGGATAGTCATTCTTTGAATATTATAATTTACTTGCACAGCATGCGACAGATCGGAAACCAAAAGCTGATGAAGTTTCTCATCATTTCCTATGCCTTCCAAAACAAAATCAGGTACATAAGAAGAACAGTAGCTACCTAACAACGGCCTTGCAAAACTGGCAATGCTGGCCTTGACAGAGGTCACTTCAATTAATTTTGACCTGAAAGAAAGGTCCAAAATAGGCATATCTAATTAGGAGTATTACACATATTATACGGTTTAACAAAATCTTGTTTTCCAACACCATCATTTTCAATTATATATGTATATATATATATATATATATAGTTGCTTCCTAAGAGACACTACATAACACTTGCAAGGAGATTATGTTCTGGATATTAATGACCTGTGGCTAACAAGTTTTTAGATATATTCTCATTGTTTCCAGAGAAGACATTGTGCTTTTAATTGACATTAAAATATCCTTACTTACTCAGGAAAAGGTATTTCATCCTCTTCTGCCAAGTCTTTTCTGTCTCCTTCAAAATAGTTACTGCCATGTCTGGTCAAATCATTACCAGCATCTTCACTCTCACTGTCAGCAAGGGCACTATCTGAACTTTCATTACTTGGAATGTCCCATTCAGTTCTTATAGCAATTTTCCCCTCTGAGTTCTCTTTGTCCCCATGGGCGGATATCAATAGACTTTGAATCTCTTTGATCCTGCTTGGGAAAGCAAGCTTTACATGAATCCTGGCGCAGATTCCATACATGTACAAAATTGACTGGGTTTTTTTTTATTATTCTTGGTACAGTCTTTTAGAAAAATCTAACATATTGCTCTGCAGTTCTAAAACATCTCTGCTTGTTTTAACTGGAACATCTTCATTAGTCCTGGTTTCGATTGAGTCATCATTAAAATATTCATCAAATCAACTCATGTGTTCCAGATCTGAATGATTCCAGTTTGGAAGTGCACTGGTACCTCTGGGAAACATTTCATGTACTCCAGGATTCCCAATTTGGTCCTCAACCATAAGCTTAGTTTCATAATGTTCAGCAAGAGTCTTCCTTTTTTCTTTTGTGGGTGTGATGTGATGCCTTATGATCTGTCTCAATCAGGTGACATGGAAATCTCCAATTAGGAAGGTAACCTTTGTCTGTGAAGCATTACAAGAAAATGAGGTAGACATGAGCTTATCTGAGGGTTTCTTTTCCACAGCCATACCTGTTGATCTCATTCCTTTGCTGGATTGACTGCCTGAATGCAGTGATTCTTCACTTCTCCAGGTTTCTATTGTTGGCTCCAGTCTTGAGTCTGCCAATAGACGTTTGTTGACTGGAGCACATCATGTGCAAACTATGATCTCTACTTGGTGTCAAGGCAAGTTTGCAATTTCTCTCTGCACTGCTTAATGTCAACAGCATTTTCTTGGCAGCCAGAAGGAGAACTTTTCCTGAACTCCTCTGAAGAAGTTTCCAGCAGCTGTTGAGAGGTGCCTTCAACAGTTCTCTCTTCTGAAAAGTTCTCTATTTTTTGTACAACAAATGGGCATTTGCAATATTGACAGTCACAATGGGGAGTCCCTGTTTGTTCTGAATCTCTAAAGAGCAAACTGCTTTTGTTCCTATGTGTTGTGATGAGCACATATTTAGAGTCTTCAACTTCCCCTTTTTCTAAGTTGTGGTAATAATCATTCCTGGCATGACTATGGCTTCACCTTCTCCATTTTCTAAGAGATGGGTCTCTTGAAGTTCAGAGCATCTTATGAAATAGGTAAGAAAATAAAGCAGCCTCTGGACCATGTCTTGTATTTTGCCAACCACTACTGTCCTTGCTAATCTTACTGGAGAGACAATTGCTCCATATAAGTCTCCTGCAATGGAAGAATCAATTAAGAAGTATTCATTTATTTCATAATATGCCAACAGGAACGTAAGCACTAAGTTTAACCAAGTAAATTTCTTGAGTTCATAATTTTATGGTATATAAATGTTAAGCCAAATGTTTTTGCTGTGAAATAAAAAAGATATACATATAATTATAGCATAATGTTAAAATTCTCTGAGGATATACCTAATTGGGCCCACGGTGGGTTATAGGGATGAGTCTTTGCCAGCATGTGCACACTATGAGAGGAATGATTTCTAAAAATATTTTTATAGGAGGTTGTCCATTAGGCATGACTGTTGGGACCCACGCAAGGTGTTTGGTCAGAACTGCTATAAGGAGAGCTGGTAAGAATCTGAAAAGCAAAATCATTCTATCAATCTCTATCCTCTGGTTATATGAAAATGGAAGGAATAGGAAGAGTTTTAAATAAAAATCATACAGAATTAGCTAACAGTCAAAAAAAAGAGACCCATCAAATATAACATTCCTTTTAGAAATTACCTTAAAATGTTTTCAAGTTTCAAGTATTTTTTTATTTCTTTAAGGCTGTGGGTTAAGTGATTTTCCAAAGGTCACACAGCTAGGCAATTATTAAGTGTCTGAGGTCACATTTGAAATCAGGTCCTCCTGATTCCAAGGTTGGTGTGCTATCCATTGTAACACCTAGGTGTCCCCATGTTGCAAGTATTTTCAAGAGATATTGAAACAGAAAGTATTTTTGGATAAAGCATAAACTATTTTGTTTAGCTGTGACATCCTTAAAATCCTGGCCCAATTTTTCTTTCTAGCCTCACTGGATAAATATTCTTCCTACTATACTCTTTGACCCAACAAAATGGCCTTCTCTCTTCTCCTCACATGTGACCTTCTATCTTCTATTTCTGTGCCTTTAAGATGAGCTGAACCATACACCTAGAATGTTCTTCCTCTTTACCTACTTACCTATACTTTCTTTTTTTTTTTATTAACCTTAACTATTTGCTTGGCTTCACTCAACTTAGATAACTATCCTATTGGCCCCATTTCTCACTCATCACCTGCCCCAGTTCTGGCATATAAGAATGGATATGTAACCAGGGTCATACTTGGTATATTTCAATTAGACTTTCATCCTTGGTGGAGAGAGCTATTAGTCAGCACTCCATGTCTATGTGAGTGATGGAGTTGGCAGAGCTCAGGAGAGATTTCTTTCTTTGAAAAAAAATTTATGGTATCTTTTGTTTTAATATCAACTAAATTTTTTTCCAGTATCCTTCCTCTTTACCCACTCCATATAAAATATTGTTTTTAAGGTTGTTTGCAAGGTAAACAGGGTTAAGTGGCTTGCCCAAGACCACACAGCTAGGTAATTATTAAGTGTCAGAGGCCGAATGTGAACTCAGGTACTCCAGACTCCAGGGCTGGTGCTGTATGCACTGCGCCACCTAGCCGCCCCCATATAAAATATTTTTGGAGGGAAAAAACAAAAGAGGAATTAAAAAAACTAATTAATGCATTAAAAAGTTCTGAAAATCTGTACAATAATGCATACATGTGGACCTACAATCTCTTCAAAGAAGAGGAGGGAGATATCTTCTAACTCTTCTTTGGGGCCATGCTTATTCTTTGTAATTCTGTAGTACACTTTTGATTTTTCTCTGGTCATACTTCCTTCTACTTACATTCTTGTAGAAGAGGAAAAATAACTTTTGGTTTCTAGCTTCAAATGATGAAAAGCTTGACTCCAATTCCTCTTCAAGGAAAGATGCCCAGGGAAAGAAAAACTGGGAAGAAGCAAAGGCAGAGAAGCACAAGTCTCAACAATTCCTGATTTACAGATTGCTGCATTAGAGATTTTAGGAAAGTTGTCTATGGTGAGACTGAGGAATCTCTGTTATTACAAAAAGGAGAGTTCACTTGGTGTACAATATATACTTGGTATATTGTTTATTATATTCTATCTTTAATCTTTTATGATACCTTGTTTGCTATCAGTTTGGATAAAGACGTTAATTTGATATTCACTAGTTGTGATGGTCTTTGTGTGACTAGGATTTTAGGGACAAGGAATCAAACCTTTGAATATATCTTGAAGCACTATTTGCCCATTAAGAGTTGGTAGTCAAGAAAGTGATTTGAACTTAAAAATTACTTCCTTTAGTAATATGGCGGGAGGGGGATGGCCAAGGTAGAAAGATATAATTCTAATCTGATATCATTTCTTTCAAGAAAGAAGATGGAAGAAAATAAGCATTTATTAAAAGCTTACAATGTACAAGGCATTACAAATATTATCTTATTTGATCCTCACAATAAACCTATGTAGTAGACCCAATTAGTATCCCTAGTTGCAGTTGACAAAAATGAGAAAGAAATTAAATGCCTTGCCACAATCACACAGCTAATAAGTGTTAAGAGGTCAACTTAGGTTCCAAGCTACCTATATGAAATTAATCTATATTGGTGTTGTTTAAGACATCAGAATAGGTTTGTGAGATATGTGGTAGCATTGACACAGTGTTTTAAAGTTTGTAAGTTACTTTACAATTGTTGACTAATTTTATCCTCCAACAAACCTGAAAGGTAGGTTCTATTTTTATTGTATTTTACAAGTGAGGAAACTGAGGTAAATCAGTTAAATGATTTGGGCAATATCACATAACTATAACGTGTCTGAGATTTGGTTCTCAGACCTGACTTCAGGTCTAGTACTTATGCACTGTACTACCTAGCTGCCTACAATTTTGGGTTAGAGAAGATTTCCTGTGACTCTCAACACAGACATCATACATTGAGATTTGGAAGAGGCCCTGATGCTTGTCATTTTTTCTCAAAGAAGACTGTATTAGGGAGGTGATGCCATGACAAGGAAGTGAAATGGATTTGAGTGAGGGGATGCTGTGCTGAGTTACCAGCCTTACTTTTCTCCTCCAAATATGAATCAGGATGGGAGGCAGTCAGGGTTGAGTGACTTGTCCAAGGTCATACAGCTGTTATCCAGTGTCTGAGGCCAGATATGTAGTCAGTCCTCCTGACCACAGAGCTGGTTCAATCCACTGCACCACCTAGCCACCCATCTATGATCATATTTACTCGTGAAAATGTCCCCAGGTGCAATCTCGTCTAAGATCCTCATTATACAAATAAGAAAGTTCTGTCCCAGAGAGCTCCCTGAGACCTTGCCTACCATCACACAAGTGATACAAGGCAGAGATAGGTTTAAATCCACAACTTTTGGCTGCAGATCCAGCACACTTCCTTCATCTCTGGTTCAGCTCAGATGCCAAATATGCTGGGAAGAGTTGATAGGTCCAAGCAAAAAATAATTTCCCTTAGAGCAGCTACGTGGCACAGTGGAGTCAGGAGAACCGTAGATCAAATGCAGCCTCAGACACTCAATAATTACCTAGCTGTGTGGCCTTGGGCAAGCCACTCAACCCCACTGTCTTGCAAAAACCTAAAAAAACAATTTTTCCTTGAGGGAAAGAATTCTTTAATCTTGTCTGCCAAATTCCACCACCTGCTTACAGTGGTTTTGGCTTAAGCAATGTTTCTTGAGTGAAAACGAATGGATTGCTTCTAAATATCACTTTAAAGCTTTCAAAGCATTTTATATCTATTACCTCTATTATTCCCATTTTGCAGATGAGAAAAACGACAGAGGTTAAGTGAGTCACAAGGGATCGCATGACTAGAAAGTGTCTGAAGTCTTCCTAAAGTTTAAGTCTGCTATGCAAGAGTTAAAAAATTTTAGAAACAGACAACTCCCCACTCCCCCCCAACCAAATAGAAGCAACTCAAATATATGTATATATATATATATATGCTATATGTCTATATATAGTCTATCTATATCTACTTTTATCTAGATATATCTGTATATAGAAATATAGCCTATCTATCTAGATATATCTGCATATAGACATATAGCCTATATACTATATACATATATATATATATATATATAGCCTATATATCTATATATATCTAGATATATTTGTATATAGACATATAGGCTATCTATCTATCTAGATATATCCATATATAGACATATAGCCTATCTATATCTATATCTATCTAGATATATCTGTTTGTAGACATATAGCCTATATATCTATATCTATTTATCTATATATATCCGTACATATATCTATATCTATCTAGATATATGTGTATATATATATAGCCTATCTATGTATCCAGATATATCTGTATATAGACATGTAGCCTATCTCTGTAGATATATCAGTATAAAGACTTATACAGTCTGCAGCTATATCTATCTCCATCTCTCTAGCTATATATATATATATATATATATATATATATATATATATGTATCTCCACACACACACGTGCACACACACACACACGCGCACACACACACACACGCACACACACACACACACACATGCACACACGTGAACATGCCCGGCCCGGCCCCGCAGCACTCACAGGCGCCCCGGGCTGCTCTCTGGCCCACGTGCCCGGGTGGAGGGCGGGTCTTCCTCACCCGGAAGCTCTTTGCCAAATGGCATCCGGGCTTCTGGCCTTCTCCATGTGCGCAGAGGAGGAGAGCGGGAAGAGAGCGTCCGGGAGGCGAAGCAGCCATGCCAGGGCGGGAAGGCGAGCGCGGCGGCAACGGCCTGGCACCGGGGGACCAGGCTGACGAGGCCCCGAGGCTCTGCCGGCAGCTCCGCTCCGCTCTGAGCATGCGCGCTGGGCCGCCTGCAGGGGGCGCCGACGAGCGCTTCGCTCCCCGCGGCCCGCTCTCCCCTCCTCCCGCCCCCACAGTGGCTTGTCCAAGGCCACACTGCTAGGTCATTATTAAGCGTCTGAGGCCAGATTCGAACTCAGGTCCTCCTGCCTCCAGGGCCGGTGCGCTGTCCCCTGGCCACCCAGCGCCCCTGCTTTGCCTGTTTTTAGAGTCCCCTGTATTTAACCACTCCATGCTTTATTTACACAGATACACTCTATGTTCTTACATACGCACCTCCGTCTTACATCACATGTAAACCCCTTGGAAGAGCTGCGTTTCTCTTTTTGTACTTGGATACCCAGGACCTAGCACAGCATTTTGCCCTATAGCAGGTATTTAATACATTTTTTTGGTAAGGAAATGGGGTTATGTGACTTGTCCAAGGTCACACAAGCTAGGTAAATATTCCGTGTTTGAGACTGGATTTGAACTCGGGTGTTTCTGACTTTAAGCTCAAACCTTTATCCATTGAATCATCGAACTGCCCAGCACTTCCTATCTTAATGCATTAAATAATAGACCTCATTTTTAAAGACTCAGGAGTGTTTAAATTCAACTTTACCATCTGCTAGAATAAATCAAATACGTTTCCAAACAAATTTATTAAATTTGGCACTAATTAGTTTCTTTGGGGGGGGGGTTATTAGCAGAAGAGAGTAACTTCAAGAATAGAAAAGATTATTTTTTCTAATTAATGGCTTTTATAACCCAGCTAATTCAAATTCATACTACAAACTATCTTGAAATGCTTATGTTAAACTGATGTTCAAAGTACAAATATAAGCATGCAATCTCAATGAATCTATGTTACTAATGACTAATACATGCCTTAACTCAGAAAGTAAAGATTTCTTTTAGAAACCTTTTGTTGGTTTAATGTTTTTTTAAAAAAAGGATGAAGGAGGCATTCCTGAAGATAATATGGTATTAGTGGAGTAAGAGTGAGAAAATCAGATTTATTCTGATTGTTTTGTAAGTGATTCTGTTCTGTATCGCCACAAACGTATTATTAAATTGCCTGTCACATCTATTTTTTGTCATTGACTTCAATTTGGATGTTCAGTTTCTCTTTCCAAGGTTAAAACTTTAGGTGTCCTAATTATCATCTTAATTCAAGGAAATGTTGTATCACATCTTACTGCCCATATACAATTAAAGGAGATCTGTTATCTTGCTAAAAACTACCAAGATGGCTTCTAGAAAGTCTGTTATTTATTTAACACTAGCTATGCAGGGAGATACCACCAATAAGCTTCCCTAACAATAAGACAGAAGGAGGAGTTGTTGCTAGCCTGCTAGCCCAGATTTCCATCCAATCTTATATTTTCTGTCATCTATGACACTTCATACTTTGTAATCAATCATATTACATACATGTAATTTAGCTTATTCTTTGTTTGCCTCAAAACTGTATGAAAGTAAATATTCGGGGCAGCTAGGTGGTGCAGTGGATAAAGCACCCGCCCAGGAGTCAGGAGTACCTGAGTTCAAATCCAGTCTCAGACACTTAATAAATACCTAGCTGTGTGGCCTTGGGCAAGCCACTTAACCCCATTTGCCTTTCAAAAACTTTAAAAAAAGAGTAAATATTCATCCCTTTCACTTAGATTGTCAAATTTATTGGCATAGAGTTGGGCAAAATAATTTCAAATTATTACTTTTATTTACTCCTCATTGGTGAGTTCACCTTTTTCATTTATGATAGCAGCAATTTAGTTTTCTTCTGTCATTTTTAAATCGAATTAATGAGAGGTTTATCAAATTTGGGTTTTTTTTTATAAAACCAACTTTTGGTTTTGTTTTTTGCTTTTAGAAAAAATATAATTTAATATAGATAATATTAATTTGTGGTTTACTAAGTCAGCATGCAGTCAGGTTTCTATTTGGCTTGGATACTAATAATATAGTACAGTATAGATGATACCTGGAGGTCATTTCTTTGTGTTGCTGCTTCATTCATTACTTCCTTGTCTTCTTCTGTGATACACATGCCCTCCTGCCATTCCCCTTCCCCCCCAACGCCTAGTACCCCTCAGCTCATATGTGTCCCTAGTTGGTGAATCCTATCACAATCTTCACTGGAAAGGTTTCTCTGCTGACCTTTTTTTCAAGGGCTGTGGCTCAAACTTGCAATTCTCTTCATCTCCCAGAAGATGGTAGGCATTCCTCTTCCTAGAAGACCAGAATCCCATATTTGTTATATAACTCAAAAACTGTCATTTCTAAAGGCATTTCCTTTTTTTTTAAAGATGTTATCTGAGTTTTACAATTTTTCTCCCAATCTTACCTCCCTCCCTGCTGAATATTTGAATGTCCTCTTCCAGGGAAAAATAATACTCATATGAACCTTCTCAGTTAACAGAGCAGGTAGGAGATTCTATAGATGAAGCACAAGAGAAAGCTGAATTTGAAGATAAAATATGGTGTAAAAATTGAGTCAATAGAAAAAAGGGAAATGTAATGGGAGAAAGAAAAAGGAGAAGGGGAATAGGCTAAGAAATTTTGTGTAATAAGATTTTTCTTTATTACAATGAGCTATTGCAATGATATGGAAGTGGGGAAGGCAAGGGGGAATGAGGGAATCTTCGCTTTCATCAGGGGTGACTAGGAGAGGAAACAGTATATATACTCAATGGGGTATAGACTTCTGGAGTAAGGAGAGAGGGGGGACAGGAGGAAGGGGTGGGGCTGTGAATAAAGGAGGAGAGGATGGACCATGGGGGGAGAGTGGTCAGATATAATACATTTTCATTTTTACTTCTTCCAAGGGGCTGGGATTGGATGGCCTGTGCAAGACCATAGAGCCAGGTGGATGCTGGGTCTAAGGCTTGGTATGTGGGCTCGGGGCCTCTTGGCCCCAGGGCCATGGGTCTGTCTGCTGTGCCACTCAGGTACCCTACAGCAGAGTCAGAGTAAAAGGAGAGAGAAAATATAGTACATGATAGTAGAGAAATACGAAAGGAGGGTGTTGCAATCAGCAATGGCAACAGTAGAAAAACATGGAAGTAACTTTTGTGATGGACTTATCATAAAAAAATGTGATACACCCGCGACAGAGTTGGTGGTGTTGGAATACATACTGAAGCACATTTTTTATTTTTATTATTATCATTTTGGGGGTGCACAGGGCAAATGGGGCCAGGTGGCCTGCCTGGGGCACCATGGCAGGGTGATCATTGGTTGTTTGAGGCCGGATTTGGACTCAGGTGCTCCTGGCTCAAGGGCCAATGCTCTGTCCACCACCCAGCCGCCACTGCTATTATTATTATTTTATTTTATTTTATTTTGGGTCTTTTTTTTTCTTTTTTTCTTTTGTTTTTGCAGGTCAGTGGGTTTGGGGTAGCTTGCATGTCACAGCTGGGTGATTGTTGGGTGTACAGGACCAGATATGGGCTCGGGTGCTCCTGCCTCCAGGGCTGGTGCTCCACCTACTGTGCCACCTGGCCATACCTACAATTATTACTATCATTTTTTTAATTCTAATTTTAATTTTTTTCTCTCCCCTTTATCGCTCAAGCGAGTCTATATTTTTGGGGGGGAGGTGGTATTTTGTTTACTCTTACACAAGAATATTTTATTAATGTATAAAAAACATTATTTGTACAAAATAAGAATAAATATTAAATTAAAAAAAAACCTCCTTAAACTAAACTAGAACAAACAAACAGAAAAACGCACAACACCATACTCCCCTCAATGATTCCTTTATAAAAAACAAATAATTTATCCTGGAATGCTTTCCTGTATTTGCTGGGAGGCAAACTCAACTTTTTAGAGATGATGTTGAAGGGGCAGCTAGGTGGCGCAGTGTATAGAGCACTGGCCCTGGAGTCAGGAGTACCTGGGTTCAAAACTGGCCTCAGAAACTTAATAAAATTACCTAGGTGTATGGCCTTGGGCAAG
Source organism: Macrotis lagotis (assembly GCF_037893015.1). Taxonomy (NCBI): domain Eukaryota; kingdom Metazoa; phylum Chordata; class Mammalia; order Peramelemorphia; family Peramelidae; genus Macrotis; species Macrotis lagotis. Next base: position 437,848,322 of record NC_133658.1, on the reverse strand, counting down.
CCACTTAACCCCATTTGCCTTACAAAAAATAAATCTAAAAAAAAATCTAGAGATGATGATGATGATACTTGTCCTTTGTTCCCCTAGAAAATCATGACATCAGGGAGATTGATGCTATGACACGCACATGAATTGGATTTGAGTGAGCAGATACTGTTAGCAGCCTCACTTTCTCTTCCAGAGCCATCTAGTGGCCAGACAGGGATCAACATGATCCTGCATGCCTGGTATTCAGGGTTAAGTGATTTGCCCACAGTCACACAACTACTGTCACAGGTCTGAGCTTTCAACTTCTGTCCTGATTCTAAGGTCAGTGTGCCACCTAAATGCCAGTGTTTAGAGAAAGGATATGGTCACCACCACTAATGTCAGGAATTAGAAACCTCTAGCCAGGGAAATTTCCTAAAGAATTGACACTGAACTCAATGTGGTCCCTCCTATTCTTAATTTTGGGAAATTTTGATTCCCTAATTAAATACTCATAGTTTAAATGCTAGGGTTCTCTTTCTTAATAATGATAAACACAATACTTTATTATCATACCCATATTTATTCAAATCTCCATCATCTGAGACTTCATTGTTGAGAAAAATCAAGCAGTTAGTTGCAAAAAAAGTGCAGGTTTTCCTGACTTCAAGCCCAGGAGTCAATTCCCCAACCATATCATGCACAGGTTGTTCACTTTAAGTTTTGGATTTTGCTGGCAAATGTAATTCAGCTTGCTCAAATGTTATATGGTACATTTTTTCATTATTTTGATGTTTAGTAAGTACTCTATATGTATTTTGGGGTTTTACGTTTTTTTTCTGGAAGACAGCTTTAGTCACTAAACTCAAAATGCATTATTCACTCTTACCCTGGAAGCCCCTTTCTTCTGTCGGGAGGGTCTCTACCCATCTTGCACTACTCTGAACTTCATCATGCTAGGTGCTTACTCTTCCTTCTCTTTACTTCCCAACACTTTTCGGTTTTCTTATATAAGTTGTCTTCCTCCTTAGATGCAAGTTTCTGGAAGGAAGGGACATTTCACTTTTTACCTGCATTTATATTTATAGAGCTAAATGAATGTTTATTGATTAACAGCCATCTATAAAACAAGGAGACTGAACTCAGTGATCTTCCACAATCACTTCTGGTTCTAAATTTATATCTAAATCCTCACAAACTTTCATTCTCACATACATTCTACACCCCCCCCCCCAACTACTATTCCCCCTCTCAATGCTCTAGGACAAAATTAGGCGTTGGAAAAGCAATAGCTTCAGGAATCACAATTACTGAATGATAATGACTTGTTCCCAGTTTCTGCCAGTTCACAAAAAAGATCATGAAATTATCTCATGGAATAAAAGAAAAAAAAAACCCCAACATCCAATCTATTAAAGACTTACTGGAGAAAAATAATTTATCTATGGTCATTTTTAAGATTTCATATTAGTATTTCAAAAATACCTCACAATGGTGAAGTTTACATGGAATAATAACATTCTTAGTATTTAAATTGTTAGAATAAAGGTTAGTTCTTTTGTTCTGGTGTTATAGAAAGGTATGAAGTAGATAATGCTACTTAAGAGTACTATAGGCAGGTTCCCACCGCAGGGACATTTTCTGGAACTTTTTCTCATCAGTTTCCACATTAAGATTGGCCTGATACTGCTTCACTTTCCTGACCATCTGTGCATCCTCATACAGCTCCTTAGCACTCAGTAGGGAGCTTCTGTGGGTTTGTTTTTTGTGAGCACGTCCTTGAACATCCACCATGTTTGAATTCGTGCTGCCCTGACTTAATGACCTACAGAAAGAGACCAGATAAAAAATATTTCTTTCATTGAACTTTCCGAGTGAGAAATCAGACAAAGAAGCTTGCATAGACTAATTCAATCTCTTTAATTAATGCTATCACATGTTGATTGATGCTAATGAGTTAAAGGTGAATAGCATTAATTTCACAAAAAATTTCTTAAAATGGATGGATGATGTGACTTTGTTCTGAATCCGGAAAAAAGTTAAATAAAAATGCAGAATTCAAAAAATTAGTTATGAATGAGGTAATGTGTATTTTTGACTGTTTCTACCCTTAATCTTTGACACAGGAACTAAAAGGAAGCAGGAAAGCTCATTTCAGCTGACAATCCCTTCCTCTCAGCCCTTGACTCTAGCCTAAATCTAGAAGGCACAGTTAAGCCTCTGGAGGTTGGGCTGAATCCCCCTCCTGCCCAGTAACTCAACAGAGGCATGTATATGATAGAGAAAATAGAAGACTAGGTTGGAACAAGAAAGGCCTGGGTTCAAACCGTGCTCCAGATACTAGCTGAGCAACTGGGAGAGGGACTAAGTCCATGACCTGCGTTCAGTTTCAGTGACCTCATCTGTAAAGTGATGACCACTAAGTCCATTGTAACTAAATCTTCTCATCACAATATAAAGGTCCTTGTCAATATATAGAAGTGACAGAGAAGGATTTGGCATGCCAAATAAATAAATAGATAGATAGATAGATAGATAGATAGATAGATTGATAGATAGATAATAAAACTAGTGGCTCCAGTTGCTAATACAATAACTTGGCCTTACTCTCTCTTCAGATTCACTGGGAACTAATCATATGGTATTGAAGTCCACTTTATAATGGAAACATTAATGGTGAGTAAGGGTAAGCATAAAGTGCAGTGGCTCCCAGAGACAATGAGATACTAGTCTACCAAAAACTCCCACTAACTATCATGCTCTTGCCCTTCTCCTCATTTTGAGCCTAGTCCCAGCCTTCTCTCTGCCTATCTTTCCTTAAATTTCCAGAACGGTACACAGTAGAGTTTCCCCAGGTAGGGGTTAACAGTTGCAAAAAAATGCAACAGCTGACTTATTCACTCTAATTCTCTCTTTGTAATTCTTACCTCCTCCAGCCATCTGACAAGAGTACTAAATTTCCATCTCCATGAATCATGTTCTTGCTATTGAAATCCCAATTGGAAAAGGCAAACTTTAGGACTCATTCATTTCAAAAGAATTTGAATTGCATAGACAACTGAATAGTGGCCACATCAAATAAAGTCCAGCAGCCATCAACTAGCATATTTACACCAGTGGAAAAGTCATCCAACTTCTTAGTGATTTCTTTACTCTTCAATAATTACATTACACAAAGATTCCAGACCTCTTCTAGAATAAAATGAAAACAAAAATTCTTACCTCCTTATATTTAGGAACATATTTTAGAAAAGTATTATGTGCAAAAAGATAATAACTAATATTGACACATATACTTCATTTTTTTAGGTTTTTTGCAAGGCAAACAGGGTTAAGTGGCTTGCCCAAGGCCACACAGCTAGGCAATTATTAATTGTCTGAGACAGACTTGAACCCAGGGACACCTGACTCCAGGGCTGGTGCTCTATCCACTATGCCACCTAGCCGCCCCCGACACATATACTTTTAATTTAACCTTTCAATGGAAGAAAAAGGAAATGGAATGAAAATATAGACCATTCAAACACAGTGGGTAAACATTACAAACTGTCACAACAATGTTCTTGGCACAGGAAAAGAATACAATCAACTCTAATCTTGGAAAGAAAAATCAGAAATGACAACATACGATGTAGAAAAACATATAATTGGTCAAGTTTGGGGGGGGGGCATTGGGGATAGGACCACAGGAAGAAAAGAAAAACTTATCAAACTAAAAGCAAATGCTAGAAACAGGATACAAAGTTTTCTTCAGATTAAGCAATGGCCTCAGCTTAGAAAAAATAAGAACGGAATTTCAAATAGATCCACTTATAAGGTATATAGCACAGAATCTTAAATGTTATTCTTTTAGCAATTGCTATTTTAACATCACCTTCTCTCATTATCCTTACTCATCTATAAAAGGCCATCACAAAGTTAATCAATCCTGAAAAAATGGTAGTACTAAATGATTCCCTAGAGACTGAAACTAACCCAAATATCCTTGCCACCATGGATCTGATTCTTCTCCCTTTCCCCATAGACATAAATATATCTCTATATGGAGATTTGGGTATATACAGCTTGGCATACTGACATACTCATATAAGCATAATTGAATATACACTGATTTGCATAAAAGTATATATGTATTTATTTCTACAGTAAGTCTATTCAGATAGAAAACAAATATGGGTCTCATAAAGTGACAACATTTATTTATTGTTCTTCCTCATCAGTAGTTTTTATAGTTCAGAGAGAATTAAAGAATATCTGGACTAACAACTTTATCTTACAGGTGGAAAAGAAAAGGGGGAGGGGAAATGAGAGATAGAAAAGGATAAAGAAGCAGAGGATAAAAGAAGGGATCAAGAAGTATTAGAGGTGAATATGGAGAAAGCAAATGAGGGAGGGGAAAGGGAAGAAGGGAATGAGGAGTGAAAAGAAGGGAGGGAGAAGAGGGAATGGAAGAAGAAGGAAGGATGGAAGGAAGATAGTGAAAGAGACAGACAAAAAAAGAAGAGGGGAAAAATAAGGAGGGAGAGAGGCTAGTGGCCCAGGTACTGGGGAAAAAAAAGCAGATATGATTGCCCAGTGAATATCTGAAAAACCATGGAAAATGGGAGATACAGAAAAATGGAGAAGGAGCAATTGACTCCATTTTCAAAAAGAGCAAGAAGTTACAGACTGTATAAGTCAATGAGTTTGACTTTTATTCCTGAGGAAATTGTAGAAAGGATCAAACCAATAAATGAGGGCAATATTAACTTCATTTTTAGCAATATTTATGATAACATCTCTAATTATCCTTCTGGAGAAGTCAGAACACTATGGACTCCTTTAGAATACAGCAAGATTTATTCAGAACTGGCTGATGGTTCAACACAAGCAATGGCTATTAATAATTCAGTGACAATTAGGAAAGTTTCCTTCTTTGTACTTAAATCCCCAGTGCCTGGCAAACAATAAGACACTGAATAAACACTTATCTCTAATGAAACATCTCAGGGATACTTGGCCCTCTGCTGTTAAACATTTGAATTAGTGAATTGGATACAAGAATGGAATTCATGGAATATTCACCAAATTTGTGGATAACACAAAACTGGAATGGATGAGCAATGCATTGGTCAACAGAGAAGAGTCAAAAAAGGTCTTCAATGGAGAGAACAATGGAATAAAGCTAATACAAATACAAATACAAAAAAAGCCAATTTGAATACAAAAAAGCCAATTTCCTATGTAAAAGATGGAGTAGGTACAGTTAAGCAGTGGTTCTGAAAAACATCTAGGGATTTGGATGAATGGCAAACTCAGTGAATCAGCATGGTGATTGTGGGCTGCATTTACATTAGCATGACATATAGGAATAAGAAGATGAGTATTCTTGTGCTCTACTTTCATCAGATTTACCCAGAATACTGTGTTCAGTTACAGGAACAACAGTTTAAGGATATCACCTAAAGAATGAGCAGAGGAAAACCACTAGGATAGTGAAGGATTTATGATGGTTATATGAAGGTTATATGATGATGATGATATTCATCCTTAATTCTCCAAGAAGACCATGACATTAGGGAAGATGGACTCCAAGGCCAGTACACTGTCCACTGCTTCATCTAATTGCCCCCAGGTTATTTGATGATCAGTTGAGAGAACTAGGCATGTTATAACCTGAAGATGACTTAAGACATTCACTGCCCTCAAGTATCTGAGGAGCTGCTGTGGACAAGGGAATAGATTTTCACTGCTTGGCCAAGAAGAGGTCAAAGGCTCAAGAAGCTGAAAAGGGGCCATTTAAATTTAGACTAGATGTTCAGAAAAAATTCTTATATATTAAAATTATTGGAAAGAGGAATGGGATATTTTGAGAAGTGGTAGATTCCCTTTCCTTTGGAGGTCCTTCGAATAAGAGCTTGAAACAAAAGAATGCCATTTTTTTCTGAGATCTTTCACATTTAGGTTGTCAAGATGGCAGATGAAGTCCCTTTCAATTCCCCAGCTCTGTGATCCTGTGAGTTGCTGGCCTGGATTAGTAGCTTCCTCAACCAATGTTCTAATACACAAAAGGAATCCTTCACTAGGATCCTTTGCCCACAAAAATCAACTATTCATAAGAGATCACAAGAGAACTTATAGAAATAAGCCTTTTAAAAATGTTTGAATGTTTTACTATTTTGACTGTGTTAACTGAGATTTAATCATATTAAACCAACTACGCAAGAAAATTGACCACAAGGGCTTAAGTGAATAAATCTTACTGAACTCGAGTTTTGGCTATGTCACTGCCAGACTCCCAACCTTTAGTAGTGTGACCCACAGCTATATGTTTAATTAGTGATTCTGCCCTATTTATTATGACTGCAGAAATATTCAATTTAAAATTAAACATTTAAAAGCCTATATTAGAATTTCTGAAATGCCCTTGAAATAACTGGTTGCCTGATTTTTTTTAAAGCACCTTTCAAATGGATTTCATTATGATTACTCTTTATCTCTTTTAATATAATTCTTTTAAGTTCATGATCTTTCATTAAATCTATCATAGAAATAATAGCATTTAAGACCCTCCTGCATAAAGGTATTCTCTATGATGAAGGAGACTGACATAGAAACTTAAAAGGAAAACAGAAAGCTCCATTACCACTTTTGAGTCCTTTAAGTAAAGGGTCTTTATACAAAATGCAGATTTACAAGGTTAATACAATGCATGCTGTTTTATAAGCATGCACTAATGAGAAGGATGCAATGTTAAGGGTTGCATAATTTTGATCTTACTTGCATTCATCTCTACACTTACCCCAAACTCCTCTACCTCTTCTTCCTCTAAGCAAGACCCATAAACATTCAAGCATATGTTTGAATAGAAAAACAGAGGAGAAAGATCATAGATGAGACAGAACAGAAAAGATTCAGACAAAACAGAAAAGACCATTATACAGGGAAAAAATACTGTTTCCTAATAATGAAATGGATTTAATGGAACACCAGAATGAGGGATGGAATGGAATTTACAACATATAGAGAACATGAAATGCAGTATTTAACATATATCAATTTGGGGATCAATACTTAGCAAAGAATTCAAGTGCAGATTTGTGTTTTGAAAAACTTAGGAAAAAGTATTCAAATATGGCAGATTTTAAATAGCAACATTTTCTTATCCTAAGGTATGTCATTCACAATTTATAACAGATACAAAAAAGAGGGCTACAGGAATAGAAACTACAAAGACTGAGACTTTAGAATTTCATTTTTAAGGTAAAAATCCTCTCTTTAAAGTATTTTGGAATAAAGCATAACCAATAAATTCCTCAAACTTGGGGGTTACTTTGGGGGTATTTTGAGTCTTTTATGTGCATAGCACTGAGCCTGGTACTTTTTAAGAATATTATCTCATGTGCTCCTTTCAACAACTCTGTGAAGTAGACACTATATCCTTATTTTACATTTGAGGAAATGGAGGCAGAGGTTAAATAATTTGCACAGGGTGGTATTGTTAGTTAAGTTTTACAGTGCAGCATTTCAACTCAGATCTACCTAACCACAGACACAATGTATTTAAGCTTTTTAAAACTGCAATTTAGGGGGCTTTTAATTTACAAATGAAAGAAAAGGGCTTAGAGGGGCTCAAATGAAGTTTTGTCCACTCAAATGATATCACCTGGACATGGTACATGTTAACATTTAAAAATAGCCTGGGGAAGTAGAGCTACCAAATAAAGTGATTCCAAAAAGATCACAAATAATTATGCATCAAATTATCTTATTTTGTTTTTTAAATATTTAATAGTGCACTCATTCCCCATGACTTCTTAATTCATTGTCTCCCCCACCTCCCCTAAACTAAGTCTTATCTTTACTGTTTTGAACATGGTAATTTCTGGATTTCTCAAGTCTGTTCTCTACTGGGAACATTATTTAGAATCAGAAGTCGGCTTCATAACAACTAGGGCTTAATCACATCACCTACTTGAAAATACTCTATGGCAGGCAAGCATAGAGAAAGCCAAGCCATTAGACAACAGTCCAAGAAGAAGTTACAGGACTCTCCTCAATTTGGATCTCCCCTACACAGAAGTTTTAGAAGAAGAAAGGCCAGAATGACAGGTATATTAATTTTAAGAATACAAAATTGGGGGAGCAGCTAGGTGGCACAGTGGATAGAGCACCAGGCCTGGAGTCAGGAGAACTTGAGCTCAAATCCAGCCTCAGATATTAAATAATTACCTATCTGTGTAAAACACTGGACATTTAACCCCATTGCCTTGCAAAAGCAAAAAAAAAAAAAAAGAAAAAAGAAAGAAAAAGAAAGAATACAAAAGTGTTATTTATGTTTTAACAGGGCAGAGGAAGATAAAGCAAAAAGAAAAATTGATAAACAAAAGTGTCTCAAGTTTAATTTTTTGGCTTTGGTATTTGTTCCAATTTTTAATGAAAGAAATTATGTCCAGGGTCTTAGTAAAAAATTGAGCTTTAATTAAGGCCCAATGTACACTAACTGACCTACTAAATAGTATTAAGTCTTAGTAACAAAATTCAGTGGCTCCTTTAACCATCATGTGCATACATTTTAAATTACATGTAATTAAACATTTTTAAAAATAATTTTAAAACCTTCTGCAAGATTTTTGGAGTCAATGTAAATTAGTCCATGAGTATTTCTAAATTCTATGAAACTTTTATTTATTATGCTAATAATGAAAGCATATACAATCTTGGTTAAAATATATAATCAAAAATGCTCACTACTGAATATGAAATCAGCTATTCATGAAGTATCCCTAGTTTCATCAAATATTCTAAAGAAGTGACAACAAATACTGAATAATACAATTTACTGCATACATTTTACAAAAGTAAAAAATGAGACTTTGAAATTTTTAAATGTAGAACCATAAAAAAGAACAAATATTTTCCAAGTCTTTGCCCACTGGGTTTTTCAAACAAGGTACAAATTTTAAGAACCTCAGAAAAAAGATGATTTTTTAAAAATTATGGCAGTTCTTCAGAATTAAAAATTAAAGATAATTTTATTTTAAATAAAAATTTTACAAAACTGAGTCTCAATCTTGATTCACTCAAAATCATGCTTATATTCAATGTTATACCTTTGTCGGAATATTACAGCTGGGATCCATGTTAGCAGAAGTCATTTGGACAACTTGATGGATTTCTTTGGCAATCATTCTTAGTTTTTCAAAGTTTACTAAGCCATCTGGAATTATATCCTGCAAAAAGAAAGCAGTTTTAGGAAGGCAAACAAAGCTAGATATACTCTATCAGGTTTGGCAAAAGTTAAATATTTAGAAGGTGTATCCCATTCTTATTTAATATGTGCCAGATAGTCTTTAAAAAGGCAAAAAGTTCTAAAATTACCTTTGTCTATTCCTAGCCATAAATTTATTGGAGGAGAAGGTATGGGATTAAAGTAAAAAACTTATTCCTGCATGGGTTGAGAGGTTAGCTTACTTATTTTATAATCACTTCATGTGCTAGGCTTCATGAGATATATGTATTTTCTGTCTCATTAAGAGATCAGTTCTGTTGGTGCCTAAGTTAATACTGAGTGGTAGGTTAGACATCTGCATTAGCTCTTTCAAGCTACTAATATTGTAGGCTAAGGCTGTAAATCAGGCCATTCCTAAGTGATACAGTTCAGTCCTAATTAGCAGCTGATTATATTTGTGATCAAGGATTTGAATGATCTTTTAATAAAAGAAAATAATTAAACATGGGAGATTTGAGATCAATACCAGCATTAAAAGGAGTTCATCAAGAAAACTAACAAATATAGACCCAACTATACTGGAGTAAAAGGGGTAGATGTAGGTAGAAAAGAATGAAACTGGTGAATACAGAGAATGCAAGGATCTCATGGCTTGGCTCCTCCTAAACAAGCTCAGACAGTCCAATTTACTGATTACTATCTAGTAAATTATATAAATTCTTAGCATAGGTTTAGTTGGTTTCTAAACACTATAGTTTCGGAAAACTAGAAAAACTTCCATTTCAGACAACTGATCAGATCCCTGGGATCATTTAGAGCTATTTTGCAGAAGTCAGTCAGGAAAATAATTCTGAATACCACTTCCTTACTTGGAAAATGAGAACTTTATACGAAAAATGAAGTGGGAGAAAACCCTGAGGGTCATACTTTATTATACAATTTGGATAAGAAGGGATAACAAATTTGTATTTTAATAGGTTTTTTTAAAGCTAAAAAAAGTAACACGTTAAGTCCACTTTGAGATTGCACAGACACAAAATGAGAGAGAGAGAGAGAGAGAGAGAGAGAGAGAGAGAGAGAGAGAGAGAGAGAGAGATGGTCTCTCTATATTCAAGAACTCTGGAAGTCAAATTTTTCAAAATATTATTTGATAAGAGTTTAGTTTTATGGTTGAAATACCTTCATGAAGAAATGTAATATCCTTTTTCACAACAGGAAAGAGTGGAATAATTGGAGGTTGCATGCTTTGACTACTAAGAATATTTCGATACTTCGCCATGTTTCTAGATGGATCAAAAAGATCCTGAAGATCTCGAAGGAGTTTCTCATATTTGCTTGGCAGTTTTTCCCAAGTGCCTCTGAGTCTTGCAACAGGTGCTAGGTTCAGGCCATTGTAAATGATTAATGAACAATCATTAAAAGTAAACATTTTAATGATAACTAGCATTTTTTGAAAAAGACAGTTCTAAATTTCGACAAAATTTAGCAGCTAACAGTTATTTGTCTATAACTTATCATTAGAATTTAATAGAGTATTTTATAGTATAATATTGCATCTTTCCTTCCTTAGAAGGAAACAAAATGATGATAGGATTGTGAAAGGCTAACATAAGGCTAATATTTACCTTGAAATAAAAGTCTATATCACTTATATGTTTTAGCAGTAGTTAAAAATGCAAATGATGACCCAAAGGGCACTGGAAAGGTACACAGTACAAGTAGGTGGCAGGCTATTGTTAATACTTGTGCTTGATAAGTGAAGAAAATATACCCACATCATGTGTAATATAAGAAGGTACATTAGTCATGTGACAGAGACATAACAACTAACAGACACCCTCAGTGCCAGTTTGATAATTCCTTTAAGTCTTAAAGGAAAAAGACTTTCAGTACCTTCTATCTAGTAAATCCTCTGTCTAGTATTTACAGTGGGACAAGTATCATACACGGTGGTATGTGTAAGAATAGCATTATACACCTTTAGGGGGAGTTTTTACATTAAAGAAATGATGAAGTAAATTATTTGAATAATTTCATAGGAGGCAAGGTATATTTGAAGTAGGCTCTAATAAAAAAAATTAGTGGGGGCAGCTAGGTGGAACAGTGGATAGAGTCAGGAGGACTTGAGTTCAAATATGCCCTCTGACACTTAATAATTGCTTAGCTGTGTGGCCTTAGGCAAATCACTTAAGCCCACTGACTTAAATAAATTTTTAAAAAATGAATGGTTCATGATCTGCTAAGGCAAATCCTAAAGGAAGCAGGGTCATGGGAAGGGTGGACCTGACAAAATTTAGTAACTAACTGAATATAAGAGATGGGGAGGACAAGGAAGAGTAAAAACCATGAATCCTGGAGACTAGATAAATGGTAAGACATTACAAAAATAGGAAGGTCAAACAGGTACACATTTAAAACAAAATTTAATTAATTTAATTTTAGACGTATTGAGTTTGAAGTGCAGACAGACTATGGTACAGGCTACTGGAAACATGGGTCTGAAATTCAGTCCTAGAGAAAGGATTCTGGAAATAATTTAAATGGCTCAGAAGTTATAGCAGTAACTAAGACTATTACATGAAAAAATGGATAATATTTAACAAGAATCAATATTCAATAAATAATACTTAACAAATTACAAACTAATAAAAATTATGTGAAAGATTTTCCAAAACACCAATATAAGACATGTAAATCTAAACAATCCCAAAGTTTTACTACATGCTCTGGCAGTTTCCTCTTGAACTAGTATAAGAACTTGAAAGCAGAACTATAGCCTCATTATTAATATTATAAAGAGTTGTACCTAATCATTTACATGTAATATTAAAAAATTACCTTATTACTGCAAACATGGAATTGAAGTTCTTGCATGGTTGACAATGAAGCACAATTTTAATAAAATGCTTAATAATCTTCATCCTTTTTAACTGATTAATTCAGTCAAAATTTCAGTTGCAATACAAAATGTTTCTTGGTTTATAATGTCCTCAAATTCTTTCAAATGAGAATTTCCTGTTTTGGAATTCAACTTAAAAAGATCATTGATGTATTCAGTAGTTTCAATATTTCGAAATAATTCAATGTCCCTCATTCATAGCTGGGTTGCTACCTCAGTGGTACTAAGTTGCAATAAAGTTATTTGACTTTCTCTAAGTAGTTCCTGGGCATCACAATCTGAACACAAGGATTCAGTTTCCATATTCCTTTTCAGATAGTATGTTTAGATTTGAGAAAATGAGAGACAGAGAGTGAAATGAGAGAGAGAGAGAGAGAGAGAGAGAGAGAGAGAGAGAGAGAAGTTAATCATAGCAAATATATATAGAAAATTCATTTTATGATTTTAACTTATTTCTCAATCAATACTGATCTGATCCATTATAACACTTTCTTCAAAATGTTTATTAGAATGAACTGCTAAATCAATATTTGAAATCAAAACCAAAGAGCTATTTGAAAAGGGATTATTTTTATATGTTCACAAGATAAAAAATATGTGAATTGGACCATGATACTACGTACATGAATACTCATCTTCTGGCTGAAATACAGTTAGTATTAGTTAAAATATTACTGTCATGTAAGCAATAACTTTAAGATCTCAATTAAAAGGGAGGTTATTTTTCTGACCAAAAACCCTAAACAATTTCTGAATCAATCGTCAAAAAACAATTCTCAAAAAAAGAATTACAATTTAATGACAACCATGTGAAAGATTTTTCAACAATAATAATACTAAAATAAATATAAATCAAAGCAAACTTGAAGGTTCACTGAATACACAAGGGAGGGGAGGGGAGAAGAACTAATCAAGGTTGTGAATCAGTATATTCATTTTGCAAAGTGACTTCGAGTAATGCAAATAGAATCACCAAAACATACAGACTTTTTGATCTACTATACACAAAGCAGAACTATAAGCCATTGATAAAAAGAAAGTCCATATGCAAACTAAAGCAAATGCCCATTAACTGAAGAGAGATGATTTTACACACAGCTCTGCCTCACTCAAATTCAATTCACTGGAAATCAAGACATCACCCTTGTGATATCAGTGGTCCTCTTCCAATGAAGGATGAACAAGGGTTCTGCATGAAGTCTGTACAGAGAGAAGGACTTTCAGAACAAGTGTTATGCATTAAATCTTATCACATTTATTATTTACACATATTTTGCACATCTAATGCCTCACTACTATTATGGACTAAGTTTAAGCTTAGTATATTCGTAGAAGAGAGTAGACCAAGTTCTCAGGAGATAAGTTTTATGTCTTTCCCATGTTATCTGAAAGTAGTAGCATTTGTACTCTGGAGACCCAGACTTCAAATCAAAAGGAAGTTGGGAAATGCTCTTCTTTCCTCCTCCTTCACTTTGTTTTAGAAAACTGAAACAATTTACTTTGTGCCCAGATAAGTTTTCGGTTTGAATTTTTTGAAATACAGGTGTCTAACAACAGGCTTTAAAGAAAAGCTACTGTGTTTTAAATGGAGCTACTTGGCAAGTCTTTAAAGCCCAAACATTCTGGCTTTAGCTGAATGGCTTAGTCCAACCCCTCAATGACTTGTGGTTAGATTCCAAATTCCTAAATGAGTGCAAATAGCAATTGTTTTCTGCGCCGTGGGGGTGTGGGGGGGTCAAAATGGCAAGATTCTTCCTCTCCCAGATTGATATCTTTGTGATGAATAATTAGGCCATCTTTTGTCTAAATTCTTAGCCAGTCCTAAGTCAGTAAATGAGCAAGGCTTCAGACATATAAAGATATAGAAAAGGTCTTATTTTAGTAAGACCAAGGTCTCCCACTGCTCCTTGGTCCATCACCACTCTTCTTGACCTTTGTGCTGCCACTGGCTTCTGAGGAGTGACACTCTAATCCAATTCACAAATAAGTCAAGTCGTCACCCTTGTGATATCATCAGTCTTCTTTTAAACAAAGCAGGAACAACACACCATTAATTGAGGAATGGCTAAACAAGTTGTGATGAAATGGAATATTGCTATGTTGAGAGAAATGATGAATACAGAGGAACATGGAAAGATCTATTCAATATGAAGAATGAAGTAAACAGAGACAATAAAACAACATACACATTTACTACAACTAGTTAAATAGAAAGAAAAATCACAAAAATATCAAAGAGAAATTATATAAAATTACAAAGAACAACCATGATGCCAAACAGATATGAAATGAGATCCCCATTTAATTTTACTACAATTTGGCATATTGTATGTTTATCAGGCTTTTTTGATGTAATGATGAATTTTGCTGACATTTCCCTCATTTCTTTTTGTTTTTTAAAATATTATTTCTCATATTTCTCTAGAAATGCTCATTTCTTAGAGAAATATTGAAATTCTAGTTGTATGAAAATCAAATGATATCAATTTAAATTAATTTCTTTTAAGAGGACGATATAAGGATCACAAAACATACACTTTCCAAGACTTCCTAAACACAGTAAGTATATAAACATGCCTAGTGATAGTGTGAATATTATAATATAAAAAAAATCATAAAGTCACTGAAAATAAAAATAAGAAAATATATTTTAATTGTTTTTACTGGCAATTTTTAATTTTTTTGTGAAATGGAGCTCTCTTCTAGCAATTATCTAGAGAATTATAAATTTTCTCAGTCCAAGTTCATGAAATCTCTTCACAGATCTCTATGGATTCCAGTTTTTGAAAATTTCTTCTGTATGATAATTCACTTTAGTGCCTTCTCAGTTTAATGTTACAATTCAGGAATAACATTTTTTGCTTTTTTCTGTAATCAGTAGCATAGTATTATTTATTAAGCACCTAGAGGTAAATTATTCTATGTTAGGCTCTTCAATGGGAAAACTGAGAGAAAGTATCCTGGGTATTTATTGTACTTACTTTAAGCCCTTTTCTCCACTACTTCCTAATATGAGTGTGATACAGTGAAAAAAAAATCCAGAACTCTTCTGAAAATCCCAGGGAAACTGTATATTAAGTCCAATTCTATTCCTTCCCATTTGGATTCTGAGTCTGATCACACATTTTCTGGGGTGACCTTGTTTAAGGCACTTCACTTCTTTAGGTGTGTTTTCTCATCATTGAGAAGGGGAGTTTTATCGTACGACCTTGAGATCCCTTTCAGCTGTCATTCAGTATTGGACTTTGTGAAGTTACCTCCAACACAAGAACACACCACATTTATTGATAGGTTCACAGACTATTAGAGCTGGGGGGAGACTGGAAATCATGGAAAAATAAATCTCTACTAACATTCTCGTCATTTTAAAAGTTTTCCCTATCTATTCATCATTCCTTCTCTGGTGTCTACAAACATACCCAAATATCTGCCTATCTCCTTTTGACATTAATAAATACTAACAATGCTACGGTTTTTGCAGTTAAGCATCATAAATTTTGTCAATGTAATTTCTAGTTAACATATAAGACAGCAAGGTGTGGTACAGTGGACAGAGTGCTAGAAAACTGGAATATAGTCCCAGAAATATATTGGCTGTATCACTAAATTTCTCTACCTTAGTTTCCTTATCTATAAAATGAAGATAATAACATCACTTTCATTTCAAGGGTTCTGTGAAAATAAAGAGTTTATATATATATATATATATATATATATATATATATATATGTATTATATAATATATAATGATATACAAGAGTTAGATTTCTAAATGTATTATTAAATATATATCTTCAAAGAAATATAGTGCAATATTTGAAAGAATTTTAACAGATTTAACAGTAATATTAAACTAACTTGGAATTCTGTCTCAGTCCTTTCATAACTGATGAGCCTGGGGAATACTTAACCTTTCTCAGTCTCCATTTTCCCATCAGTGAAAGGGGAAACAAAAATACTTGCCATTATTAGGGTCAAATGAGATAATGTACTTAAAGAGGTCTGAAAAGCTTAAGAGTGATTTCATAAATGTTTTGAGACACTATTATATCTAAATAGAAATATTTAATTTAGTTGGCTTACTCCAAAGGAGCAGCAATGGAAATCATTTTCAGCAGCCCTAGTCCTGTATCAGTGAATGGAAACCACCAGACTTCTACTATTTCATAAGGCCACACTCACTTTGGTAACTGGCAATGCTGTTATCACAGGAAAACAACTGAGTTTGTGTACTGCCATACTACTAAAGAAGCTGGATGAACATTCTTTTTTAAAATGCAAAAGTATCATCGTTTTGAAATACTACTAAAATTTTGCTGACTGACTGAACTTCCTTAAGGATAGGAAGATTAAGGATTTAAGGGAGGGAGAGAGCACGGTGAGTGAAGAAATGGCAAGATAAAGGATGAAGAAAGGCAAGAGGTGAGGAAGGAAGTGATCAAACAATATTAGGGATCTCCTATGTTTATTAATCATGGTGCCTTTGCCATCATATTTGCGATAAAATTTTATAAAATATTTATGCTTATCAAGTTTAAGAGAAAAATGTTAAAAAGATTTTTGAAAATGGAAATATTATTTACAATTTTTTTACCTGGTCTCCTCATTTGAGTCCACATAAAGCAGCTTTGCTGCCTAGTTCTACTCCTTCTACAAAAATACCAAACACCTCACTTCCTCCAATGAGGCTCATGACTCCCGGGAAGTCTTCTGGAAAGTAATTTGCCTCCATTTAGCTTTTGCAGCACAGGCAATATTTAATAAACGAGAGTACCCATTCATTTTCTGTAAATAAAAATAGAAAACTGTCTATTTTTTCCCTTAAAATATGAAAAGATTTTTATCATTAAAGTACTTATAGACATAATTATCCATTAATAACCACACTATATAATTGATTCAGATGAAGAGGTGGTCCCCCTACTTGCCAAGGAAAACCTTTCCACATGTAGCTTTATTCTATCCCTTTCCATCTTCTTTAGAATACTTCTCACTTTAATATTCCTACACTTTCATCTTCATTTTCTTTCTATCCCACTGACTGCTTCTTTGCTGCCTGAGAAAGTCTTGATCCATTCATCTCAGCTACCTCTCATTCTACAGGCTCTCTTTTCTTTTGTGGCTGAACTCCTTGAGAAGGTTGTCTATAATCAGTGTCTCTCTCCACTTCCTATGCCCTCAACTCTCTTTTAAATCTGGACAATCTTGCTCTCAACCTCATCATTCAACTGTAACTGCTCTCTTCAAAGTTACCAATGAAATCTTTTTAAAATAAATTGTATTATATCTTTTACATTTTTATAATAATAATTTTCCTCAGTAGTCCTCCCCTTTTATGAAAATCTTCCCCTATAACAAATAGTATCTTCTAAGGGAAAAAAGAAGTAGGTTGAGAAAATGAACACAACTGATGAATGCAATGAAGACAACTAGGGCCTTCCCACTAAGATTCTTCCAGAGTTAAAAACCTCCCAATTAAGAGCAATTCTTCACACAATAAAGAATTAAAAATGGTAGCTGACTCACTGTCTGACATTATAAAAGAAAAAGTGTATTAAGGTTAAGAATAAGTGGAGGTGAGGACCTCTGAATCATGTGAGCAACAATACAATGGGGTGAAGATACTCTGATACCCAAAGCTCCCCAGAACAAATAATGTACCAAAGACAGAACAACTTCAAATACCATTTTGATCCACAACACTCAAAATATGAAAAAAGGAAACCCTTCCCCAAAAATAGAATTACTGGAATAGATGGTCACTCACCACTCTTCTCCTACCTCCCACATTATTAAGATACATTTGCAGTCCTAAGAGCATGACACAGGCTTACACCAAAAATCACTCCAGCATCCAGGGTCCCCCCACTCCTTTATTTTTTTTAAGAGATCCAATTCCAGATCCAATTTCCAGTGTGAAAATTTGCTCAGGCCTCATTGATTGGTATGGCAATAGTCCATAAAAATAGCCCATAAAAGCCTGCCACAGGCCCAATCCAGAAGCACTACCATTGTTAAGTTCTGAACTGCTCCTACTGGGGAAAACAGGCACTGAACTGATAATGAAAGAAATGAGGAAGACTGGGAGAATGTTAGATCACCTAGATAGGTGAGAACTTCTGGGAAGTTGAGTAACACTGCACTAAGCCTGCGGAAAAGAACAACATTCCTCAGGGAATCAGTTCTGATCATTCAAGTCATTTAGGACAAAAATTTGAATCTGGTGAACCAAAATATGCCTAATGGGGAAAGAAGCTAAAATGATTTGAGATCTAGTACCAAGTGGATACAAAATAAGTGGAGAAGTGATTGAAAAAGACTGAGACTATCAAAGAATTCAGAAGGAAGAAAACCCAGAGACCTTGAACATGAACAGAAAAATCACTAGGAAAAACTATAACAACAGAAAGAAATATCATCTCCAGATCTAATCAACAAGCTCAGACATCTAGAATTAAATATTGCAAAATAAAGGAAAATAATCCAACACTTGAGACAGAGGACTCTGTGAAATGTGAGGAAAACACGGAATAACAATATACTATTCCTAAATGGTTTAAGAGAAATGAGAATTATGAGAACAAAAGAAGATATGAGAACAGAAAAACTTGAATCTGCACTGACGCACTTAAGATTAAAAGGAAGTAAAGGGGTTGGCTTGGGGGCACAGTGGATAGACCACCGGCCCTGGAGTCAGGAGTACCTGAGTTCAAAGCCAGCCTCAAACACTGAATGATTACCTTCTTGCATGATCTTGGGCAAGCCAATTAACCCCATTGCCTTCCAAAAGAAAATAACCTAAAAGAAACAAAAGACTGACTGGGAAAGCAGATACACAGAAGTGAAAGATAACATAGAGGATGAGAAGCTAAGAACAAAAACATTAGTTTATCATGTAAACCAAACATACAGGTTTGAAAGACAGAATGCATAGAGACAGTCTAAGGATCTTGCATTTCCTATAAGAACATGGCCCCAAAAACCCCCTTAATATCACAATACATAAAATAATAGAATTGGTCAGAACTTCTGAACATAGAAAATGAAATTCCAGTTGAAAGAATTCATAGATTGCCACCAGGAAAAAAGAAAGACAACCAAGGTGTAAACCCCAAGATACATAGTGGATATTTAGCAATTCAATTCAGAAACAAATTCTGCAAGTCATGAGGAGAAAAATTTTTAAACACAAAGGAAAGAATTAAAATAATGCAAAAATATTGTGCATCACTAGATAAAAGGAAGAGGGGAAGGAATATATGTATATGAAAAGCACTGGAGCTGAGAATATAGCTTAGGTAACCTATGCTGAAAATCTGAATTTAACCATGAGACAAAAGATGGACATTTGATAATAAAGAAGAGTTTGAAATGTTTTAAGAAAGAACACCAGAACAGAAGAGATTATTTGCATCTTGAACACCCCAAAGAAATGCAAAGGAATGACTAAATGCAGGGAGCAAGAGAAATAATAGCAGCAGAGTGAAAACAGAGAGGTCAAAAAGATACTTTGTTTCTAAATGTACACAAGGAGACAGGGATGAAGGAAGAAATCTGGGAAAGATATCAATTAGCAGGTGAATAGGGATCATTTAAGGACAGAACCTAGCAACATCCTGCCCACAGATAAACTCTTAATTTTGGGGAGTACATTAAAACATGAGAGGGTACATAAAAGTGGGGGAGGGAAACAGGTGGCTGGACAGGAGTGAGATACTCCAAGACCAAATCAAACATTAGCAAAGAGGGAGGGTGGAAGGGTTCAAGAAGTCTTATTTTGGAGATAAGAGGAGGGTTCCACAGGTGAGTGTTCCTATGAGTAAAGAAAGATCTTTAGTGAAGAGAGAAAAGAACTAAACAGTCCTGTGAGTATTTGGGGCTTGAAAAGTTTATTTACCCTGAGATGGCAACCTTGAGGAGGGGAAGGGCATAGATACATAGTTTTCCAGGCAAATATTAAAAAAAAGTCAATAAGAGATGGAATAGATCACAAGTGGGGGTAGGTTGCATAATCAGGAACCTTGTGGGGGAGGGATCCTATCATGGAAAAGGGTCATCTTTGACACTTGCAATCAATAATTGTCATTGTTCTGGAAATGCTGTACAATCAAAAAAAAGGGGGGAATCCATGGGGCAATCCTACAATGCAATGACAGAAAGTACTTACAGGGAAGAGCCTAGAATGAATACCTTAGAAGCTATGAAAATGTGAATAATATAGACAGGGAGAAGGAATAAAGTAGGGGGAGGAAGAAAGAGAGACAGAGAGAGAGAGAGAAAGAGAAAGAAAGAGTGACATCTCAAGGATGATTATAGAGGTCATGAGTCAGAGAATGAAGGTCTATAGTAAACAGAAGGAGAAAATGGATGATGAAGAATGTGAAAAATACTTTGGGAAAAGAATATAAAAATGAGCAATTAAAAATGAATAGGCCTAGCTGAAGGGGAGCAGAAGGGGGGATATCAAACAAGAAGAGGAGATGAAGGATGACAGGAAGAGAATTAATGGTGAAAAAAAATTAGAGTAAGTGACTGTTTGCAGCAGAAGAGGAAACTTCAAACTGAAAGGCTTCTGCACAGAAAACATCAATGTGTCTAGGAGAAAAAAGAAAAGTGGTCAAATTTCTCAAATTTCTCAAATTTCTATCAAATTTGCATCAAATTTCTGATACCTAAGATATATTGATCAAGTAATAAATGCCTATAACTAATAACTGGATCTTTTATAATAGATAAATGATCAAAGGATATGATATTTCTCAAAAGAACAGCAAAGTATTCACAATCACAGAAAAAATGTTCTAACTCAGGGCAGGGAGGTGGCCTGGTGAATAGAGCACAGGTCCTTGAGTCAGAAGGAACCGAGTTCAAATCTGTCCTCAAATACTTAATAGTCACCTAGCTGTGTGGCCTTGAGCAAGGCACATAACCCCATTGCCTTGCAAAAACCTAAAAACAAAATGCT
Source organism: Macrotis lagotis (assembly GCF_037893015.1). Classification (NCBI taxonomy): domain Eukaryota; kingdom Metazoa; phylum Chordata; class Mammalia; order Peramelemorphia; family Peramelidae; genus Macrotis; species Macrotis lagotis. The sequence goes on along the minus strand of NC_133658.1, from coordinate 437,827,280 downwards.
CTAAATTAATAATAAAAAGAGATTTACAATTGAAAAGAATCCTAAAGCTTCACCTCACACCATAAAAATTACTACAATGGCAATAGTCAATGTTGAAATGGTTAGAAAGTTAGGCACTACTATAGTAGTGGATCAGATGTGAAATGGTATCATCTCTTTATAAGAAAACTATTTGAATTATACAAATAAAGTGATTAAAATGTCTGTACAGTTGCACCTCATTGAGTTTTTATCCCAAGGAAAGACATGGATAAGAAAATAGTCCTCATACACTGCAAAAAATTTACAACCAAGACAGTTAAGAATTGGAAACAAGTACACAATCATCAATTGGGAACAGCTAGAGAAAGTATATTACTTGAAAGTAATGGCATATGTGAGAAGTGACATATGATGAAGGTATGGAATCAAAGGAATGATTTTTATAAACTGAATCAGAAAACAAAGAAAAAATATACACAGCGACTATGACACTGTAATTGGAAAGAACAATGACACAAACATACACAAATCAAAAGTAAACGGAACACAATTATAAAGATCAATTGGGACTCAGATGAGGAGATATGAAAGAACGCTACCAACCTATGCCTTTGTGAAGGTATTATATGTTATATTTTCTAAACTTTTTTCAATGTATCAATCAGTTGTGTTGATTTTTTCCTTTTTTCCCTTCCAAAAAATACTATTTGCCAAATGTAAATGCCTCTGAGGAAAGAGGGCCCTGAATATTATGTGATTTAAAAAACAGAAAATATCCACATAAACTTAAGAAAAAGAATAAATGAATGCTTTTCTTGGTGTTTAATGTTCAGAATAAAAATAATTTGAATTTTCAATTAATAAATGGAAATAATGCCAATTAATATGTACAAAATTGTGAAAGGAAATCATTTAGAAGTCTCTTACAGTCACATAATTATTAGCCAGAAACCACTTTGAGATGATTTTTAAAGTTAATATGATACACACTCTGTAGGGAGCAATATATTTATACTAATAGTATTTAAAAAAATTAAAAATATATACTTATTGTATGCTATGAGGTAGATACCCTCTACCTCAGACAGAAGATGCTCACAAAAACATCTTCCTCCTCCTTATCTCTGGGGCTAGAGACAAGTTCTGGTCTTACATTGAATAAATTACTGATTGCTCTAACCTCCTCTCCCTAAAAGACCTAAAAACTTAGCCCTTAACTTTATTTTCTGATGACTTTACATACTTCTTATCATCTGTATCATATAACACGTTCTTTAAGATTAAAAGCCTGTCTTTCAAATTTGATTGAAAGGAAAGAACACTATATTTCAGAGAACCTGCCTTATATTCTAGGCATCTATTATTTATGACTTGGGTGATGCTTCAAGTTCCATATATATAAAATGAAAAGGTGACACTGAATGATACCTAAGGTCCTTTCTGGTTCTAAATTCTATGATCACGTTTCCCCTCATTCTTTCTAATACTTAATATAAAGGTAAACATAGAGCATATGCTTGTTTACTGCTAACACAGGAGAAGAGAAGGAAGGGGAAAAAAAGCAAAGGATTCATAAATAAGACACACAGAGAATTCACACAGGCATTTCAATTATTTGCCATAAACTAATTTGTTGATAAACTACCACTTTCCCTGTTTACCTAACAATTATCAATATCAACAACCTGCAGCACAATCTTTGTACTCTCTCACCTTTTTTTTTTTTGCTCCTAGAGGTATACATGTATGATTCACAGAAACTGTTGAAGTGGGAATAACTTGTCATATATTGCACAAATATTAAATGAATAACAGAACTTAGCACAACAGTTCTGTGCCTGTATTATCTGAATGACACTAACTGAACAATCACCCTTTTCCAAAGAAAATAAGAAATTAGAAAATAAAAATTATCAAGTCTTATTGTATTTTTTTCAAATTCTTCTAGAAAGCCAGTCATAGAAGGATCTCCTTCAAAAATCACTGAAATGATTATTTACCCATAAAAGCACAACTCATGTGACCTGAAGAAAAAGGAACAAATCAAGGAATAGAATTATGATAAAGAACTCTCCACAATGAATTTTCACTAAAGCAATTCTAGCAGCTTGGCCACTAATCATTTTAAATCCCCGTTATAACACATGCTAGCAATGGAGCAATTAGGTTATTACTCCCAAAGAGAAAATTTTGAAAATCTTTTATAAAACAATCTTTTTTTTAAGCATAATTCCAACTTGAAGGAAAATAAGCCCAGGTTTAATTATGTCTAATGTTAACCACCACCAAATGATCATGATGGGTTTTAAGGGTATGTAAGAAGAGCTGGTTTAGGACTAAGAAAGACACTACTATTACATTTTTTAAAATTTCATGACTATTTGTTAAGCATTCCAAAATCCCCATAGATTACCATATTACAGTGGGACTTGAGAGTCTAAAGACCTGGATTCAAATCTCAAACATATAATAACTATACATAATCAATAAGAAATCATGCAGCTGAACCAACTTAAAAACTTTTTAGTTTTTTTATCTGTAAAATGGATATAATAATAATAATCACACAACATACATCACATTTATTTTTAATGACATAAGAGCTATAAACTTTAAAACTCTATAAAAATGTCAGTTGCGTATTTGGAATGAAAAGGAAGTTTATTTCCCATGTTGCTGAAAGTAAGTTTGGGATAATTATGTACTGTAAAATGAATAATTATACTATATTCTCCTTGTTTCTTATTAATATTGGTAAGACTTCAAAGAAACAAATCTTTATGCTTTCCTTCAAATTAAGTTAAAATTTATTAGATGAAAATTTATTAGATGAAATTTATTAGATGAAAATTTATTAGATGAAAATTATTAGATGAAAATTTATTAGATAAATTAAGAAATATACAGTTGCATATTTCAAAATTGCGAGTTTTAGGATCTGATTAACACTCATCTGTTAAAGTACTACTTTACAAAATTTGCTGTAGTGAAATGGCATATTCTGCACTGTCTCTCATCTCTAGATTTGAGTAAATAAAAAGTGATATTGTAGAATTTTACTTCAAGGATAAGTGATTTACTTATTAAAATCCAACATAAGTGTACCAAGGTAATTATGACTTAAATTTTTCTTTTCTTAAAATAAGTCATTTCCCACTCAGATTGCTAAGATATTTCTTTTTTCACTGAAAGCACAAGCATGCCCTATCTTGTAAAAAGAGCACTATTTGTTTAATACGACCATATTATTCAACACAGGACCATGAACCAACTTAAACACAGCATTTCTCATTTTTGGTATTCATCTGGAGAAGAAAATTCAAGAGACAATTTCAAACATGGTGCTCCAAGATCATTTGAGGTTTTACTGAAATAATTTTCAAGTGGTTATAGAACACTCATTTTCAGAAATATTAAGTCTTCTTTGGGCAATTATTTGAAGGAAATTTTGTCTTTTTTTTGAGATTTTAGAAAAATTCCTTTATTCTCTCTTGGAAACTGACTGACTCAGCCTTTGGTGTAAGTGTTCTTTTCTCTGCCATTTAAAAAAAAATCATATTAGGACCCTCAGAAAACAGCTTGTTCTTTCTTTAAAAAAGTTGAAATTACTACCATAGTCAGTCATCATGCAACTCTGCATGTTCCTAATTGAGTCTGCAAGTTTTAAAGACAGTCTCCATAATAGTCATACTATTTCTACTCAAAACTAAATGACAGGGGCAGCTAGGTGGTGCAGTGGATAGAGCACTGGCCCTGGAGTCAGGGGTACCTGAGTTCAAATCTGGCCTCAGACACTTAATAATTACCTAGCTGTGTGGCCTTGGGGAAGCCATTTAACCCCATTGCCTTGAAAAAACTAAAACAAAAAAAAATTAAATAACACTTTTATTCTACTCAAAACTAAATGACAACACATTTCATGTTTAGACCACTAACTGTTGAACATTACTTTCACAATACCAATACATCGATTCAACATTAAAAAATAGTAGGGGTGGCTAGGTGGCGTACTGGATAAAGCACCGGCCCTGGAGTCAGGAGTACCTGGGCTCAAATGCAGTCTCAGACACTTAATAATTACCTAGCTGTGTGGCCTTGGGCAAGCCACTTAACCCCATTTACCTTGCAAAAACCTAAAAAAAAACCCATAAAAACATTAAAAACAGTTACTCTAACATCTTATCATAAAACCAACCTTGTCTCTCAAGCCATCAAATTTGAACCATTCCAATAGTTTATAACTGACTTCCAAGGGGTTGCAAGAAAAGTCCTATATGTCAAAAGAAAATCTTCAATGTAAGTTGGGTCCACAACTGAATGTTCTTCTATTAAACACATGATGAGTTGTTCAGGTGTTGCCTAAAAATACAAAGATAAATATTTCCTAGAAAATGACTTAAGCAATGGCTTCACATTACTATTTCCTTCTCAAATGATCAGAAGTGACAGTCACAAATTGTCTACCTTATATCATTTGTGCAAATGATATCAAATTAACACCCATATTAACAAAGAAAAATAGATTCAAGGAACAGTTATATTTTGTTAGAAAAGACCAGAAGTTGAAAATAATACAGGAAGCATAGGAATTTATTTCATGTGAACAGATAAGATGTGGTAGCAGCTTGGGGGTATAGTATTAAAACTTTAAATATGAAATAAAATATATAAGAAGAAAACTAATCACTTCCCAAAGCTTGAAGTAGCAAGTGGTATGAGAGGAAAGACTCATAAATAATGTTCTTATTATGTACATTCCTCTCCTATCTAGGTATAATACTCTCAAGCTATCAGAAGTTCTACAATGAAACATCCACTCATAAATACAGCTCAAGATAATGTTTCATACTCTTAAAAGCCGGGTTTTTTTTTCAGTTTTTCCCCTTTCCATACTTCTGAATTCACAGATTCTCTAAAGGCCCTAAATATTTGCATTAAAGGAATCTCATTGTGAGAGAAAGGAGAAGCTATGTTATTTCAGGAAAACAAGAGCTGGGGAAGGAAAAGGAAACAGTACTTATAAATTAGACCTTTATAACAAAAGGTCTTTTAAGTCTAGGATGTCTGGGACTAACTATACCTGAGTCTTTCAGCAGAGGGAAGAGAAAGAAGTGATTAGTTTAAGCATATTAGGAAAGAGGGAGGAAGAAGGCTAAATTTTTCTCAAAGAGAGCAAGCATATATCATTCCACAATCACCCTAAAAATATCTCCCTATTTTACAAATCATCCAAAATATCTTTTTAATTCTTTCACTCTTCCTAAACCTACTCTGTAACCTCAGATCACTACAAAATCACTTCTAGTTACACTCCTCCTCAGACATTTTCTCAACTTTGCTCCACTTGGTCTAACCAGTTTAACACTATACTATCCTCTATTATTGAATTCCTTGTTCACTTATATTATTGCTCATTATGCTTTACAAAATCTTATTAATGATTAAGCTTCTTCACTATTATATATGTAAACCTGAATAGAATTAGAAAGAAACACAAAACCATGCTGACTGGGTCTCTAATCTCACCTGGGTCCTCCCCACAACAAGATAATTCTACTATCTCCCTAATTCATCTAGCACAGTAGTTACTCCAAAATCTTCTTTCTCTTCATGTTGTCAGAAAAGTGCTTTACCCACTCCCTTTACTGAAAATCTCTTCATTATTCTCCAAAAAAATGACCCTTTTATCTGAATTTCCCTCTTGTTCTTCTCATTAACTCACATGCCTCTGGCATTGTCCTCTACTGTCCTCTTCTTCACTCCTGTCTCTGATCATGAAATGACCCTTTTGTATGGACAAGACATCTACCCCTAGATCCCATTGATGCCCATATTCTTCAGAAGATTATCTTCACTGTCATCCCTGTCCCTAATCTTTAATCTCTCCCTATCAACTAGCTCTTTCTTTAATGCCTACAAACAAATCCAAATCCAAATTCGTAAAAATCTCACTCAATAGGTTCACACCTGCCAGCAATCAATCGATATTTCTTTCTCCTCTTCCAATCTAAAATACTTAAAAAAGCAATCAGTGAAGGCATCTTCCTCATCTCTCATCTTTTTCTAAACTTTCTTCAACCTGATTTGTAACTTCTTCATTCAACAGAAATTGCTCCTTCTAAAGTTACTAAATGAAAAATCCAGTGACCTCTTCTTGATTTGCATCCTTCTTGACATCTTTATACTGTTTAACATTATTCATCACCTTAGAAATTAAGAACTTCTCATTGACTCTTCCAATAGATCTTCACTGATGTCAATTCCACTAACATCAAAGGCTTCTTTCTTGGTGGTCCTTGTCTCTTCTGTCTAAACTCTAAACACTATCCTCTATTTTCATGGTACAATAATTATTTCTGTACCAGAGGTTCTTTCTTGGTGGCCTTTATCTTTTCTCTCTGAACTCATCATTATCCTCAATTTCCATGGTACAATAATTATATCCATACCAGACTTATTTATCCATGTCTTCCTCCTGAATATGGTGTCACCAACTATCTGGTAGATATTTCAAACAAGATATCCTGTAGGCATCAAAATTTTAACATGTCTCCAATAGAAGGCATTATTCTTCCTTACAAAATCTATCCTTCAGAACTTCTCAACTGTCATATCATAACCAGTCTTCCAGTCAACAATATTCAAAACCTTGATGTCTTCTATTTTTGGTTTCATCTACCATCTAGCTACTCTGTATTTATCTTCTTTGATCTAGAGGCAAGGGCTGTTCTTCCTTATCTCTGAATCCTCAGTGTTTAGCTCAGGAACTGGCATACAGGAAACAGTTATTAAATTCTTGATGAACGACTGAAAGAATCTTCCAGAGCTTATGCTTAACTGGCAAAGGCTTCAAGAACTCAAAGTCACCACTCACTCCATAATGAGGCATCTGTAGAGGAATTTAGTGACCAGTGAAGCTGAGGTGAAGGTAAAATGTCAGTGCCACATTCGATTAAAACTATTTCCCAATATTGTCTCAATATTTCTAAAATGAATTTTATATATAAATTATCAGTCAATTAACAAGTGTAAAAAACCCCTTTTATTTGATCCTTCTTCTCTGCTTTCCTGTGCCTTGAGACCAAAACAAGAAAAAGTATACAGAAAGAGGGCAGAAATTAGAGAAGGGAGAAATTGCAGGTGGAAGACAAATATTCAGCCTCCACAACTTTGCTCATGGTGAACTCTGTCTACCTTTTGCTGAGCCCAAATTAAGAAAAACTGTTTACTGAGATACTTCTACAAAAGCTACAAGATCTGCAAAAGCACATGGCTTCCCAGTTTGGGGTTATTCTGTTTTGCATTTTAATAAGGTTTAATTTAATAAAGTATTGATACTAATCTAATAATTCATTAGCTAATGAATTATTAATCATTGTTAATACTTAATGAATCACTAGCAAGATACAGCAGGAAGAACTAGAAGAGAGAAATCCCCTTCAAAGTGACCTCAGACAATATAAAATACCTCGGAGTCTATTTGCCAAGGCAGACTCAGTACTAGTCCTGGCTTTCTTCAAGTCTCAGTTAAAAATTCCATTTTCTGCAACATTATTGAATTAGACTGTGTTAATACTCTAGATTAATACCTTAATAACTTAAGGTCACAAACACATTGAGTGGTATGAGTTAATACCAATTTTCAATAATAAATACAGTTATTGTTTATAAAAGTGATAAAGGCAATCCTTTCGATTATTGAAACAAAACACAAGAAAACTATTCTTAAAATATTACCCAGTAGATATATGATAAACTGCTGCTCTCTGAGTCAGTGGTTATACTACATCCAGACTGACTAGAAGGGACATGGGCCACCTGTGCATGAGGGTTTTCTATAAGGTGCAACTCGTTAAGGTCTGCCGGAAGCTGAAAAAGAAAAGAAAAAATCAAGTTCAAACCCTTTTAAGCTTTCTTGATGACTATACTCCTCCATGAAATAAATTTTCATTTTAGGTATATTGGATGCAACTAAAAATTTTAATGAGAAAATAAAGTAGTATGATCAAAATATGGTTTTACTATGATTACAGAGACAGTTCTAGATAGTTCTAGGGACACAGAAAAGTTTTCTTACAAGAAGTAAATAGAACTAACAGAGAAAAGGAGTCAAACTCTTCTTTTAGCAAAGATCTTATCTCCATAGGAGATAGAAAGAAGAAATTTTGACTAAAAAAATTCCAATTCTATATTATCTTCCTGATTAATGGGAAAAAATAAAATGAAACTATTTGGTTATCCAATCTGGATACAAAAAAAATATTTCTGGACATTAGTAGAATACTTGTTGTACAAGGTTTCTGAGTAAAAGGAGAATTTTATTTTTATTTTCACTCAGCATGGAAAGAACATTCACTTGGAAAAGTTGATAATACAAGAGATTTGGTATACAAAATCCAAAAGAAATCATTTGTAACAATATAGTCTTCTAAGGTAGGACTCTTTATTTAACAAAAATTACTAGGAAAATAGTAAGCACCCCTAGATATTAGTTACACACTAACTTATCATACTAAGTTTCAAATTAAATTCCAAATAAATATATAATATATGATAAAAAAAACAAATCATAGTCAATAAGCATTAAGCAAGACTATGATCTAGGCATTAGAGACAAAAAGAAAGGCAAAAGAAATTCCCTTAAGCCAAACAAAAAGTCTAATGGAACAGACAAGTAAATCTACAAAAGAAAAACACAAACATATAAATACATACATACATATACATATGTGCATATGTCACATATAGAGAAGACAATTGGATATAATTTCAGAGTAAAAGTACTAAAATTGAAGAGATTCTGGAAAGGCATAGGAAGGCTAGAAATGAGAAGTGACTTTAGTCCAGATAGCCAGTGAAAATACGCGAAGCTGGCTGGCAGAGTATCTTGTTTGAAGAGGGTAGTATCACTGGATTATAGAGTATGTTAAGGGGAGTCAGGTGTAAAAAGACTAGAATAGAAGGAGGAATTGTGTTATCAAAAAAAAATGTCATGTTTGATCCTGAGGGTAATGCAGAACCAGTGGAGTTTACTGAATTAGGGAGTAAGTGAGGAGAGGAGAGGGAGTGACATGACTTAACTGCACTTTTTATTGGCCCTCCCCCAATGGGCAGATGGACTATAACAGAGAGCTGCATGAGGTAGGGATGCCAACCACCAGGTATGGAGTGCTAAAATCTCCCACTAAGGATAATAGTAAATATCAAGTGTGAAAGGGGGGATTTAAAAAAGAGATGTTGCAATGGCAGAAGCAATTGGCATTAGATTGGATATGGGAGCTGACAAAAAAGTGAGAAGTCAGGATGACACCTTTGTTTCAAATTAAAATACATAGGAATATTTAGTGTATCAGTGGTATTCCAGAAAAAATGGAAAAATTACATGGATATATGAAGTTTTTTTTTCCCTTTCCTGATTCTTCTTTCATAATGTAACTAACATGGAAATGTTTAACATAGTTTTACATTATAACCTATATCCAAAGGACTCCCCATCCAAGTGGGGGAAGGGAAGAAGAATTCAAAATCTTACCAAAAAATTCTGGAAGTTACCTTTGCATGTAGTTGAAAAAATAAATTAATTTAAATAAAAATGGGTAAATGACCAAAATATAAAAGGTTAAATCATAGAAAAATTTGAGGAGCAGAGAAAGAGATATTCTCATCTATAGAAAGAAAGAAAAAACAAGAGATAGAGATGATCATAAAACATAAAATGGGAAAGGCAGATGAGTGGTATAGTGGATAGAGTACTAGTCCTGAAGTTAGGAGGAATTATCAGCTGTGACCTTGGACAAGTCACTTAAGACCACTTCTTCCCAAAAATATAAAAAAAAAAGAAAGAGAAAATGGGTATTTTTGATTACATAAAACTTGAAATTTTACTGACGTTTGTCATTCATTCTCAAAGAAGACCATGACATCAGGGAGCTGATGGCACAACAAACACATGAGTTGGATTTGCGTGAGGGAGGTACTGTGCTAAGCCACCAGTCTCACTTTCTCCTCCAGAGCCATCTAGGTCCGGTGGCCAGACATGAATGAACACCACTGAAGATGGCCCTGGATGGGAGGCAATCCAGGTTAAGTGACTTGCCCAAAGTCACACAACTAGTAAGTGGCAAGTTTCTGAGGTTAGATTTGAACTCCTGTCCTCCTGATTCCAAGGTCAGTGAGTGCTCTATTTCCTGCACCAAAAATTAAGAACCTTATAAATTTTATCATTTACCCCCTCATTTATCATACAAACCCTGGACTTAAAAAAGATTCCAATTAGATGTTAACCCCCTGATTAATGGAAAGAATAAAATTAAACTATTTGGTTGTTCAATTTGGATACCTACATGGTTCAGGGGATAGAGAACTGGTGTTGGGAGTCTGGAGGACAGGAGTCCAAATCCAGTCTCAGACATTAGACATTTAATAACTGTGAGAAACTAGGCAAGTCACTTAACTAACTGCATTGCATCCAGGGCCATCTCTAATCATCCAGATCCATGTCTGGTCACTGGACCCAGATTACTCTGGAGGAGAAAGTGATGCTGGTGACTTAGCTTAGTACCCTGTCACTCAAATCCTATTCTTTTGCCTGTCAAGGCATCACCTCCCTGACGTCATGATCTTTTAGAAGAGAAACAACCAACTTTGTATGTAGCACATATCCCTGATAAAAAAAAATGGAAGCTATCAGGAACCATGTGGGAGAAAAAATGCTCCAAGGTATTAAGAGAAATTAAGAATTAAACCAATTCTGAAGCTATACCTAATATCTATCATGTTGGCAAAGGTAACTAAAGAGGGGAAAATGGCAATTTTTAGAAGAAATGAGGTTTTACTAATTCCCTAATGCACTGAATTGTGAACTGATCCAACTATTCTAGAAAACAATTTGGAGCTATCACCAAAAAAATTACTTAACTATGCTTTCTCTTCAAAATCTGACTAGGTTTCTAATAACCCAAAGAAATGCATAAAAAGGAAAAGGCCCCATACAAAAATATTCATAGGAACGTCCTGTTTTAGCAAAAACAATAACTGTACCTGGAATATTGTACATATTTAAGAAATGCTGGTTTACTGATACAATGGCTAGAAATGTTAAAACACATTATGGCACATGCATGGTACAGAATATTAAAACACCTTAAAAAATGACAAGACTCCCATCACCATCCAAATGAAAATCACGCTCCTTCTATGCTTTGGCATTTATGGAAACATGGTTTTCCAATGCTCTTCTAATTCTAACTAAAGACAATCCTACCAGTCCTGGCATAAGTCTCTTCTTCTTTGGGTAGTCATTATACTGCTCTCTCTCTCTCTCTCTAGCTCTCCTTTGTTGGATCTTTCCCTGGCATGCACTCTAACTGTCCTCATCCTATCTATACATGGCTCTTTCCTAGGACTCTTTTTGCTTAAAGTATCCTCATCAACTTCTATGGGCTCAATTATTATCTCTATATAAATGACTTCCAGATCCACATAGCCATACTCAACCTCTCACTCTCCAGTTCCAGTTCTGCAATCAACATCAGCCTCTGAGATATTTCCAAATGGATGTTTCATAAGCATATCAAATTCATCATGTCCAAAACAGAATTCAATATTTCCCCACTAAAATTCATGCCTCTCTTCCAAGTTCCACATTTCTGTCAAGAGAAATATATTCTTCTTGTCTTGATATTATCCTTGATCCTCACTTCACATATCCAGGCAGTTTCAAGTTTTCTTTCCATTTCCATAATAACTTTTATATCTATCTCATCTCCCCCTCCCCATCAAAATTATTTTGATACCTCTACTTAATTTATTCAGTATTTACTCAACTTGGTGTGATTTAATGGCTATCAGTGATTGTATTAGTAAAATAAGTTGAATAAAGTGAAAAGAAATTTAGTCATTGTTGGAAGAACAAGAGCTATATAGGGTCTAATCAATTAACCTACCATTAAATACCATGTATATTAATGATACTGCTACTTCTGATTGATTTATAGGGTAGATTTATACTGTTTTAGAACTGTTATAAGGATTTATATTAACTAGCCATATGCGTGCTATGGGAGGACTCTGCTTGAAAAACCACAGATAGTGTGATGGATCTGTCCCTTAGTCATTTGTGGGAGTTCCCTTGCATTAGTAGGGAATATTTGTGATAAGAAACAGCTGGGGAAAAGTTCTCCCAATTTTGAAAATGACAAATCACAGAACCTCAGTCTTTATTTAGTGACCTCCTAAGTGCTATAAAAAAAACCACAGCCCATGAGCTGAAGGGTACTTTACTGAGAAGGACATAGACCCAACTTCTTAGGGACCATCACTCTCTCTAATAAATTGAGCATACTCATCAAGTTCTTCCTAAGCTGCTTTTTGTTGCAGATTAGAATTTTGCAGCTCACATCTCATAAAGAGTCATGATTCTAGTATAAGTCTTCATTATTCCTCACCTGAACTATTGCAACAGATCCCAAACTGGTTTCCCTTTCTCAAGTTTCTCTCCAATTCAATCCATCCTCCATACAATGTCAAAGTATTTTTCTTAATGTCGAGGTCTGATCATATCAATATCACGCTTCTGTCTAATAAACTCCTTTTTACTGCAAGGATAAAATACGACTACTCTAGCATTGAAAGCCTTTCACAATCTGGTCCCATAATACTTCCCAGTTTTCAAACAATCCAGTCAAAATTTCATTCCTCATACATGACATTACATCTTCCATCTCTGTGCCCCTTCAGTACAAAGTCTTTTTCAACTTTTTTTTATAATCTCCAATTTCCATTAAATGATCAAATTATTTATTTTACAGGATATTCACCTTTAGAGAGGAGAATACCCTATAAAATAAATACTCTTTGATTACTATATATTTCTTTTGTATGTAATTTTCATTTACATAGGCATGCATACATGTTACATCCAGTATCAGTTTTTACTTTTTGTCTTTCTTTGCTTATGTTATATTACAATACTAGATATAAAACAAATGCTTGTGTTCTTTGAAAATACTTGGCAAACAACAAAGTGGCAAGTAACAGGTACAATCAATCACAGTTATATGAGAAGGCAGTTTTGCTTGACTATTCTTGAAGTATTGAAACTTATGACTGGGAGCAGGGAGTCCAAATAAAATGCACACAAAAAATAAATTGATTTTCTAAAAAAAAGAAACATAAATTATGACTACATATTTGAAAGAAGTTTCAAATTTCTAATAATCACAGAAATGAGAATTAAAGATAAAAACTATAACCAACTGGTCACGTGTGACAAAACAAGTAAGCCATAGCATTTACATTGTCATTAAAATAGTAAACAGGCACACATTACTTTTCTGGAATGCTATTTGGAATTATTTGAAACCTACAACATTGTTATACTCTAGGACTCAATGAACTGACTGTTTAGCACTCTATGTTAACATTCCTGACTGGAAAACAGAAGTATTTATAGCAGTATTATGTATAGAAGCAAAAAACCTGGAACTAGAATGGCTTCCAGCAATTTGAAAACATGTATATAATAAGGTAATCCCTGTGTCATGAGATAAATGTTATATTCCAGACAGATAACTTTCATATCATCATACGGTGTTTAAGATACAACACGAATCAAAGAGAATCCAATACACCAGTATTATGTATCTCGGTTAAGTGTTATGATTCAAACAGGAATACCTTAGAAAGCTACATATTTTAAAGATGCTACCATTTTGCAAAATTATTTTTTGGAAATTTTCCCTCTGAGAGAATTTATAAATTTCATAAGAAAAACGGTTCAGGCTTTTTATAACTACCTCTGCTCTTCAGTGTCTCCTAATTAAACATAATTTCTTACTCTTGATTCAACCATCCATTGATAAGTTATCCACAGGTATTCACTTTACTTTTGGAAGTTTCAAAAAATGTAAATCCTCCTTTGAAAGACTAAAATCTTCCAACATGTGGAATGTTCAAAACTATGAATATTAGAATCCTCCTTAAAGGGGTACAGTTTTATATTCCTGGTACCTATTGCCTTACACATCATAGGCTCTTAATTTTTAAACAAATTAATGAGATAGTCTTGAAGAGCAATTCAGAAAGTTCTGTGGAACAAACATATACATATATATATATATATATATATATATATATATATATATATATATATATATATATATATATATCAAGAAGACAACTTCAATCAATTTATGATCCCATCAATAAGTTTATACAAACAGTGCAGACTGAAACTTAAGTATTCCTAATTATTCCCAAGATGGTAGACTTTAACAAAGTCAAAGGTAGGCATTAATGGTCTTCAAATAAAAATTCTAGATGATCTCTTTTCTGATATATTATAGGATTCTTTTCCCGGTATGTGTTAGATTCGATAGTTATTAAAGACAATATCAAGTTATATCCTAGTACATGTCCTCTTATTCTGTTATATTCTATATTTTCATACTCTCTAGAGCAGGTCTCCTTATCATTCCAGGGGCATTGACTTACTATTGATAACAAAATACAAAGATGGTTCATTTTTTCCTTCACTTTCAATGCATTACTGGTACTCTTTCTTTCTGCTGATATGCTTCCTGTCAATACAAATTAATGAAGTACATCCTATGCTATAGGCTCAGCACCAAATAGAAGATAGAAGACAATTCCTGCCCTTAATAAGCTTACAATTTAATGGGGGAGATAATGCATAAAGATGAATTAAAAGGAGAGCAAGGGAAATGCTATACAGTACATTCATTAAAAAGACATGGGGAGGAATGAGTTTCTGATTGAATTCCATCTTGCAAAATGATGTTTCTGCAGTTGGGTAGAAAGTGATAAGAAGAATAACCTGAACAGCCAGGGAAGGGCTCCTAGCTGCTCACTTCCCCACCCTTTCCAACCAAAGGGAGAAAAGGACCCCAAGGGAGTGAGATACTAAAAATATGTGAATTTTCCAATTGATTTCATTTTGCAGAATGATAAAATTCTAGAGATGAAGTAGTTCAGGAAAAGTAACCATGTGGTAAATGATAAGCATACCCTAGGTGCCATCCTTAAATAGTAGGAAACAGCTTGCTGTTGTCTGTCTTCCACGCTTTTTCAGAGTGAAAAAGGGAACCCAAGGATGGGGCGGGGTGGATATCATTTATGCTGTGTTCTACTTTGTCATTTATAATATGCTATAGCTTGATTATACCCATCATGCTTACATCCATCACCAGGATGTCTGAAATTTAAATAGAGACTGTGGTGTTATATAATTTGCAGCCATGCAGCACCATAATCAACAAACATTTATAAACTACCTACAATATGGAAAGAACTGTGTTGAGAGTACAAATAACAAAGATTGAAACAATCCCTACTAAATGGATCAGCTCTTGCCAAACCTCAGCCCTGAATTATTCCCTCCATTTCCATTTCTATTCTGTTCCTACTAAAAGAGAGGATTTTGAGAGCAGAAGATGGCATCAAAGTCAAAATAGGGGCAATAATCTAAAATAGTATTAAGGGGAAAAGGAATTGGAGGGCTCAATGAAGGTGAAAATAGATATAGGAGGGTAAGGTAGGTTATAATAGGAGGTGATAATCAAACAGAAGAATATCAGAGTTTCTAGTGAGGGAAGTCAAATTAAGGAAGACATCTTTCTGAGTTTTCAAATCTGATGTCAGACACTTATTGCCTATGTGATCTTAAGTCTATTTGTCTCAGTTTCTCATCAATAAAATGAGTTGGAAAAGGAAATGACAAACCACTACTGACTACAGATGGGATTTTCAAGGAAGTTAGTTACAAAAGGCAGAAGAAATATAGAACAATAGTAAGCAAGGAAGAAGAATCAAGTGAGGGGTTTTTGGGGGATAGGGAAGACCCTACTAGAGTAAGATTTATGCATATAATCTTTAAATCATCCTGACATCAACAAAAATACCAATATACAATAAAAATTAAAATCATTATAATATGATGGTTAAAAACATACTTACAGTAAGATAGTTGTTAACATTCACATTATCAGTGATGGTCTGATGTTCTCCCCTGTGGTTAATTTTTGTTAACCTTTTTCAAGATTGTTTTTCAAAAATTTCTCTTTGGTAGAGATCTTCTCCATCTTTGGAATTCTTTATCTGAAATACATGTTTGAGCTCCTGCTTAAACTTCCAATTTTTCCCATATCATTAAAATTCTACTGAGTCTTATAAAGCTCATAAGGATATCATATGTATAACTTGCTATGCCCCAACAAGTTACTATAAGAAAAGAAGTTAAGCAATTACACATTCACTAGTTCAACCAATCCTTAAGTGACATTATGAGGAAGTCACCACAGTTTTCTTCCAAGGAGAAATTTACTTCCTTATTCTCTTTTTTCTAACTAAAGTACACATTCTAGACAATTAATGAATATAATAATATACTACCTAATGATATCTATTTTATTTAACCAATATAATCAAAGATTTATGTTTAAAGTAAATCATTAGAAAATAAAATGGTAGGAATTCCCTCCACCTTATCTAGATCACTTCATATTTAACAAAAATTTACTTAATTTTGTTTATTCAAGTCACAATCTACCAATAAGCATGAAGTCAAATTGATTATGGATATAATGGGGCATTCCCAGTAACTCTTGCTTCTATGTCATTAATGCTCACTGTAACCTACTGAAAGTGTTAAACTTAGTCACAAAGCAAGTGGCATGACACCCCTAATATTAGACCTCTTTTATGCTCAAGTTTTATATCCTGCTTCTGGTACTAACTTACCCTCTACTCTTTTGAAATGATCCAAGAATGATTAGAATGACCTTCCCTCAATGATAAAATGCACTGAATAAAATATATTTGAATTAAATTAAGATCATTTTATTACTGCTTATTTTAGATCTTAAGTTTAAATGACCAAATAATTAAAAGGTATATATGTGCAATAGACATTGGGAAAGTCAAAAAAAATAGCAAACATACAATTTTCATTTAACTTAATAGTTGAAAACTTTTCAGACCCAAGTATAAATGTTAGATATTGTTAAAAGGAGATATCTGGAACATACTAAGTGCTGACTGATTTGACTAAATGGTCGACTGAGGTCAGCAGAGTCAACATGATAGAGCAGAGTAAGCATTCCAGCCCAACTCTTCCAACATTTCTTTCCCAAAAAACCATACAACAGGAAGCAGACTGAATTCTGGAGCAGCCCGGATAACATTTTTCCAGTCTAAGGAGGTTAGTGAGCTCAGAGGAAAGGCTGGCCTGAAGAATACAAAGCAGCAACACAGGTGATGGCTCTCAGGAGCTCGGCACCCTGGACAGGAAATCAGAAAAAACATTACAATAGAACCTCAAATGACACTGGACACAGTTGCAGGGCAATATCACTGTCCAAATGCCACTCTCATGTGTAGTTCCAGACAGAACGGAGAGCTTATGATTGGTTACAAGGGAGCAGAAAACTGGTCAGAGTTCTATGGCTGAGAGATTTGCTAATGATTGCAACTATGGGGAAAACGAGGTCTTTCCCTAGTGAGAAATCAAGCAGAGACAGGAAAAAAGTAACCAGACTTCTCCTCAGTTAAAAAACACCATGGAAGCACTGAAAACTTACAAATCTCCCCTCCCCAGCCCACAGAACTATGTCTGAAAATAGCAACACACACAAAAAAAAGTCTAAAGCTTGGGGAAATATCTCCCCTCACCCAGTTGAGCAAAGTAAACTTTATATTAAAGTTCAAAGTCAAGAAAAGGCTGGAGAATGAGTAAAAGAAAAAGACTGAGAATAAAAAGCTACTAGAGTGGCAAGGGAAAATGTGAAAACAGCTATAAGCAAAGCTTCAGAGAAAATAATATAAATTAGACCTAAACCTAAAAAGAATTCCCGAGATGGTTTAAAAGAGAAAAGTGGAAGAGAAAAAACTGGGGAAAGAAATGAAAGTGATGCATGAAAATTATGAAAAGAAAATTAACAATTTGGTAAAAGAAGAAAAAAATGAACATCAAAACACTCAAAATTATCCAAATAGTAAGAGACACAAAAATTCAGTGAAGAAAAGAACTACTTAAAAAAAGGATTAAGCAAATGGAAAAAAGAAGTTCAAATGTTTCCATGAAGAAAATAATTCCTTGAAAATCAGAATTGGGGGAGTGGAGTTTAATGACTCCAGAAAGCTCAAGAAACAGTAAAAATTAAGTCAAAAGATAAAAACAATAGAAGAAAATGTGAAATATTTCAATGGAAAAATAATGTGAACTTGTAAACAGATGTACGAGAGATAATTTAAGAATTATTGAGCCACTTAACATCCATGATCAAACAAATAACTTAGATATCATATTTCAAGATATTTTCAAAAAAAAAAACTGACCAAGGGGGAGCCAGGTTGCACAGTGGATACAGCACCAGCCCCAGAGTCTGGTTGAACTCAGTTCAAATCTAGCCTGAGACATTTAATAATAACTGCCTAGCTGTGTCACCTTGGGCAAATCACTCTGAACCCCACTGTCTTAAATTTACAAAACAACTACCAATAACTTAGGACCAGAGGGGAAAATAGATCAAAAATATCCATGAATCTGCTCAAAGAGATCCCAAAATGAAAACTTGAAAGTTTATAGCCAAATTCCAGCAATCACAGGTCAAGGAGAAAATATTTCACTAGAACAAAGCCAATCATATATCATGGAGTCTGTCAGGATCACAGAAGATTTAGTAGCTTCCACATTAAAGAAGCAGAGAGCTAAAAACATGCTATCCTGCAAAGGAAAGTAGCTAGAATTACAACCAGGAAAAATCTATCAAGCTAAACAATATAACATTTCAGGAGCAAAAGTGAATGTTTAATGAAAGAACTTGCAAGCACTCCAATTGAAAAGATTGGAGCTGAACATAAGTCTCCAGAGAATCATAAGGAATTCCATAAAGGTTCAAGTGTTTACACCCTTTCGTGGGAAGATATATTAACTCTGAAGACTTTATCATGAATTGAGCAGTTAGGAGTCTACAATAGACAGAGGTCATGGGTGTGAGTTGATTATGTTGAGATGATCACCAAAAAAATAGGGAGTGAGAAAGAGGGATGTACTGGGAGAAAGAAGGAAAATTATCTCACATAAAAGAGGTATGTAAGAAAGAGATTTTATAGTGAACAAAAGCAGTAATGGGGTTGGCTTGAACTTCATTCTCATCAGAATATATATAAACAAATATATATATATATATATATATATATAAAATCACACACACACATACAGAGAGAGAGAGAGAGAGAGAGAGAGAGAGAGAGAGAGAGAGAGAGAAAGGGAAACACAGACACCCAGCTGGGTATAGAAATCAATGAAGTAAGAGAAGACGATTAGGTTGGGGGAGGGGAAGGAACATAGAGGAATTAATAAAAGAGAAGGGAGATTAAAGGAGGCAGTGGTCAGAAGCAAAACAGACTTTTGAGGAGAGGCAGAGCAAAAAAAAGCAAGAGTATGTTAAACAGAAGAAATAGGTTGGACAGAAATACACAGCAGTCATAAGTGTGTTTGTCTTTGTGTGTGTGTGTGTGTGTGTGTGTGTGTGTGTGTGTGTTTGTATGGATGGGTGAACTTATCATAAAATGGAAGCAGATACCAGAAAAAATCAGAAACCCAAAATCCAAAAATAAAACATACAATGAAACAAAGATTTAAATAAGGGACTGGAGCAGAATCTATTATACATCAGCTGAAGTAGAAAAAATATATGGAATGGAATCATGATCTTAGACATTCATTATTCCCAATATTCATTTTCAATCTCTTTCTTTCTACCAATACAAAAATAGAACTAATTAAGAGATAACAAGAGAAAAGGTATCAGACATTGAAATAATATTTAAGTTTCACTTATAAAGGTCTTATGTTTTCAAGTACATGGAGAACTGAGTTTAATCTTAAAAAGTAAGAGCCACTAATAAATCAAAAGATATGAACAAGAAATTCTCAGAAGAAAAAGTCACATTTTTAAAATGGTCTAAATCACTACTAATTAGAGAAATGAAAATTATAAATAATCCTGTGATACCCCTTCAAACCTACCTAATTGGTTAACATGACAGAATGGAAAAATGAGGATACTACTGCCCTGCTGGTAGAGTTGTGAACTGTTCTGACTCTTCTAGATAACAATTTGGAATTTTGCCCCAAAGACTAATAAAACTGAGCATATCTGGGGTCAGTGGATAGAGCACCGACCCTGGAGTCCAGGGAACCTGAGTTCAAATGTGGCCTCAGACACTTAATAATTACCTAGCTGTTTGATCTTGGGCAAGTCACTTAACTCTATTGCCTTGCAAAAAAAAAAGAGGCAAAAAACCAAAAATTGAGCATATCCATTGAACTAGATGTATACTACCAATAAATCTGTATCCAAAAGAGATCAAAGAAAAAAGAAAAGAATTTATATTATATAAATATTTATAACAGTTCTTTTCGTGAAAACAATTGGAAATTGAAACTGGGGAAAAGTTAAACAAGATGTGATACATGATAGTGATGGGATACATTCATTATTCCCAATATTCATTTGAAATCTCTTCCTTTCTACCAGTTCCTTCCCTTGTTCCAAACAAGTACATTTCTTCTATCCTTAAAATAAACTTTCATCTAATCCGACCACCCCCACTAGTTAGCTATTATCCTATACCTCTCCTCCCTTTCCCAACTCAATTCTTTAGGAAACTTGTCTATCTTCATTAGCCCCACTTTCTGCAATCTGGTCTCCAACTTTATCATTCAGTTGAAAACACTTTCTCAAAGGTCATAAGCAATCTCTTTTGGGGTGGCTAGATGGCGCAGTGGATAGAGCACTGGCCCCTGAGTCAGGAGAACTTGAGTTCAAATCTGGCCTCTTAAATAACACTTAAATAAATAACATTTTTATAAAAACACTCTCAAGGTCTTTTCTCAATCTTCACCATTCCTTACCTATTTGCAGACTTTTATATAGCTGACTATTCTGCCTCTCTCTTCTCACATTGCTCTTTCATAGTTTTCTTCCTATTTGTCTAAAAGTTCTTTCATTTCTTTTATTGATTCATGATTCACATCACCCCACTATCTGGAGATATAACAAAAGGTCCTATCCTGAGCCCTCTTCTCTTTTCTTTCTCATCAGCTCTCAGGGGTTTAATTATAATCTCTATAGAGATGAATCTCAAATCCTTACCAATATCCCTCTAGTCAATCAAGTTCACAACCTCACAATTAACTTTTACTTAATCTTATCAGTCTTACATAATTGGTAGTGAAATCTTGTCATTTCCATTTCCAGGGCATCTCTCAGAAATGCCCTCCCCACAACTCCTCTCTCCATTTGCAAAGTTAATCCCTTACAAATCCTCATGACTTCTCATCTGTTCTTGTGCAAAAATCTCTGGATAAATCTCCTTGTCTCAATTCTCTCCCTACTCCAATTCATCTTCTACAAGTTACAAAAGGGATCTTCCTAAAGAATAGATCTATTAAGGTCACCTTCTTTCCTATTACTTGTAGGATCAAATATACTCTTTTTTGGAAATAAAGCTTTTTTACAAACTGACCCTTTGCCTCCTTATTTACTTAAGAAGGTATAATTTCATCCATATCTTTAAAGACTAGCTTTACTAGTCTACTTCCTGGTTCTCACACAATAATTCACCTTTCATCTTTGTGCTCTTGCACAGAAAGTAAGTTCAAAGAACAAAATGTAATGCATCGTCATTGTAATTTTGTCACCTAAACCTCCTAGTATGCACTAAGTCTCAGCTCAAGTATACTTTCTGCATAGGGCCTTTCCTGATCCACCCCCTAGATATTAAGACTTTTCCAACCAAAGTTAGCTTGTATGTGAATTATATATAGTTTATTATATAAATATATATATACATATATATATTCACACACATATATACATATACAAATATGTTGTTTCCTCCATTTAAAATGTCAGCTCCTTGATTATTCCCATCATCTACTATACTCTCTGACACACTGAGATCTCTGCCAAGAAAAAAATAAGACTTCTTCCCATAATAATTTTTATCATCAACTTTTAAAAATTATTTGTTATACGACTGTGAAGTAGGTTGGGGAGAGCACTGCATATCGTAATATTTGAAGGTATACTAATTGTGTAGCAGCACTTTAGGTGATGGAGGAGATACAGAAAAGACAATTCACAGTCCTCGAACCAATTAGAAGATAATTTGTGTAAGGTAATAAAATACAAAACACACTTAGTAATTATTAAACAATAATTATATTATCTTACATTTACGTACTGACTTATATTATCTGAGTTGATACTTATACTGACCCTAATACATGTCATTATATAGATAGTACGATTGTTGGGTTTTTTCCATTTTTGAGAGGAGAAAATTTAGGATCAGAATTTTTGTGACTTATTTGAAGACCGAAGGTATGTTTTCTGACGTCAAAACAAGAATTCTTTCTACTACAACTGACAAAGAAATATAAGATTATGTGCCCAAATGAGTGGCATGGACATTTAAGTAAAGCTATTTAGGGAAGTTTACAGAGTAAAGGGTGTTTTATGCGGGCTCAAGAAATCAATTACTCAAGAAATTAAATTACTTAGATGCTTAATAAATGTTTGTTGAATTTTGTCTTTGGATAAAAAGATGGGAAAGGAGAGGGAATTGTAGAAGAGGGGAATAGACTTCCAAGATTCAAGTTCAGACTGATCATCATAACACTGTCTAAAGTATATAAAGACTTAGCTAGCTTCTGAGAAATAATGATAGCAAGTGTGTAAATCAGGTCAAATGTCTTCTAAGTTCAGGGTTCTGTTTTTAAATAGGCTGCAAATTCTTCTCTTTCAGGGTTCTAATTCTTTCATAATGTCTCTGATGTCTTACTATGAGACCTGAAACTAACACATGTTCATGATATTTCACAGTAATTAGAAAACCACCTATTGAAAAATCATAGTTCCTATTTCAATGCCTTCAAATTTAAACTTCTGACCACAGGAATAATTTAATCAGTATAAGCATCATATGGATAAAATGGGAACAAGTATATTCTACCATCGAATATCTGTATAATGTTTTAAGAGGTTTGCTAAATATTTCTACTGACATCTAATATTGGTACATCTAGGTACACAGCACTTTGCACAATGTATTTGTAGGTGCTTTTAAATTTATTCATTCATTTACCCTTAGGATATATTTCTCCTGAAAATGACACCAAATAGGGGTAGGACACCTAGGAAAAGAGAAGTTATTTAAGTATATTGAAACATATGCAATATACTTTAAAATTCTTACCACAATTATTTCTGAAGGCTCTAATACAAAACAGTTGCATCCTTTTTTTTCCTGAAAACTGTCTACCAAATCTGTGAAAACACAAAAAACAAGTTCTTTTGACCAATGTGGGATGGTGAGAAAAACAAAGTAGTAAAGAAACTACAATTAGCAGAATGCCATCTGATAAACACCTTTTTAAAGTCGGTCCCCATTAGTGATAGGAAAAGTAGCTAAGCTTCAGTACTTCCTATTTCTTTGCAGCTGACATTAAATTAAGGGAAATAGAATAACGAGTAGTAACCAACATAAAGAGCTTTTAAATTTACAAGATACTTTACAAACATTACCTCCTTTAAATGTTTACAATAATTATATGAGATAGAGAATAATATGAAAATAGAGTGGTGAAAAGATTTTTCCCAAGGTCACACAGCAAGAAATCCAAATAGAATCTAGATTTTCCAACTCTCAGTACATTACTTTTTTCTTCTTTTTTTTACACTGTTTCTACAAGTATTTTGAAATTATACTGAAAGATTGGCTTAATCTGTCTTTCCTTTTGAACTTAATGGATGTTTTTGTTTCTTTCAAAATTGTCACAAGCTGAAGACTACAATGAAAAGTGACCTAAAACAAAATACCAATTCAATAAATTTTATCCATTGGTGTTTTAACTGCTTGTTTCCTTCTAAATAAAGATGATGTTACATGAGAAAGTAAAAGAAAGTAACTTTTCAAACTCTAATAAAAATAATGAGTGTTCTTATCAATTATAATAAATGTTCATTAGTGTTCAAGTCTTGGGATACTCTATATTACCTTTTGTTAGTATATATGAATTTTTATTAAAATTAAATTTTCGCCACTAAGATGCCAAAAATTATCTTCACACTTTCTTTCTGCCTGACTGTGGAGGTCTAGATTGAATAGGGGAATACAGGAGGTGACTGAACAAGCCATCACCTCATTTGCATGTGTGAATGTTTGAGTACTTTTTCTAATTTTTATTTTTGGTAGGGATTTTGGAATGGAAATAGAACAAAAGTATATCCCAACCATGGCAATTTGCTAGACCTTTTGACTTGAGCAACTTATTTAAAAATAGTTTGGAAGAGATTTAGTACTTTGAATATATAGTTCAGATTCTGAAATAGGAATTGTTGTAGAATGAGACCATTTTGATGAAGATTAAAGGCAGATGTATGACTCAGGTATGAGTTGATTTTAAAGCCTCAAACTCCTAGTTTGCAGTTACAAAGTCTCCTACTTAATACTAGATCCATAGTACCTGGAATTCCCAGGCTGATGTTTTAAAAAGGAATCTCAAGTGCTGAATCCTCTAAATAAAACTGAGCTTTATCGCTTCTCGGCCTTTTGGCTAAGATCAAGTGTAGTATCTGTTCTTATCAGTTTAATAAAACTGAGTTTTGTGTCTGAAAAGAATTTAAAGAAATAAATGTTCTGCTAGCCTGAAAAGATTTTATGATATTTTTAGATATTAGATTTTTTTAAATACAGTCATATAAAAATTAAAATCCCATGGTATGACAGATACAAGTAATAGCAATTTATGTGGAAAACAAACATGTAAGGTTCTGATTCAGAAAACCATACAGAAGTTCAAAGAAAAAGCATTCATTTTGACAAAACCTTTTACAGAATAAAAGGGGAGAGTTCCTTCAATAATCTAGAAATTGAGACTAATATAATAAAAATATAATAGAAATATTCTGTTATAGAGTACTCAAAAATAAATTATGTTAAAGTCTCATGTGAGTGAATTATGATTAAAAATAACAATAATTCACAATATGAGAACATATCATAAAGTAGTCAACATAGTTTCAAAGACGCCAGGAAAATTCTCTACAACGAGTCAATCAACCAGAAAACCAGGGGAACAGCATGCACTGTACCTTGACAAAGTTTTGTATCTCTTCTACTTATTCTTAAATGAAGTGATATGAATTTAATTTTAAACATCAATTTTATGATTTATTAGAAAAATTATCAAACGAAGTGATAGGTTATCTGACACCTACCTCATAAGGTCACTGCTAAAATAAAATAAGACCTTTTATAGTAAAGACCAGATGAGATGAAACATGCGAAACATTTATAAGCATCAAAACACAAAAATGAACAAGTATTATTACACTATAAAAAAATACACAAGTTAAAAAGTTCATGTCTCCTTGGAAAATTCCTAACACTATTAAGTCTATTTCCAAAGAATTAAAACATTACTCTACCCACCTAAGATTTAAGAATAGGCATGAAATGCTTTCAGGTTAGCAAAATATTTTTAATAAAGAAATCGCATAGACTAACAAAGATAAGCTAAGTTGCTTTGGTCAATTTAGCATTTATTAGGCACCAACTAGGTGAAGGGCAGTTATGAGACAAAAACCTTAGCTAAGTGAAAGTACTTCACTATCTTGCAATTTATGGAATAGAAGGGAGATAATATAATAAAGAACTATGATAATAAGTCCTGTAAATAGCTTCAAAACAAAATGTTATTCATGAGAAACTCAAAGTCATTACAAATATGGGCAGGCATCAAGAAGGTAGTATTTGAATTTTATGTAATTTGCATCTAAATACCTTGTATATTTCTATTTATTGTCTTTTTTTCCTGAACGTGCTTTTAAATGAATTCATTGTGTCCTATATTAAAATGCAAGTTGTTTAATTTCATTCTTTATATTTGTATCCCAAGCACCTAGCATTATGACTAGCATTTAATTAATTCATGATAATTTACTGAATGATTGAAATTAAAGGAATAGTAAAAATGCAAAAAGCAAGAAAGAACTTGGAACCTTTCCAGAATAAAAAGAAGACAAGTTTGGCTAGATCAATATATCAAAAGCATTACTGAAATATATGGGGGTGGCTATGTGACACAGTAGATAGAGCACTGGCCCTGGAGTCAGGAGTACCTGCATTCAAATCTGGCCTCAGACACTTAATAATTACCTAGCTGTGTGGCCTTGGGTAAGTCACTTAACCCCATTGGCTTGCAAAAACCTTAAAAAAAGGGAAAAAAAGAAATACTATGAAATAAGGCTAGAAAGGTAGAGTGACATCAGATTGTCAGATGGTCTAGAATATCAAGCTAAGCATCTGAATTTGCAATATAATGTGCATGTATTTGAATGAAGGGGCAATAACTGTCCTGAACATCTGGCTTAGAAGAATGTCAGTGGCATGATAACCTAATCTGAGTTGACATGAAGCCATAAGGACAAGGCCCTGCTGTTGCAGGATTCCTGTTTTTACCTATACTTTAATGCCTTAGATGAAGGAAAGATTAGCAGAGTAGGTCATGATCTTTTGAGTTTCAAAAGGTGAAGTGAGCATAAGAATTTGAATCCAAGACCTTCCCAGTGGGAGGAAAGGATCAAATCAATTGGCCTGACCTGATCCAGCAAAAGATCAATTTTGTCTATTGGTGAGGTTAACACCTTGCAACAAGCACTTTAAGCCTACTGTCCTTAGGGAATTCCTGGGGGAATGCATACTTCCTTATGTGTTCTATATTCTCAGTAAATATTTCTTTTATAAAAGTTAATTGATGTTAACCAGTTAAAATGACATTGGGGCCCTTGATGCTATTGAGAAGATATTTAAAGGTTAGATGAGATCAAAGACATACCTGGGTGATTGATACAGGAAAGAATATATCAGAATGGGGCCCTTAGAAGATAATCCTAACTCCTTGGGTTTACCCCTAGTGTCTACATGACTAGTCTTGCATTGGAATTATCCTTGCAAGTAATAGTAGAAGCTAAAGTAAGGAACAACTGAGCTTATAAACATGACATACAATGCTGATTGATATTTAGTAAGATTTTTAAAAAAGATTAAGTACTGATATATTCGCACAAGTGTTTATAACATATTAGGTAAAATAACTATCTTCCTCCAAAGACAGTTAAATCATCTAAACCACAGTGCAAAAAACAATAATCTGCAAAGTTTTCATAATTGTTCACCTTCTCCATCCACCTCAATTAAAAAATAATTCCGTTTTCCTATTCTCTAAAATAAGATTAAATTCAACTGAGGTTGAAATATCCTAAAGAAAAGAAGACCTAAGTAATGAAAGGAATCTTATCAGATAGTCCTAGAAAAGAATTAATCAATTGGCAACATAATTAGTTAAGCACCTAGGAACTTTGCATAACATAATGTAATAAACCCTATTGTTTTCATGATGACATTTGTATCTTATGGGATCTGAAATCTGAAAACTATCTACCTTGAATTAATTCATCAACAAATATAATTAAGTAGAAGTTAACTCTCACACTTGTTCTTCATTATTAGAAACCTTTGGCTTTTCTTATTTCCTCTGCAGTGGAATTTTATTAATTTTTTTCATCTTTGGCTTTAAATTTCATGATACATTTAAACTGTTCATTAACATGTACTCTAAGAGCTGTGAGAAATGGCTGAATTTTGTCAAATTCAAATTCTATCTCTCCCAATCCTTTGCAATGCTAGAAGCTGCTAGTTTTCCTAATCAATCATATAAAAATGCAGCTTAGAAAAACTGACATTTTTACCATCATTTAAGTTGTTTTGGTCTCAGTTAAAAGTTTTCCTCACATTTGCCAAAAGTTAATAATGGCTAAACAAAACTTTTAAAAAATAACCTGTCGAGAGCAGCTAGGTGGTGCAGTGGATAGAGCACTGGTCCTGGAGCCAAGAGGATCTGATTTCAAATTCTGCCTCAGACCCTTAATACTTGCCTGGCTCTGTGACCTTGGTCAAGTCACTCAACTCCATTACATTCAATAAATAAAAAAAATTTTAAATGAACAAAATTAAAAAAACAACCTGTCAAAATGAGCACTTCAACTTTTTTGCCTTGAAAAGTATCTAGTGAATAGTAAAATGATCATGAAGCAAATAAGTAATACCAGAGTTTGAAACACTGAGCAAAGTGAGAATGATAGGAGGGGGAATTAAGTTGGTCTATCATTTACCAGGAGTGACATTAAGGAAGCTACATGGTATAGAGGAGCAATGTGGTAAAGTAAGTAGAGAAATTACAATCCAACTTTACTAAAAGTAATTCATAGCTATCAAATTCTGAGGCAAATCCCTTTCTCTCTCAAGACTGCCATTTTTTTTCCAGCTACATACATTAGACTAAACAACTCTACCCTTCTTTGTTCTAACATTGATAAGATTTGGAAACTAATTGACTGTGTTTAAAGAGAAAAATAAAAAGACATGAAATTTATATTACCAAAGATAAATATCCCTCTGGGACTCTCATAGACCAAGATTTAGAAGATCTTTGGAGTTCCATAAATGAATGCTATCAAATCTTCCCTAATTCTGTCTCTTCAGCTACCATTCTCTGATTCTTCTCTGAATCTTGCTTCTTTCCTCTCGATTCTACTCAAACTATACTAGCTTCCGGTTCTCCTAGGAGATTCATCAGTTTCAATCCTTTTATGCTAACTAGAGTTTTTCAGGATGGGAATATTTTACGTTGATCCAGATATGACATTTACATTTATTTTCTAGACTATTTTCTCTTCTCCCATGAAAAGAGAGCATACTAATTTTTAAAATATTTTAATGATGACAATTTTTACCCCAATATCACTTCCGAGTAAAGCATATTTTCTAAGCGTTCTCGCTTATCCAGAAAAACAGTTGAGCTGGTTCATCATGGTACAGAGGAGCAAGATGATAAATTAAGTAGAGAGAGATTACAATGCAACTTTATTTAAAATAATTCATATTTCACAGTACCAGGCACTGTGGAAAATGTTAGTTAGTCCCTACCTTCAAGTGGTAAACATTCTTATTGAAGAAACAACATGTAAGGGACTATGTATCTACACAGAATGTATGAAGGTGATCTGAAACAAGGTACTGACAATAAGACTGATTGGGAAAGACTTCTTAAAGAAGGTTGGATTTGAAACTTCTGGATACAAAAGGCAAAGGGAAAAGGGGGGAAATAACAAAAGGAAGGGAAGGGAAAAGGGAAAGGGGAAAGAAAGGGGAGGGTGTGATATAGGAGGGCAAACACACTGAAGGGGGTGGTATTCAGAAACACAATACTGTGGAATAAGGATAAAAGGGGGAAGGGGGAAAATACAAACAGAGGGAAGATAGCATGGAGGGCAATAAAGAATTAGTAATCATAACCTTGAATGTGAATGGGATGAACTCTCCCTTAAAACGTAAGCAAATAGCAGAGTGGATTAAAAACCAGAATCCCACAATATGCTGCTTATAAGAAATTCATTTGAAGCAGAGAGATACATATAGAGTAAAGGTAAAAGGTTGGAGCAAAATATATTTTGCTTCAGCTGAAGTAAAAAAAGCAGGTGTAGCAATTCTTATCTCAGATAAAAGCAGCAGCAAATATAGATAGTGTTAAAAGAGATAAGGAAGGAAACTTTATCCTCCTAAAAGGTACTATAGACAATAAAGTCATTTCAATATTGAATATATATGCACCCAGTGGGACAGCATCCAAATTCTCAAAGGAGAAGCTGAAAGAACTACAGGAAGACATAGACAGGAAAACTCTAATAGTGGGAGACCTCAGCCTCCCCCTATCAGATCTAGATAAATCGAATCATAAAATAAACAAGAAAGAAGTTAAGGACGTAAATGGATTGTTAGAAAAAATAGATATGGTAGACTTACAGAGGAAACTGAATGGGGATCGAAAGGAATATACCTCTTCCCTGCAGTACATGGAACTTATACAAAAAATGACCATGTACTAGGACATAAAAACCTAATGATCAACTGCAGAAAGGCAGAAATAGTGAATACATCTTTCTCAGATAACAATGCAATAAAAGTCATATGTAATACTGGGCCAAGGAGATATAGACCCAGAACAAATTGGAAACCTAATAACCTCACTTTAAAAAACAAGTGGACCAAAAAACAAATTATAGAAAGAATTAACCATTTTAACCTAGATAATGTTAATAATGAAACAACATACCAAAACCTATGGGATTCATTCAAAGCGACTCTCAGGGGATATATTATAGCTCTAAATGCTTACATGAATAAATTCGAGAAAGAGGAAATCAATGAACTAAACATGCAACTAAAATAACTAGAGAAATAACAAATCAAAAAACCCCAATTAAAGACCAAATTAGAAATTCTAAAAATTGAAGGAGAAATTAATAAAATCGAAAGAAAATAACTATTGATTTAATAAATAAAACCAAAAGTTGGTAATATGAAAAAATCAATAAAATTGATAAACCTCGCATCAATTTGATTAAAAAAAGAAAGAAGAAAACCAAATTGCTAGTATCATAAATGTAAAAGGTGAACTCACCACCAATGAAGAGGAAATGAAAGAAATAATTCGAAATTATTTTGCCCACCTCTATGCCAATAAATTTGATAATCTAAGTGAAATGAATGAATATTTACAAAAATATAAGTTGCCCAGGTTAAAAGAAGAAGAGACAAAATACCTAAACAACCCTATCTCAGATAAAGAAATTCAACAAGCCATTATTGCACCTAAAAAAAATCTCCAGGGCCTGATGGATTCACAAGTGAATTCTACCAAACATTTAAGGAACAATTGGTTCCAATCCTATATAAACTCTTTGGAAAAATAGGGAAAGATGCAACTCTGCCTAACTCTTTCTATGAAACCAATATGCTACTCCTAAATCAGGAAGAGTTAAAACAGAGAAAGAAAATTATAGACCTATTTCCCTGATGAATATAGATACAAAAATCCTAAATAAAATCTTAGCAAAACGATTACAATAAGTCATCACTAGGATAATACATTATGATTAAGTAGGATTTATTCCAGGAATACAGGGTTGGTTCAATATTAGGAAAACTGTTAGTATACTCAATTATAACAACAACAAACCTATTAGAAATCATATGATCATATCAATAGATGCTGGGAAAGGTTTTGACAAAATACAGCATCCATTCCTATTAAAAACACTAGAGAGTGTAGGAATAAATGGACTGTTCCATAAAATAATTAGCAGTATCTATTTGAAACCATCAACAAGCATTATATTCAATGGGGAGAGGCTAGAGGCAAATAAGATCAGGGGTGAAACAAGGGTGCCCATTATCACCACTACTATTCAATATTGTATTAGAAATGTTAGCAACAGCAAGTAGAGAAGAAAAATAAATTGAAGGAATTGGAATTGGGAAGGAAGAGACAAAACTATCACTCTTTGCAGATGACAAAACTCTCTTTTGCAGATGACATGATGGTCAACCTAGAGAATCCCAAGAAATCATCCAAAAAACTACTGGAAACAATTAGAAATTTTAGCAAAGTTGCAAGTTATAAAATAAACCCTCATAAATCCTCAACTTTTCTATATATGTCCAGCAAGAAACAGCAGGAAGATCTAGAAAGAGAAATCCCATTCAAAGTAACCTCAGATAATATAAAATATTTGGGAGTCTATTTGCCAAGACAGACTCAGAATCTTTTTGAAAACAATTATAAAACATTTCTCATACAAATTAAATCAGATTTAAAGAACAGGGCAAATATAGGCTACTCATGGATAGGTGGAGCTAATATAATAAAAATGACAATTCTACCAAAAATAAACTACCTGTTTAATGCCCTACCAACCAAAATTCCAAAATATTACTTTAATGAGTTAGAAAAAATTGTAAGTAAATTCATATGGAGAAATAAAAAGTCAAGAATTGCCAGGAGCTTAATGAAAAAAAAAGTGCAAAAGAAGGTGGTTTAGCTGTACCTGATCTAAAATTTTATTATAAAGCATCAGTCATCAAAATTGTTTGGTATTGGCTAAGAAACAGAGTGGTGGACCAGTGGTATAGACTAGGTGTAAAGCAGGAGATGATTATAGTAACCTGTTGTTTGATAAACCCAAAGACTGTAGCCATTGGGATTAAAAACTCCCTCTTTGATAAAAATTGCTGGGATAATTGGAAGTTAGTATGGAAGAAACTTAAATTAGACCAACAACTCACACCCTTTACCGAGATAAGATCCAAATGGTTACAGGACATAGACATAAAAAACAATACTATAAGCAAATTAGAAGATCAAGGACTAGTCTACCTGTCAGATCTATGGAAAGGGGAGCAACCTATGACTAAGGAAGTGTTGGAGAACATCACCAAAAACCAATTAGATGATTTCGATTACATTAAATTAAAAAAGCTTTTGCACAAATAAAACAAATGTAAACAAGATCAAAAGAAATGTAGTAAATTGGGAAACAATCTTTACAACTAATGATTCTGACAAAAGACTTATTTCTAAAATATACAAAGAACTGAGTCATATTTTTAAAACAAAAAGCCATTCCCCAATTGACAAATGGTCAGAGGATATGCAAAGGCAATTTACAGATGAGGAGATCAAAGCAATCCATAGCCATTTGAAAAAAAGCTCTAAATCATTAATTATTAGAGAAATGCAAATTTAAGCTTCTCTGAGGTACCGCCTCACACCTCTCAGATTGGCCAATAAGACCAGGAAGGATAATGATCATTGTTGGAAGGGTTGTGGGAAATCTGGGACACTATTACACTGTTGGTGGAGCTGTGAACTCATCCAACCCTTCTGGAGAGCTATTTGGAACTATGCCCAAAGGGCAACAAAAATGTGCATACCCTTTGACCCAACAATACCACTACTGGGTCTATACCCTGAAGAGATGAGGAAAAAGGGTAAAACATTACTTGTACAAAAATATTTATAGCAGCTCTGTTTGTGGTGGCAAAAAATTGGAAATCCAGTAAATGTCCTTCAGTTGGGGAATGATTTAGCAAACTGTGGTATATGTATGTCATGGAATACTATTGTTCTATTAGAAACCAGGAGGGATGGGATTTCAGGGAAACCTGGAGCGATTTGCATGAACTGTTGCTGAGTGAGATGAGCAGAACCAGAAAAACACTGTACACCCTAACAGCAACATGGGAGTGATGTTCAACCTTGAAGGACTTGCTCATTCCATCAGCGCAACAATTGGGAACAATTTTTGGCTGTCTGCAAAGGAGAGTACCATCTGTATCCAGATAAGGAGCTGTGGAGTTTGAACAAAGTACAAGGACTATTCCCTTTAATTCGGAAAAAAAAAACCCAGATGTCTTATGATTTGATCTGATTACCTCTGAGAATTCTGTTCTCTTTAAGGATATGATTTCTCTCTCATCACACCCAATTTGGATCGAGGTACAACATGAAAACAAAGTAAAGACTGATGGAGTGGTATCTGTGGGGTGGGGTTGGGGGAAGGGAAGCAAGATTGGGGGAAAACTGTAAAACTCAAATAATATCTTTAATAAAAATTAAAAAAAAGAAATGGGGAGACTGGGGGCATTTGAGATGAGGAAGAGTTATAATTAGAAAAAAACTGTTAAAGAAAAATAGTACGATAAAAAAGACAACAGCTTATTACCACAGTTACAAACTAAGTAAAAATTATATGTGAATAAATATCTTAATGATCCCATGAGACAAGAAATATGAAAGCAAAGTCATAAGAAAGAAAAAAGAAAGCAATATAAGATAACTCAGGAAAAAAAATCTGACTTATTAAACTTTGTGAAAGCCAGTCATAAACCAAAAAAGAACTTATATGGTATATTAAAGAAATCATGAATTTCTCTGATAAAGGTCTTCTTTCTATGGTATAAACATATATATATATATATATATTTATGCATGTATGATGTCTATATATACATACATATACATATGCACATATAAATACTGAATCAATTTTATAAGAATAAGATATTCTTCAATTGATAAATGATCACAATATGAATAGGTAGTTTTCACAAGAAATTCAAGAGATCAATACACCTATGAAAAAAATGTTCTAAATCACTATTAGAGGAATGCAAACTAAGACAAGTCTAAAGTACTACCTCACCTTCATCAGATTAACCAAGTTGACAAAAAAAAAAAAAAGGAAAAGTGCCCAGTGCTAAAGTAGTTGCAGGAAGACAGACTTTAATATACTGTGGTTAGAGTTGTGAATTGTTTCAAATATTGTGGAAAACAATTTGGAACCATCCTTCAAAAAAACAAAACAAAATTGTACATACTTTTTGACACCACACTACCACTACTAGATCCATACCCCACCCCAAAGAAATTAAAGAAAGAGGAGAAAGATCTATATATACAAAAACAAATATGACAACTTTTTGTGATAGATAAGAATTAGAAGATGAGTTGATACTCCTTAATTAGGGAATGGGTGAACAAGGTTTGGTGTATGAATGTGATGAAATACCATTGTGTTATGTGAAGTGAACAGAACTAGAACACTTTGGGAACTATTTGAACATAGGGAGTTATGTCCAAATAGTTCACAATTCCTAGCATTTCTTTCCTTGTAACATCTTTTGTTTGTTGGTCCCTTCTCTCCTCTAACATTACCACTGCCCAAGTCAGGCCCTCAGCACCTCACCTGAACTACTGCAATAATAGCTTGTTGGTCAATTCCCTACCTCAAATTTCTCTCCAAAACAGTTCATTCTCCACTCAGCTGGCAAATTGATCTCCCTAAAGCTCATGCTACTCTCCCCTTCCCGAGTCAATAAACTTCAATGGCTCCCTCTTACTTCTAGGATCAAATTAAAATCCTCTGTTTCACTTTTAAAGATATGCACAGTCTTACCCCTATCTTTTTACTTTTGCATCACTTATCCATGGTATTCTCCTCCGTATGCTTTATGTTCTAGTGTCACTGGTTTCCTTGCTATTGGTCTTGACTCTGTGCATTTCCACCAAATATCCACAATCCACTCTTCCTTCACATCTCAATTAAAATCTCACCCTCTGTAAGATTTTCTTTGTTCCCCAAACCTGTACTTCCTTCTTGATTATTTTCAATTTTTTTCTGCATATAAGTTGTTTGGACATAGTTTTTGCCATCTTGTCTCCCCCATTAAACTGAGAGCCTCTTAAGAATAGGGACTGTTTTCGCTTTTCTTTTTATCTCCAACATTTAGCAAATACATTGCATATGTATATATATATATGTGTGTGTGTGTGTGTGTGTGTGTGTGTGTGTGTGTGTGTGTGTGTGTGTGTAATTGAGTAATATTTGGGTAGAGGTAAGGGCAGAAACTTGTGGTCACTGTGAAAATGAAAAACAGGATTTGAGGCTGTAAGGCAGAGGAAGAGTTAGAATTGTGATAAGATAAGGAAATTTCAGAGTCCTTGAATGTAGAAGAGATACATTTATATGTGAGATAAGATCAAGGATATGACCACTTTCATGTGTAGCTAAGATGAAATGGAGGAATAGGTCATGGAAATTCAGTAGATTGAGGAATTTGAAAGTTAGGGCTTTTTTTGTTGTTCAGTAGTTTGAGCTAATGCTTCATGATCCCATTTAGGGTTTTCTTGGCAAAAATACTGGAGTAGTTTACCATTCCTTCTCCTATTCATTTTGCAGATGAGGAAAACTGGGTTAAGTGACTTGCTCAGGGTCACATAGCTAGTAAGTGTCTGACACCAAATTTGAACTCATGAAAATGAGTCTGCCTGAGTCCAAGCTCAAAACTGTATATACTGCACCATCTTAGCTGGTGCTGGAGGGAGGGGGTATCAATATATATTCTGAATTCCAGTAGTATGAGGACCAGTGTTGCATCGGAAAGAAAAATTGTGAACTAGGTCCTAAAATCATTAAGGAAGGAAGAAAAGAGAGGGTCCTGGGGATGGGCTAAAATAACTACCAGAATCTTGAATGATTTTAGACAACAATAGAAATTGTTGAGCAAAGATGGTAGAGGGAGAGTCTGGAAGTTGCAATAAGGAACTAATATACAGACTCTCTGACCATAAGTCAATGTGTTGGGGGAAGGGTAGAGAGAGAAAGTAAGAATGAAAGTCAACTAATATGGGAAAGCCTAGTCAGGGACTGAATGTCCTATGAAGTGACATCAGAGTCTCAAGCAGAAGGGCAGCAAGAAGAAGAAAAAAGTTTAAGATGAAAGTGACTCTGGTAACTTATAGAGCAGGCATTGCAGAAAGTTCAGTGAAAGAGGAGATATATTTGAAGTGAGATATTTGGGGGAAATGATTAGAATACATGGAAATGGAAGAATGGGCTGAGGGAATGAAGGAAGGAAACAATTATCAAGCATCTATCAGGGCTAAATACTTTACAGATAATATATCATTTGATACTCACAGCCACCCTAGGAGGTAAATCTATTATGATTCCCATTTTATACCTCAGGAAAATGAGTCAGACAGCCATGAAGTGACTTGCCAGGACTATATTAGCTAGTAAGTGTTAGACAGAATCCTGCAGACAGCCCCATGGGGATACCTATAGTCCCACGGAAAGACCCTAAATAGTACTACCAACATTCCCAAGGTTTAGATGCTAGAGATTGCATGATTGTTTGCCTGATGACTGGCCTGCAAGGCACAACTCGAAATGCTGTCAACTTTGATAAAATTAAGGAGGTTTCACACCGATTTCTTAACAGACTTGAGGCTACAACCAAATAAACTAATGTTAATCCTGAATCTCCTGAAGGGATTATTTACCTAAATATCCACTTCATTTCTCAGTCAGTCCCGATATCCATAGAAAACTGAGGAAGATGGAGGCTGGTCCACAGATAGCCATAGAAGACTTGATTTATGTGTCCTTTTTGGTCTTTAATAGTTGGGATGAAGAGAAAGCTAATACCAGATCACATGTCTCCAGATGTTGGCCTCTACCATTAATGAATTCTGAGACCCCAGAAGGGCACTTATTAATGGCAGTGATCCAGAGGTGACTCTTTTAAATGAGGTAGGTTGGGACATTGGGCAACTCAGTCCCCAAATCCCAGATTCCTACCCCTCCCCCCAAGCCTTGCCCAAGACGTAGCAAAAAAGGACCCTGCTCCACTCTTCCTTGAAAGGGAGGACCTCAGTCAATTCCTAATGACCTTCCTGCTCTCTTGGGTTTGGCAATGGATAACCCACAGTGTCAAGTACTTTATTTTTTCCTTTGTTTTGTTTTTTAGGTTTTTGCAAGGCAATGGCTTGCCCAAGGCCACACAGCTAGGTAATTATTAAGTGTCTGAGACCCAATTTGAACTCAGGTACTCCTGACTCCAGGGATAGAATTTGACCTTAGCTATTCCTGACTTCATGCTTCTCTTACCACTACGGAATGCTGACTTTTTGCTTAGGTTCTGTACTAAAAATATAGAGTATGTGAAATTAGTTTGATTTTGTGATTCTCTCCAGCTATGTTCAGCCCCTCTGAACTGGAATAAAAAAAAATCAGATACAGGACATGTCATAGAGGTAACAACATCTAAGCCTAATAGGCTAGGCTAGTTTTTCTTTAAAAGGAATTGAAGCCATCTTTGAGATTTAATTGGCACAGGGGTCTAAGACTTTTTTTTTGGTAAGGCAATAGGATTAAGTGACTTGTCAAAGGTCATCCAGCTAGAAAATTATTAAGTGTTTGAGGCTGAATTTGAACTCGGGTCCTCCTGACTCCAGGGCCAGTATGCTATCTACTGCACCATCTAGCTGCCCCAACAGGGTTTTAAGACTTAAAACTACTGCTTTAACTTCTTGTTAGTCTAAGAATAATAGTTGTCCTTTGATTTGAAGATTATGCCAATTATATTCATTATAGCATGATTTGTACATTATTTTTATTATGGTGAGGAGTATATTGTGCAAAGATATCCTCTTCACTTGCCTTTTCCAGGACCATTTCACCCTATGACTTACTTGATAGAAAATAGGACTTCTGGTGATGATCTCCATCCATGTTACAGGAGTCCTTGATCCCTGTGATTTATCCTCCTATATCAGTGAGGCATCTTAGAGCTCTAGCAACTCCAGGCAAAGTACAACAACATATGGTCACTATGTGTCATAGCAACATTGGGCTATGACAACACAGTCAGTCCAAATTTGTCTCTCAATTGATAAATCATCAGTATCACTTTCCTTTCAGACCATGAAATATATTCCCCTGAAATCCAGAGACTTTAGTTTCCTTGAAGCAACCCAATAACACTGCTGTATCGCTAGTAGGGATTATTTATGGTCAGACTATGATGGTATCTGATTATGTTTGAACCTCCAACTTGCATTCTTGGTTAATTAAAACATTCTTGGCAGATGCTTTCACTCTGGTTTATCTCTTGATCATCCAAGAAGTTCACCTGTAATGCACAATCCAAATGCCCCCAAGTTATCCCTCTTTATCATGACCCCAATTCCAAAACACCAATAAAATAGAAGCAAGGCCTTAGAATATGTCAACCCACAAAGAGTTCCTACTTCTGACTAGAAACATCTGACTGGCTCCCCAGCATGACCACAAAAGGAGTGGAGAAGGTGTATCCAACTTTACTCTTATTGAATGTTTTTCAGTGCTACAGAGAAGTGAATTTCTTTCTGTTAATTGTTAGTTAGCCAACAAGAGTCTAATTTAATTCCAAACCTAGATCTGAACTAACATAGCCCACAAAATCTAATGCCATCAAGATTGTATTGGAATGGTAGCTCAGGTGGAAAAAAGACAAGTGTGAAGGAAAGTGAGCCTCAGGGCATTATAAAATCATGGCCTTCAAACTGGGTTAAACTTTAAAGATGTCCAACTCTCATTTTGCAGATGAGACAACCAAGACTCTGAGAAGAGAAGTAATTTTCCCAAGTCACACAAATTGATAGTTAATTTATGAAATTATGAAATAGATTCAGGCACATCCAGTTCTTTGGGAACTCACTAGGAAAGGGGCAGAAGGAAATAAGGTTGGGCAATAAATGGCTGAACATGAACCAGAAAATCCAAGGAGACACTGCTAACAGAAACTTGTAGTCTCTGTGGCCCCTATGTGTTGGGGGCGGGGGGAAGAGGCTTGGCGGTCGCTTAGCGGGGGAAACATAATCACCTTATAAGGGAATGTTACAGAACTCGGCCCCTCATTGAGTAAGAGTTCATGGGAGGGAGGACAGAAGGGATAAAAGTGTCTGCTGAGAGGTTGGGAGGAAGCAGGATGTGATCACAGAAGAATAAAGACTCATTATCCACCTCAGGCGCTCTGTCTGGTTCTTCCCCCATCAAAGAGTGGGGGCCGGAGGTACCCCGAAGACTCATCATGCATTGGACTGGTGAGTAAGAGGACGGACTAGCATAAAGAAGCCGGCATTGTAAATAAAAGCCCGGCAAGTGGCGCCCGGAACAGGGACCTGATTTTGCTAGGGAACGTCTGAATCCGCTGGTCGGATTCTCCAGACAGCCTCGGTCGTTTCCGACCGGGAGGAAGGAGAGGGCGTTTACTCTCAGATATTGCCTGAAGGACATATCCCTACTGTGTTGACTATGCTTCCTTTCTCTTCCCTTTCTCCTTCCGCTCTAATCACGCTCCTTGCCGTGCTGGCCTGTCTGATTGTGCCCTGCTGCCTCCTTCTCTTTTGCCGAACGGGAATTTTCCAGTTCTGCCACCTGTTAGGATTGCAGCCTCGGCTAGTAGACAGCGTGGGGGGCCGGAATAGTATTCCCGCCTTTCAGCCGGAGGAGAAAGGGGTCGTTGCAGCGCAGCTTTATAAACTCTGCGCTAAGCATGGCTGTAAATTACCTATCAAGACATGCCGTGCTTTTGTTGAGAATATCTGGAACATCTGCCCTTGGGTGCAACATAGTGGGATCCAACCAGGTAAATGGAAGGTGGTAGGGCAGCAGATGGCCTCCTATGATGACACCTGCCCGGGAAAACTGACCCCTGAGGATTTTACAGTGTATAAGATAGTGGATGCAGCCCTGCATCCCCAGAAGGTGACTTTGGCACGACCAATCAGCACTCAGGTGGGTAGCTCGTTGGTGGGATCGGATTCAGAGAGCTCAGAGGAAGAGGGAAGGCCACCCCCTCCCCTGTATCCGTGGGAGGAACTTAGAAGAAACAATGGGGGAACAAGGGGCCCCCAGGGAGAAGAAAATGCCGCATGCCCCTCCTTACCGAGACAGAATGAAAAGGGGGAGGGCGATGAATGTGGCGCACTTAGAGATTCAGGGCCGGAAGTTTCCGAGCGCGGGAAGGGAGGGGTGCAAACAGTCCTCAGGGGTGGCAGGAAGAGGAGCGTGAGTAGGTGGGACCGGGAGGCTGCTGACGAGGAGGGAGAAGTCCGCGCTGAATGGACAGCTGCCGCGCCCCAGACTTGGCAGCCCAGCCAGGAAACAGAGGCAAAAAATCCCCCGTGTTCCTTGTCCGCCCTTCAGAGATCCCCTCAAGGGCTCCGCCCATCCGGCCTACTTGCCGCGAGTGCCTCCATAGCAATAGAGAAAGGGGAGGAGGTGGACTGGGATGACTGGGGCCTCTACCCGGTATTTACGGACCCCCTTACCGGAGCCCGAGACTACCGCCCTGTCCCTTTTAAGATGCTTAAGGAACTTAAGGAGGCCGTGACTAAATACGGCCCAAGCTCCCCTTATGTAAAAAGACTGATGCAAAACCTCTTCGCTACGCACCCTTGGACCCCTGCTGACTTTGAAGAAATTGCAGCCGCGTGCCTGGATGCCTCCTCATATTTAGCTTTTAAGGCTCAGGCCCGCAGAGAGGCCTCTAAGCTGGCAAAATCCCGGGGTTATACTCCCCTGGATTTAGCCATTGACCTCCTGTGTGGAACTGGAGCCTATACTGACCCTGCTGTTCAGGCCCGGTATGGCCAGTTTGAGCTAGAGACTGTTAAAGAA
The DNA here is from genome assembly GCF_037893015.1 of Macrotis lagotis. Classification (NCBI taxonomy): domain Eukaryota; kingdom Metazoa; phylum Chordata; class Mammalia; order Peramelemorphia; family Peramelidae; genus Macrotis; species Macrotis lagotis. Next base: position 437,786,298 of record NC_133658.1, on the reverse strand, counting down.
ACACATGTTGCAGCTTGGGATAAGATTGGAGCCATGAAAGGGGGGAGAGCCACACAGAAGTTGGTTGGGCTGAAGCAGAGAGCAGATCAGACACCCCTCTCATTTGTGAATGAGGTTAAAGAGACAGTGACTCGTATAATGGGAGACACCCCGGGATCTGATCTACTTATGAGACAATTGATTAAAGAGGGACTTCGCCCCAAAGGGATCGCAGCCATTAGCAGCCTTCCCCCCGACGCTTCATTAGAAGAAATTGTTGACAAATTGCTGGACATGCCCAGCGAGGATTCAATTCAAGCCTTAGTGACTGCCATGGAGAACCGGGAGGATAGCCTCCTGACCACCCTTCGCGGTATGCAGGTGAGACCCACCTGTTTTGGGTGCGGAAAGCCAGGGCACCTCAAAGCACAGTGCAGGCAGCGGCCCCCCTCCACTTCAGTTCCGACCTGTTATTCCTGTGGAAAGCCAGGTCACATAGCCAGGTTCTGCCGATCCAAAGGGAAGTCGGGAAAAGGGAAAGGGAGGGGCCCGGCCGCGGCCCCCCCCCCCCCCCCCCCCCCCCCCCCCGTGCTCGAAGACAGCGGCCCCATCACTGTGACTATCCCCGTGAGGGTTGACTATAGAGAAGGGACACAGCAGAGAGAGATCGGGCCTTGGGAAACCTCGATGATTCCCATCGAGCTAACTACTTTCCCAGCGCTCATCACAGGGGCTGAGAGATGTGTGGACTTAGTCACCCATACCCAGGTCATTTTTGGTCCCGGAAGTCCCACATCCGTAAGGGTCACAAACCCCCACCCCTTTCCCACCTTGGTAAAACAGGGCCAAGAGGTGGGAAAGGCGCTGCCCTTGCGGACCCCTCCCGCTCATGTGAACTGGGTCCACCCGGTCAGCTCTGGGCGACCACTCTTAACCATCACGGTGGAAAATCAGAAGCTCGAAGGGATAATTGACACTGGAGCCGATTGCTCTGTCATAAATAGGGGACAGTGGAGGCCCGAGTGGCCACTCCTACAGAGCCCTCAAGCAGTGACGGGGGTGGGGGGCAATAGATCTGCCATGAAAGCAGCACACGCCTTACGGTGGTCAGCTTTGGAAGAATCTGGACTCTTCACCCCACTGTGCCTACCTGACCTCCCTTATGCATTATGGGGTAGAGACATCTTGAGCCAGCTTAACCTGACACTTGCCACCCCTGATAGCCTGCGGGGAAATTAATTGGGGCCACTCTAGAGATGAGCTTTTCCCCCAGAATAACATGGATTAATAAGAAACCTATTTGGGTTGAGCAGTGGCCCCTGACAAAAGAAAAGCTCATCGCCCTCACAGACATAGTAATGACCCTCCTGCGCGAGAACAAAGTGGAACCGTCCCTTAGCCCGTATAACTCCCCCGTCTTTGTCATAACAAAGAAAGGGGGGAGTTGGAGAATGTTGATTGATCTTCGGGCAGTAAATGCCAACATGGTACCCATGGGGACCCCCCAACCTGGTCTCCCTATGCCCACTGCAGTCCCGCAAGGGTGGACTATTATAGTGATTGATGTTAAAGACTGCTTCTATAGCATTCCCCTCCACCCGGAGGACAAAGAAAAATTTGCCTTTTCCCTCCCCGCGATCAATTTCCAAGCCCCCAGTAAACGTTATCAGTTCACCGTCCTACCGCAGGGAATGGCCAATAGCCCCACCCTGTGCCAGCTTTACATGGATACTCTGCTACATCCTATCAGAAAAGAATTCCCGAATTGCATGCTCATACATTACATGGATGATATCTTGATTGCAGCACCTTCTGTGACGGGGGCTCGGGCTTGCTTGCAACGCACCACCCATGTCCTCCGCAAGAAGGGGCTTCACATAGCCCCGGAAAAGGTACAGATGGATTTCCCCTATGATTACTTGGGGCATAGGATTTTTCCGGGAAAGATTAGTAGGGCACTTCCTCCGATCAACGTCGAGGGATACACTACTCTTAATGATTTTCAGAGGCTTGTTGGCGCCATACAGTGGCTGCGTCCCGCTATGCCCCTCCCATCCTCCTTAATGCAACCTCTATATGATGTCCTTAAAGGCGACTCCCATCTGTCATCCCCTAGAAGTTGGACCCCCCAGGCAAGACAGGCGCTCTTGGAAATTTTCCGCAGAACCTCTTCCTTCTTGGTTCAATACGACCCGGAGTCGCCTGTCCTCTTCCACACACTGGGGGACAGTTCCCTTGGCTGGGGATGTTTATTCCAGAGACATGGATGCCTTGAATGGCTATACCCCCGGACCACTAAGAGAATCATCCAGGACCGGTGGGAGGCCCTGGCCTTATTTTGCCTTCAGGCCTCAGAGCGATGCCAGCGTCTCTTTGGCCTCTTGCCTGTCCTCAACTTTACCCTCCCAGAGGAGGTGACCCACTCGCTAGTTGATAGATCTATCGCTTGGGCCACTGTCCTGACTACCCTCTCTCAGACCAGACTCACGCCACCTCCCGTGGTTAGAGTGTTCGCTGAACTGCACCTTTCCCGCCCGCGCCCTCTAGTGTCCCCAGAACCAGTGACCGGCCCTAATGTCTTCACTGACGCTACCAGGTTGGGCCGTGCTGTGGTCCATGACCCTGCTAGACCCGCCACCTGGATTTTTGATACCCCCTTTGACTCCACTCAGAAGAATGAACTATATGCTATACTTCAGGCTTTCCGTCTCTACAGAGACACCCCTTTTAACCTTATTACTGACAGTATGTATTGTGCCATGCTAATCCCTCGTTTAGAAGATGCCTTCATTTCCTCGACTTCTTCCATTAGCCCACTCCTTATACAGCTGCAATCCTCCCTCCGTGATAGAAACCACCCCCTGTTTGTTCTTCACGTGCGCTCTCACGTTTCTTCCACCGGCCCCATATTCCAGGGCAAAGCGGAGGCAGATAGGGCTCTCTTGTTAAACCTGTCCACACCTGCCCAGCTGGCACATGGTAAGTATCACTTGTCATCCAGGTCGCTCCGGCGCCTATACAGCATTCCCCGGAAGGAGGCTTGCCAAATTGTGCGCTCCTGCACTTCTTGTGCTCCCTTTAGACAAGCCCTCCCCGCGGAGGGGTCTAACCCACGTGGGGACGGCCCCAATGCTCTTTGGCAGATGGACATTACTCACCTGGGTCTTAAGTACATCCATGTCTCGGTGGACACCTTCTCCTCCTTCACCTTCGCCTCTCTACAGCCAGGAGAAGCGGTTAAACATGTTCTCTCACATCTATATGCCCAGATGGCTGTCTTAGGCGTCCCCTCGGCTATCAAAACCGATAATGGGCCCGCCTACACCTCGAGAGCCTTTGCTTCCTTTTGCAAAGAATTTTCCATTTCCCATTCCACCAGGATCCCTTACAATCCCACTGGCCAAGCTTTGGTAGAAAGAGCAAATCGCACATTCAAAACTACGCTCTTTAAACAGAAAGGGGGAGTTGGCAGGTCACTGACCCATTCAGACCTGTCTCAGGTACTATTTACCATGAATTTCCTACAAGTCAGGGATGACGGCACTACAGCCGCCCAGAGATTTTTCTCCCCAAAAGGACATGCTAAGAAAGAACCAACGCTCCTGCCCTCTCCCACCAAGGCCCTACCAGGCTCTAAAGTCATGTGGAGAGATGAAGAGGGAGGTTGGCATGGCCCTGTAACGGTAAAGAACAGAAGACAGGGCCACCTGTCATTTCATCCCAAGGATAAGATAGAAGAGCCAGAAAGATGGCTCCCTGTTTACAAGATAAGAGACCTTGATTAATGCCCAACCCTACGGGGTGAGAGGAATTTCTTCCTTTTTCAGGCCTTCTGATCGTCGTAGGGATCCTTGGAGGTGCTCCATCTGAAGGAAATCCGACATGGGGAATACTCCGAGTTATTCCCTCTCCCCTTCCGGTAGCACGGAACTCCCCGATCTACCCTCGGCTGCTAGTGACCAATACATCGATGGGGCTCCCTTCTGCATATATGGACCCCGCTGAAGCACCGGCCCAGAACTCCCTCTGCTGGGACCTGAACAACTCCCTATGTTTCGACATCGGGGAAGAAAATCGGTCCTGGAACTTTAACTCCACAGGGCAGAACGATTTTAACTATAGCACTGCCCCGACTGACCCCTGCGTCGGCCTTTTCCCGCAGACGACTGTCAGCCCAGCAGGGACAAAAAAGGGGACCCAGCTCCGAGGCCTTCTGGGTTGGCGACCCCTGGTGAATTCAAACTCAACGGGACTTCACGATTCCTCGGTGGGGCCCCTCATGTGTAGCCACAGGGGAAGACATCGAGGATCCCATACCATGGAGGGATTGCCAGATGGCGGGAGGGTACCCCCTTGAGGGTGAACAAGGACGCTGATTCTGGGAATCACCCTACTTGTTGTCTGTTTCTGCCGCCTAGCTAGGCGACAGAGGGGCTATATGCTTCTTACTCAGAAAGCCTTCATGGCCATGGAGACGGGGGAGGATCCCCAAGTCTGGCTAGCTGCCATGCATGACATGTGACACCTAGGGGTAAGACGAGGTAAACCCCAAGACGGGCAACCTCTCCTAACCCAGCCACCTAAGACAGGCCCTGAGGGTGTCGGGCGCCTAGGACGGGCAAGGTCCTGGGTTGAAGGAGATGACCTAAGACAGGGTTCCTCGCCCCCGGTTATCAGAGGCCAGTAGAAATGACACCGCTTAAGGCTAATCTCAGCACCGCTTAAGGTCACACCAAGTGATAACCTTGTAAAACAGAAAGGGGGAGATGTTGGGGGCGGGGGGAAGAGGCTTGGCGGTCGCTTAGCGGGGGAAACATAATCACCTTATAAGGGAATGTTACAGAACTCGGCCCCTCATTGGGTAAGAGTTCATGGGAGGGAGGACAGAAGGGATAAAAGTGTCTGCTGAGAGGTTGGGAGGAAGCAGGATGTGATCACAGAAGAATAAAGACTCATTATCCACCTCAGGCGCTCTGTCTGGTTCTTCCCCCATCAAAGAGTGGGGGCCGGAGGTACCCCGAAGACTCATCATGCGTTGGACTGGTGAGTAAGAGGACGGACTAGCATAAAGAAGCCGGCGTTGTAAATAAAACCCCGGCACCTATGCTTCTGTAAATGCTTGTCATAAACTAGAGACAGATATAATTGACTCCCAAAGATGAGAGATAAAAGGTAGACACCAATTGGAATATTCTTTAGGTCTTTAAGAACCAAGTCCTGAAGATGATAAATGCTGCCAACTGTCACTTGTTGAATTTCCAAACTTTTTGTATTTGGAGTTAATTGTGATCTAAAAGCATATTGATCAGGTCTAGATCTATCTTAAAGACTTGAATATAGCTACGTTTAGCTATATTGAAGCAACTGTTGAAGACTTTTTATATGGCATTTGGGAATTCTGTCATACTGACTTCATTGGGTCTCTGATGGAAGATATTGCAGGAGGTTTGTGAAAGGAGAGTAGTGAATCCTTCCCAGGAATCCAGAAACCTTTATAGAATTAATTTACCTCAATAGAATTCCTGAGACTGATTTAAAAGAATGAGAATAATTACATGTTGCCTTTGCTAAAGTGTAATTCCCATTTTTCACTGAGATTTCTAGTAATGGTTTGATAGTGGGCCTTCACTGAGGTCCCAGATATTCTCTGCTATCCTGACCTCATCAGTGTGGTGGACCAACCAAGACCAGTACCAGCTTGCAAACCAGTAAGGAGCAATGTAGCCCTGGCATAGTGAGATAGCCCTAACTTGGTTAGGAAGTGAAGGTTGCTCTCTCACTGGTAGGGGGGAAATGCTTTAGGTGAGTTTTCCCTCCATCCCTGACTGGGGGTGGGGGAGTGTGAACACTGGCAGCAATACTCAGGCTCAAGTAGAGATAGTGTCATGAACCACTCATGCTGGGGAAATGCCTTCTGGCAAAGTCACGTAACTCTGAAGCTTCCCAGGAGAACAGTATGGAAAATTTTGCTCTCCCTCTCCCTCGAACTCTCCTGCAGTTGCCATGCAGACATGAGCAAATGTGAGCTAAAGCCTATGTCATTCGTAGATAAGCCAGATAAACTGGGGTTCTTCTTCTGTCTTTATTTTTTGCCAGATCTTAGGTGAATGAGGCTGCATTGTTGCATGAGATTGTGACCCAAGCCTGATTTGGAAATGAAATGAAATGAAATATAGCACATCTTAAGAGGCAATATAATGTATTGGTTCTGCCTTCTCTCCTAGAGTCAAGGTGCCTGGATGTACCTGCCTTTTAGAATTCCAGGGGTAACCCTTATGTGCTTCTTCCCTACTACTTCCAACTATGGCTCCTATATCTTGCCTCTTCACCTGTTGTTGGAACCCATGACTGAGCCCAGTTTCATTTAACCATTTAAGATTGCATAATTTTTACAAAGGGATGTTTACTTCAAAGACAGAGCAAGGAGAAAGTATAAAATTTTCTCCAAACGTCAGAAGCATTCCCTATTCTAGATTCCTTAAGGCTGATGGAGAGCAGCAGACTCAGACTTAGCTCAGTTTCTTCATAGCATCAAAAGTAGTGTCCCTCCCTGTGAGTTTTTATCTCACAGGTCCTCAAGATCCCTCCTGGAAGGTTCTAGGGGTATGGAGGCATGATGACTGCTAACAAATTAGGGTATGCTTGGTGCTGAGATGCCTTCTGGATAGTAGGCAAGGTTGGAGAAGTCTGAACTCCCTTCACGGGTGACTAAACAAGAGGAAACAATGAATTTTGGGATTAAGGCTGAGGTAAACAAGTCTCTTTTCCAAACTGCCACAGCAGTTTCCTCTCCATCACAAGATTAACCAATCAGAACCAATTACAGAATATTCCCTCATGCTGCAGTGTCTCTCCAAGATGCTTTCATTCTACACATCATGCCTCTCCCAGAAGCAGGATCCCATCTTCCTTCAAATGGAGAAACACTATCTGAGGTACTCTGTGCATGTGTGCCAGGCCCCCATCAGAGAAATAATTTTATTAAGGATAAAATTCATATGATTCAGCCTTGATTTAGCATAACATTCAGCCATGATTCAGTTGAGTACAGTTTCTCCAAATATGTGTTAGCCATGCTGGTAAGCTAGTAAAAACTGTGGTGAAGTCTGAAGGAGGAAGAAGCCCCTGACCCCTTAGGGAACTGACTTTTGTATTTAGGCCATCTGGCAATTACATAAGCAGTTTAAAATCTTAGTCACCTTGACCAATGAAGTCTCAAAGACAGCTTCAAGAGTTTTTAAAGAAAGACTAACTTAGCCTGTTTTGGAATAAATGTTTGGAATAAATGTTTATGAGGGGAACGAAGATTTATTCCTTTAATGGAATGGTAGAAGATTATTAGCTGGGGAAATGAGAATGGATAAACATACAATAATGTCTAGTGAAACATTAAAATGATAGACCATTGTTAGACATGATTTATCTAGAGTAAGGAAAATGAATTGGAAGAATAATGATGGCATAAGGAGGCAGCTAATTGGTTCAGTGTATAGAGTGCTCGACCTTGAGTCAGAAAGACCTGATTTCAAATCCTGCCTCAGATACCTGGTACCTGTATGGTCATAGGCAAGTCACTTTACCCTGTTTGCCTCAGTTTCTTCAACTAAAAAAGTTCTGGAGAAGGAAATGGCAAACCACGCTAGTATCTCTGCCAAGAAAACCCCAAATGGGATCACAAAGAGTCAGACATGTCTGAAATGATTGAACAACAATAAAAGCAATAACCACAGAAGGGACCAAAGATCATCATTAGGTCTCAACATGAGGTAAAGTATTAGAGATTCTGGTTAAGTTAAGGGATAAGCTGGGTTTGAAGAGTTTAAGGAATTAGTGTTGTAGAAGTTGTCATTAGGAATCCTGAAGTCCCCAGCAAGCCACCAAGGGAGATAGAAGTTATAGAATTCTTTTATGAGATCTGGGTTTCTTTTAAAGGAGAGAGATGGTTGGTTTAAAAGGTAGAGGAAATAGAGAAGTTTGTGATCAGTAGACCAGGGTTTCAAAGTAATGAGCTAGATAATGGATGGAAAGGCTTAGAGTGGGGTGGTTAGAATAGGGAAAGAAGAGGGAGCCAAAAGATAGAATGGGTTTGGTGCTCACACCTAGGGTGGTTAGACTGGATGAACAGGACTGGGCAGCCGGTATAATTGCACACCCTGTCTCAACTTTACCCTCTCAGGACACAAACCTATTGCATTGTTTCCTATTCTTTTGAGTTCAAACCACTGTGGGGTTTGAAATATACTGAGACGCCTCACAAAAATGCTGACTAGGGAGGGAAGAAAATGTTTGAGGTAAGAGGAAGTGAGAAAATTATAGAGCAAAAGTGAGGATATTATTTTAAAATTTAGAAATTATCTCAGATATTTTAACAAATTATTACATGTATGGGAACCTATCTGGCCAAATATTTTCCATGACATTCTAGATTTGAAAAACAGGCCTAATTAGAATTCTCAGGATTGCAACTTTTTTAAGAGTTTAATTAGATCAAAGAGATTTTTATCACAGAATAAGAAAAAAGAGCTCAGGCCCAGAGTGAAGGGGTTGGGCATGGTTTCTGAGGGCTCGAGCTCCAGAGTGTGAAGAGTTTAAGGGAGCAACCTGATGGAGGACATGTGATATAGGTATGCATGATCTGTTGAAAGAAGAGCAGATTATATTCATCATGAAATAATTCTAGAGACTTGAAAGAAAAGGAGCCTTGGTGGAAGGAGCAAGTAGCATCCAGCAAAAGAGGGTGTCCTGCTATGCTCTATTTCCTGCTGGTTAATGAGACTAAATGAAGGAGAGCAAAGAAAGAGCTCCTACCAGTAGTGACTGAGAATTAAAAGTAAAGTCTCCTCAAGCTTTGGTCAAGATATGGGGCAGAGGTTTTGCAATGTTCCCTTTGCCTTGAAACATAATTATTTTGGGGATTTACTCCCACCCATTTAGCTGGGGATGAGAACCTAAACCTCTAAATTCAGTTAGAGAATTAACCCTCCTCCAGTTGTTTCTTTACTAATTGCTTTAATCTTGATCTCTAAGTGTGATCCAGAGTTCCCTTGGGATCCCTAAGACACTTTCAGTTAATGAGGTCAATTTTCAAAGAAATAAAATATGTTTTAAATTCTGATGCAGGAAATATTAATATCCCCAAAGATTTTTGGAATGTTCTCATTAATTTTTAAGACTAAAAGAATTGGGAGGCCCCAAATTTGAGAACCATTGATCTTGAATAAAGGAATTATTTTTAAATGAAGCTCATCCAAGTTTGCTAATAGATAGTGAGACTGACTCAAGAATACCTTGGAGGTTGTGAGACCCAGACCAGAATTTGATAGGTTTGGAGATCTTTATTTCCCAGGAACTGCCTGGGGATGAAAAGTACACAAATCAAACAGTACTGAGCATTCAGGGGAGTAGGGTTTTTATAGTGTTTTGAGGGGGGGGAGTACTGAGAGCAAGCAGGATACAGAAGCAAAGACAGCAGTTAGATATATTGTCTTGTCATACTAATACAAACATATGTAAACATATGGCTCAGTATAGATTGGGGCTAAACAGAGTAGGAAAAGGGTCAAGTTCTTTGTGTTATGTCTGAACTTGTTTCCTGAGACAGAGGGAGTCACATATTCACGGGCTTCCCACAGGTTTGAGGGAGTGAAATTTACTATGGTTCCAGCTGTATCTGGGGAAGGGGGAGGCAGTCCTGGAATTTAACAGATACAGCAAGTTAATTATGCTAACAAGGGTGTTTTGTACATCTTTAGAAAATTTTATGGTATATCCGTGACCCCCATGGTCAAGAGCTTGGGTCCTATCAGACTATTTTCAGACCCAAAGGCACCTAGCCAAAGTTACATTTCTAAGGAACTTCTCAGGGCCCAGAAGGATGTCAGGGACCCCTTTCTATACAAGAATTTCACAAACATTCATATTATACTTCACTATCTCAGATAAGACATACTTATGAGATATACTTAGAATCTAAATTATCCCTACACTGTAACCAATAATCTTGTAGAATATTAAGTATCTTGAAGGAGATATGTATTATTCCCTAATAACTAAACCTAGGACATGAACATGCAATTTTCAGAAGAAGAAATGCCAGCTATCAATACCAAGAAAGATTTCTCCAAATCACTATTAAGAGAAATATATATTAAAACAACTCTAAGGCTTAACCTCATACCAATCTGAAGGAAAATACTGTAAGGTTTATGAGAAACAAGGCATATAATTGCCTTGGTAGCCCAACCATTTTTGAAAAAATTTGGAATTAGACTAAAAAGTCAACAAACTATATTTTGAACTCAGGTCTTCCTCACTCAAAGTCTAATTCTCTATCCACTAAACCACCTAGTTGCCTGTAAGAAATGATGAATATTAAATATTTTTTAATTAAATTTTATTTTTTCAGTTAAATTCACATTCACTTCTTCTCATTCCCTCACACACAGCTGAAAAAGAAAAAACAAGGCCCTTAAAACAAATAAGTAAAATCAAGCAAAACTATTTATCTTCCTACATTGACTGTTCTTTAAAAATGTGTACATATCTATCTGCATTCTGAATTATTGACTTCTCTGTTAGAGAGGTACTTTGTGTGTTGCAGTGTTGAGTAAGGACTTTGAGTTCTTTTCAGGACTCACCTTTGGGGTCCACCTGATTCACCCAACTCTCATCAGTGACTCCAAGAAGCTGTAGCATATAGCCCCAACTTGGTGAAATCATCTAGGCAGATGGGCTAATCCAGTTTGAGGATAACCAGTCAGTGAGTTGGAGCTCATCCAGGTTTGCTAATAGGTACCAAGCCTGCCTCTAGATGACCTTGGAGGTCCTCTTCCTATCTCAGATAAGACATACTTATAAGGTTCCCCTTCCTATCTCAGATAAGATATACTTATTAGATATACTTAGAATACAAATTCTGGTCTGCTTTCTGGGACAGGTAGGGATTCCTTCCTGCAGTTAAAACTCAAAAAAATGTACAAAAATTTTTGTGAAGATGATTCCATTAATCATGAAATATGCATACTTATGAACAATATGGAAATTTAGCTCTTATTATAAAAGAACTCAGCAGGTATCACATCTAAATAGTAGCCCTTAGTGAAAAGGCTGTAAATTGAAGGCTTGTTCATCTAAATTGGAGTTGGATACACATTTTTTCTGGAGTGTACACAGTGTTATGGAGTGGAGTGCTGGAAAGCTGGTGTAGGTTTTGAAATCAAAGGTAATCTAGTCAACAAGTTTGTCTGCCTCTCAAAAGGAGTAAATGACAGACTCATGGCAATTTGATTGTCACTTGAAGGAAAGCAACGGGACACCATAATAAGTGTCTTTACTTCCACTATAATGAACCCTATTGTGGTCAAAGAGAAATTTTAGAAAGACCTGGAGATCCTCATTATTGATGTGTCACAAGTGGACAAGCCTGTAACTCAGGGGGACTTTAATGCAAGAATAGGCTCAGAAAACCATACATGGCAGAGAGTCTTTGGGAGGAATGGAATCAGAAGCAGCAAGAGTCAATGGCAGCAGTCATTTACAAAGGAAGACTTGGGTGTCTCTTGACCTCATTACCAACACTATCTTCTGTTTCCCTAAACACAATAAAACTCTGTGGATACATCATTGCAGCAAACATTGGCAATTATAGAGTATGTCATTGTAAGGAAAAACGACAGACAGGATGAGAGTGAGGAAGGCAATATGTGGCACAGAATGCTGGACCAATAATAGACTTAAACTCTTTAATGAAACACTAGCATTCAACAAAAGCAGATGATCCAAGGTAAGACAACTGTTAGAAGACAATGTCAACAAATTAGAGTGCTTCTCCCAGCATGAATACTTTGTTGCTAACTGGGAGGAAAGTTGAGCCAACACTTGGCAATAGTAGAGCAGAGAAAGGGTGGGCAGCTTTTAGGGATTTGCACTGCATTCAACACTGTATTTACTCATCTGGGTCAAAAGTCCAGGTTTTGTTACCAAAATAATGGGGAAATTCAGAAGCTGCTAAATGAAAACCAAGAACAAGGATTTACCAATAGGATATTTCATCTGTCTTTAAGAAACCGATGTTTAACTGTATGAAGAGTAAAGATGCATCAGTAAGATGGCTCAGTAAGAAGGCAGATGAAATTCAGTTTTATGCTCACAGTCACAATCTAAAATACTTTAATGACTCCCTGAAGACTACTTATTGGCCAAAGTTCTATGGTACATTTCAACTATTCAGTACTGATAGAAGCATATTGATGAGTGATAAGGATATGCTCCCAGAGAGATGGCTGAACACTTCCATTGAATTCTCATCAGAACTTCAACCAACCAAAGCAATTGAAAAAAGCCTGATGCTAATTTAATGCAGTTGAGATTTCCAGGGCAGGGGGTTCAGTGCTCATACTAAAAACCTGGAAAATTCCAAGATTATATGACAAGATGGAATTAGCCCCCAAGAGGTCAAGGATGCCTCCACTGTCTATCTCTATAGAATAAATGTCCAATGACCATCACAGAGTAGAGTTGTCCCTCTCTTAGATACTGCTGGAAAGATTCTTGCCAGAATTCTCCTTATAGGGTGAACCTTCATCTGGAACATATTCATTTACTCAAGAGCCAGTGTGACTTCAGAAAGTGCAGAGTAATGGGTCAATGTGATATTTGCTACTTGACAACTTGAGGAGAAATTCCAGGAGCAGAACAGAGTTTTGCACACAATGTTTTTCAGTCTGACCAAGATCATGGATAATATCATTTGTGGGGGCTTGTGGAAGATCATGGCAAAATTTGGTTGCCCAGAGAAAATTATCAGTATCATAAGTCAATTTCATGTAAGCGTGCTTATATAGGTTCTCGATGATGGACAATGTTCTCACACCTTCCCAGTCACCGATGGAATGAAGCAGGGCTGCATGTTTGCCCCATGCTTTTTGGCATGATGTTTTCAGTAGTTTTATCACATGTCTTCAAAAAGGATGGAAAAAAAGGTATGGTGAACTACCACCCTGCTGATAAATTGTTTAATTTGAAAAGGTTATCAGCCAAGATTAAAGTAGAGAGATAGGGCAACAGTTTATGCTTCCAGATGTTTTTGCACTCAGTACAGCTTCTGAGTCTGAGATGCAACAGAGTATGGATCAATTGTTCAGCTAGTTTTGGCCTGACAGTTGACACCAAAAAAATGTAGTTTCTCCACCAGCTAGCACCACACCTCCCATATATGGAACCAGTGGTTACAGTCAATGGAGAAATTTTGAATGCTATGGATAAGTTCACTTATCTTGGCAGTATACTTTCCATATAGATGACAAGTTTGATTCACTGATTGCCAAAACTAGTTCAGTGTTCCAGGGCTCTAAAGGAAAGTAAGACTACCTACCAAACTGGAGATCTACAGATCCATTGTTCTAACCTCATTGTTATATGCCTATGAAACCTGGACCACTATACCAGACCAGCACCAGGCCAGTAACCTGTTTTTCTATTTGAATTGCCTTAGAAATATTCAGAAAATCATCTGGCAAGAGAAAGTACTGCACACTGAGGTCCTTTCTCAAGTTGAACTGCCCAGCATTCAAACTCTACTGCAGAGAGCACAACTCTGGTAGACTGACCATGTTCCTCTTCAAGTTCCAAATGTAAGTTTGCCTTAAAGATTATTTTATGGAGAACTCATATAAGACAAGCAGTCATAAGGAGGTCAGAGGAAGTAATACAAGGACATTCTCAATGTCTGTCTGAAGAACTGTGTAATAGATTGCGAGATATGGTAGGCACTGGCATAGAAGGTGTGACAATCAAAGGAGGCACTGTGCTCTATTAGCAAAGTGGAATTGTAGTTGCTCAAAAGAAACATGAGATCTACAAATTTAGAGACATCTCTACTTCAAATGTTCATATGGACTATTTGTGTCCCTATAGTAGAGCCTTCCAAGTTCATATGGGTCTGATCAATCAGTCAGATACATGGCACCTTAAATCCAACATAGTTTTATCATTTTGGTCCTCTTCAAGAATGAAGGACAAGGGGGCATATAGGTGGCCAGTGGATAGAGCACCAGCCCTGGAGTCAGGAGTACCTGAGTTCAAATCTGACCACAGACAATCAATAATTACCTAGCTGTGTGGCCTTGGGCAAGCCATTTAACACCATTTGCCTTGCAAAAACTAAGGGAAAAAAAGAATGAAGGACAACTACCACTTAGCAAGTTTCTTCATAGTACTCTGGAATCATTGTCGATCGTAGCATTGTTCAGAGTTCTTAAGTCTCTCAGAGTTGTTTGTTTTTACACTATTGTTGTTATAACATAAATAGTTCTAGTTCTATTAGGAGGAATAAAAGGTAGGAATGAATCAGATTTGAAGGGTTTTAAATACTAAATAGAATATTTTATATTTTATCCTGGAGGTAAAAGGGAATCATAATTAATTCATTAGAGGGATAGACATTCTTCAAGAAGATCACTGGCAGCTGAGTAAAGGATAGATTAGAGTAGTGATGTGAATCAGAAATCTATGTGTAAGATGATGCAGGGTTGTACACCTGGTTTGTGGTTTTATGAATGAAAAGAAGGGAGTTAATAAAAGTGGATGTTGAAGTGAAATAAATGACAAAATTTGGCAGGGGACTGAATACTTGTGGTGGGTGAAAGAGCAAAGGATGTCACTGAGGTGGGAAACCTGGATGATTGGAAGGATTGTTGTATCCTTAACAATAATAGACTAATTCAGAAGGGAGAAGATTTGGGAGGAAAGATAATAAGTTGTTACATATCTAAAGAATCATCTACATAAAGATTATTGAATCTTTGAGAACTGATGAAATAACATTACAGAGGAAGAAGTAAAGATGACCCTGGACAGAGTCATGAAGGACACCCACAGCTAGTGACTTTGATGAGAATCCAGCAACTGGAAGTGGACATGTAGGTAGGACATATAGGACATATAGGTAGTAGAAAGCATTGTCACAAAAATCTAGTTCAGAGTGACCAGGAGGAGATGCTGCAGAAAGTCAAGGATAAAAATTGAGGGAGGAAAATAGACTTGATAATCAAGGAATTGTTGGTACCTTTGGAGAGAGCAGTTTCCTATGAATAATGTCAGTCACACTGAAGAGGTTTTAGAAGAAAGTAAGAGGATAGAAAGTGGAGACATTAGCTGTAGTTGGCTTCCTCAAGGATTTAAGCCTTCAAAGGGATGAGGGGACACCTGAACATATTGTTATGTAGGCAACATCAAGAGATTGAGGATTAGAGATAGAATGGGAATTGATAGTGTGGTAAATCTGCTGGAAAAGATGGGAGGGTATGAGATCAAGGGTATATACTGAGGGATTTGCCTTGGCAACAAGAAGGGCCACCTGTACAAGGGTAAAGGAGGAAAGAGTAAGGAAATATGACTGCTGAGTGATGTCAAATGGAAAGAAAGGGAGAACATAGCTCTTAGTGAGTAGTCTCAATTGTTTTTGGTGAAAAATTTGGCATAAAACATCCAAGATCCTCAGGTGAAAGGGTACAGTTGCCATTATGGGCTTGAGGAAAGAACCTTTTCCTCTTTAAAAGCAGTTGAAAATATAGGATATCATCTCCTAATAATAAAAATTAAAAATTCACAAAAATGCATGATCTAGGAATCTAACTGTACTTTTTCTATGATTGTTGTTCAGTTATTCGGTGATGTCCAACTCTTCATAACTTTGTGGACTATAGCACATCAATACTGTCCATAGGGATTTCTTGGCAAAGATACTGGAGTACTTTGCCATTTTCTACTCCTATTGATTAAGGCAAACAAATGTAAAAGTGACTTGCCTAGCTAGTAAATGTCTGAGATTAGATGACTCACGTCCTCTTCACTTTAGGCTTAATATTCTATCTCCTATGTCACCTACCTGGAAAAGTGGAACTAAATTCAGTGTTGGTGCATTTGTGAATTGCTTCAGCCATTTAGGAAAATAATTTAGAATTTTGCAGGAAATTTAACAAAACTTGTTCATACCCTTTGACCAAAGAATTATACTATTAGGTTTATAACCTAAGAGATTACTAACAGTAATAAAAACCTTGTTTGTATAAAGATATGCATGGCAGCATTATTTGAAATGGTCAAAAATTAGAAACAAACTATGCTAAGAATTTGGAAAATGACTGGCTCAATTGTATTATATGAATGGATAAAATGACTACTATGAAGAATATATCAAGGCTCCTACTGAAACAAAGAAAAATTATAACATTCTATCTCACTCTCCACAAACTTTTTCTAAATCTCTTCTTTCCTCAAGCCTCAAACACTTTCTACTCCCTCCTCGCAGATGAGGATGTTGCCTCTTACTTCCCTAAAACAAAATGAGACCATTAAATATGAATTCTCTCTTCTTTCCTTTTCTTCATTTCACAAATTCCTTGTCATCTGTCTCCCCACTCCCTTTCTTTTTCCCAATTTCTGTATGTTACTAACTTCTTTCCTTGTGCAAATTAGACTAGTTTTTGCTGAAAAGGTATGGGATCATCCTTGAGGCTTGGCTCATTTAGGGGAGTAAAGGCTCAGGCTATTGACATCACCTCCTGGTCACCTAAGTACAAAGCAATCAGGAGCAACAAGGACACCATTTCTGATGTGTGGAACTTGGATCACAATGTGCAACTCAGAAGTGAGTTTCACTCAGCTGAATCAACTGGAGGTTGTTGCGTATCTTCCAGCTATACAAATGACTAGGTAAATCTCTTTTTGTTTACTCTGTCTTACTTCATTTCAACATCAAACCTAAACTTTCAGGGAATAGGCCTGAGTCAGAACCAGCCTAGAAGACTGATAATGGATATTGTTCCAACTTCTGAAATACCTCCCTTCTTTCCTCATCTTACTTCAGTGCCTGGCATAGTCTTTTTCTACTCTCCAAATCCTGTTTTTGTTCTAGTTCATATGAACACATATATATTCATACTCCTTTAAAAACCCCTAACTTCATGGTTCCTTAAATTATTCATTTTCACTCAGCCTCAAGCAAAATTGAACAATCCCGTGATTTTGCCATAAACTACTTTGCCATGAACTACTTCTCAGCTCTTAAAGTCTGAAATTATCTTATCTGTCCCCAACCCTGATTTTTTGTCTTCACAATGACCTCTAATCGTTTGACCCCTCAATTCTCTCCTAAATTACTATTTTTGCACTAGATACTCTCTACTCCTTTCCACATCTTGCCAGCTTGTTGAACTAGTTTAACTCTATACTATCTTCTTGAGACCCTCGGCACCTTAACCTATCTCGTTTTTTCCCTGCCAAGTGTTCTCCTTGGACCACTCATGTCATCTGCTGACTTTGTTCCTACACACATGCTACTGGATGAAATAGAGAAAATTATGGAATCATGCTAACTAGATTTATGCTACATAGCCTTAACTCTGAGAAGCAATCCTTTAATACCTTTTCAAATTAACTCATTATTCCACTTAGCTATACATTTTCATTCTTTCTCAGACCTCCCATGGTTCCCCTGCCCCATCCTCTTAGCTGAAACCTTCACTTCATATTTTATTCAAAACAAGATAATTTTTCTAGGACTTCCTTTCCTCCCCTCCTCCTTTTCTTACATCGCCCAGATGCTTCTGCCATTCTTCAACATCACTTCTTTAGACAATTATTGCCAGTTCCTTGCAAGGCAAATCCTTAACAGCACAGATGATCCCATTCCATTCTGTATTCCCAAGCAAACTGAATCTTTATCATCCCCACCCTTGCTTAATGTCAATCTCTGTCAATACCTGTTATTATGCCTTACCTATCCTCAAAAACCCTCCCTTGATTGATCCATTAATCCCTGATACAACCTTCCCATGTCTACATTAGGTACCTCCACTTCCTTTCTTCTTAACTCTCTGCAGTCTGGTTTTTAACCTCATCATTTGATTAAAACTGCTCTTTTCTGTGCAGCTTTGATTTGTCAATTACCTTTTTCTCCTTCATATTGTTTCTTATAATTTTTATTATATTGGCTTGGCCTACCTCTGAATGCGGGCAGCTAGGTGGTAGAGTGGCTGGAGCACTAGCCTTGGAGTCAGGAGGACAAGAGTTCGAATCTATCCTCAGACACCTGACCCTTACTAGTTGTGTGACCTTGGGCACGTCACTTAACACTGACTGCCTCTCATCTAGGATCATCTCCAGTCATCCTGATTCATATCTGGCCATTGGACCCAGACGACTCTGGAGGACAAAGTGGTTACCACACAGACTCACCTTATTGAAACCCAGTTCATGTATTTATTATTCTATCACCTCCCTGATGTCCTGGTCTTCTTCGAAAATGAAGGACAAGGGGCAGCTAGGTGGTGCAGTAGATAGAGCACCGTTCCCTGGAGTTAGGATTACCTGAGTTCAAATTTGGTCTCAGACACTTAAGTTGTGTGGCCTTGGGCAAGCCACTTAACCCTATTATCTTGCAAAAACTAAAAAAATAAATGAAGGTCAAACAAATGGAAATGGGAAAAAAATGGAAAACCCCTGAACAACTGATATATTTCTAATGTTTAGATCTGAATTTATTTGTGCAAAGTGTTTTGTAATTGTGTTCATATGGTTCCTGGATTTGTGTTGGGAGGGAGATTCCCAAGCATTTTGTATTGTCTGAAGTTATTTTAAATGGAATTTCTCTATTTCTTGCTTCTGCACTTTGTTGGTAATATATAGAATTTTAATGCTGTTAATTTGTGTGGGTTTATTTTATATCATGGGACTTCCTGAAGTTGTTAATTACTTCAACTAGTTTTTTAGTTGATTCTCTGGGATTTTCCAAATGTTCCCTCATATCTTCTGCAGAGAGAGAGAGAGTGAGAGAGAGAGAGAGAGAGAGAGAGAGAAGAGAGAGAGTTTTGTTTCCTCATTGTCTATTTTAATTCCCTCAATTTCTTTTTCCTCTCTAATTTGCTTTCTAATTTTTCCTCACTAATAACTAGTTACATCCAGTTCAATATGAAATAATCGTGGTTGTAAAGGGTATCCCTAAGGGTTTTTTCAATTCCTTTTTCTAAAATAGGATTATTTAAGTATTCTACTTACTCTTAAATTAATCTGGGCAATTTATCCATTTCACTTAGATTGTTAGATTTATTGGCAATTTTGGGGGGGCAAAAATAGCTCCGAATAATTGATTTAATTTACTCTTCATTGATGGTATATTCACCCTCTTCATTTTTGATACTTGTAATTTGTTTCCATTTCTTTTTCTAAGAAATTAACCAATAATTTATCTATTTTATTTTTTTCATAAAAGAAGCTTCTAGTTGTATTTGTTAGTTCAATGGTTTTCTTACACTCAATTTTAGTAAACTCTCTTGATTTTTTTCAGGATTTCCAATTTGGTGTTTAATTAAGTATTTTAAAGCTGTACGTTTTCTAGTTTTTTTTTAAACTACATGCTCTTTCTCCATTTTATTGATGAGAAGTGTTTAGAGATATAAATCCCCCCCCCATATTTTGAATGGGTACATCCATAAATTTTGGCATTTTGTTGTGTTTAGTGAATTTATTGTTTCTCTGACTTAGTCTTCGTTCCACTCATTCTTTAGGATTATTTTTTTTTTAGTTTTTTGCAAGGCAAATGGGGTTAAGTGGCTTGCCCAAGGCCACACAGCTAGGTAATTATTAAGTGTCTGAGACCAGATTTGAACCCAGGTACTCCTGACTCCAGGGCCGGTGCTTTATCCACTGCGCCACCTAGCCACCCCTAGATTAGATTATTTTCAAAATAATTTTGTATCTATGTTTCTTTGACTCTTTATTAAATGTTATTTCTATATCATTCTGTTCTGGAAAGCTTGGGTTTAATACTTTTGCTTTTCTACCTTTGGTTGTAAGCTTTTTATACTCTAATACATGGTCAATTTTTGTATACGTACATGCACCACTGAGGGAAAAATTCCCATTCAGCTTTCTCCAGAGAGCTATCTTATCTATTTTTTAAAAAAAAATTATCTTCTCGGGGAGGCTAGGTGGCGCAGTGGATAAAGCACCGGCCCTGGAGTCAGGAGTACCTGGGTTCAAATGTGGTCTCAGAAACTTAATAATTACCTAGCTGTGTGGCCTTGGGCAAGCCACTTAACCCCATTTGCCTTGCAAAAAAAAAATTATCTTCTCTTTAATGACATTCTTGTTTATATTATGTATATAGTTGTTTATTTTTTAACTTGTTTATCTAGTTTTTATGTTGTTTATCTGTGCAAGTAAAGTTCAAGACTCCCACAAATATAGTTTTATTGTCGATTTCCTCTTGTAACTCAATCTTTCCTTCTTAATATTCTTAAATTCTATCATTTGGTGAATATATGTTTGGCATAACTTCACTATCTTTGGTAACTTTTAGCAAGTTTCTTTGCTTTTATCTTTTAATTAGATGTTTTTATTTTTGCTTTGTCTGAGATCATAACTTTATTTTCGTGTCACCTAAAGGTTCTACTCCAGCCCCTATCTTTTACTCTGTGTGTCTCTCTGCTTCAGGTGTGTTTCGTGTAAACAACATATTTTTGGATTCTGTTTTCTAATTAATTCTGCTAACTACTTCTGTTTTAAAGGTAAGTTTATCTCATTTACATCCACAGTTATAATTAATATGCATTTTCCTTCATCCTATTCTCCCCTCACCTTTGTCTTTGCCTCCCTGTCTTCTCCATCTTCTCTTCCATTGTAATAGCTTTTTTGAACCTCTTTTATATCACATAATTTACTCCATTCTCCTTCTTCCTTTCCCCTTCTCCCAGTGTCTTCTTTCTCACTCTTAATTCTATTTTTTTAGATGCCCCTCATATTGAACTCACACCCATAACCCTTCTAGACCTAATAATGAGATGTTTTCAGGACTTTAAAATATCATTTTCCCATGTAGGAAGGGAAACAGTTCAATCTTATTGAATCCATTATGCTTTCTGTTTCCTATTTACCTTGTTTTAATTCTCTCTCATTCTCTCTCATCTCTCTCTCTCTCTCTCTCTCTCTCTCTCTCTCTCTCTCTCTTTCATTTTCACAAAGCAATGGGATTAAGTGACTTGCCCAAGGTCACACAGCTAGGTAATTATTAAGTGTCTGAGGTCTGATTTGAACTCAGGTTCTCTCGACTCCAGGGCTGGTGCTCTATCCACTGTACCACCTAGCTGTCCTTATGCTTCCCTTAAGTCTTATATTTTAGGAGTTTGATGTTCTATTCAGATGTGGTCTTTTCACCAGGAATGCTTGAAAGTTCTCTATTTCATTGAATGTCCATTTTTCCCCTGATGGATAATACTCAGTTTTGAGTGGATGATTCTTGAATGTAATCCAAGCTCTTTTGCCCCCCAGAATATCATATTTCAAGCCCTTATATACTTTACTGCTAAATTTTGTATCATCCTGACTATGATTTCACACCATATTTCAACTGGGGTAAGGAGAAAGGTGGTCACTATTCTCCTGGCCTGCAGTCTGCTCTGTGAGTGCCACAAGTACTCTTTTCTGACCTGGAACTCTGACCAAATCCCTACTTCCTAAGGCCAGGCTTGCTAGTATACTATTGTACGTTCTCACCCAGGGACTTCGACTGGCATCCAGCACATAAGCATCCAGTAAATAATCTCTCTCTGACCAGATATCCAGCCTCTTACTGTCTATGGGCTGAGAGCTCTCTAAGTCACTACTTCAAATTTAGTTGCCTCCAAGATTCACTGTTACCTTGTGCTGGGTCTTGCGGGCATGCTCCTGTTTGCACCAGAGCACAGGGTGGGCCTTGTTCTGTCTTGCACAAAGACATGAGGCCTTTCAATTGGCTGTCTGGGCATGACACACACCAGACTGTGGTTTGACTATAGTCAAACCTGTCTGTCTGATCTTCTTGGTCCTGGGCTGGAATATTGTTTCACCCAGTCCTTTGGTTGGTTTTGCCACTCCAGAAGTTGTTTTGCCATCCTATTTTGGGGGGGGGGATTTGGGGGAAGTCAGTTGAGTCAGTGCATTTATCCCACTATCTTGGCTCTGTCTTGACCTCCTTAATTCTAATGTCTTCCCTCTGTTGACTTATTAATTTGACCTGTATAAAACTTGTTTGTACAAAGTCCTTTGCATATTGTCTTCCATTTTATATTGTGAACTCTAAAGAGTAGGGGTTGTTTTGCCTTTCTTTGGAGTCCCAATGCTAGTCCAGTGCCTGGCACTAAATATACATTTTATAATCAGTGTTGCTGACTGACTATCAAATAGCCTTTCTCCTTGGCAAGGTCATTCCCTTGATCCTATTTCTACCTTTCTCCAGTAGATTGCAACCTCAATATTATTCTCTTTTATTTTTTACCTCTCACTCTTTCTTTCATTCTCTCTTGTTCTCTCTTGTTCTCTCTCTCACCTTCAGGCTTCCCTATTATTTCCTTCCCTAATGTTCAAACTTTCCCAAGTTTCTCCCATCACCAGACTCTACGATCCCTTCAAGCTATCATTCTACATATCAAATATATACTCTTTTTTATCTCTACCTCATAGAATCCACATATAGGCATTCCAGTCTACATGAAGACATGCCTAATTCACTTAATAATTAGTGTCCCCTAATCCAAAATATTTTGTATTTAAATATTTTGGGTTTTTCTCTTTATATTTTTCTGTATATACTTGTCTCCTTGACAGAATATAAGCTTCCTGAGAGTAGGAATTATTTCATCCATTGTATTTGTAAATATAGGACTTATTACAGTGAACAGAGAATAAATAATTGCTGATTGAATGGATAGATTTACCTGTGTTATTTCCCAACCAGAAAGACAGAAAGCTTATTGCAAACAAATAACCATATCTTAGTGGTTTTGAAGTTCAAGACAAATTCAATGCCTTCAACCTTGTAGATGCTCAATAAATCATTACTATTGAATTAATAATAATAGCTGAGCTATCATTTCTAAAACTTGAGAGCTTTCAAAGTTCTTTATATTATCTCACTTCATCACGCCATAATCAAACAATAAGCATTTATTAATATACCCACTATGTCCCAAGCGGCATCTAGTTGGTACAATGGATAAAGCATAGTGCTTGAAACAAAGAAGACTCATCTTCATGAATTCAAATATAACCTCAAATAGTTACTAATTGTGTGGTCCTGGGCAAGTCACTTAATCCTGTTTTCCTGAGTTCCTCATCTGTAAGATGAGCTAGAGAGGGAAATGGCAAATCACTCTAGTATCTGCCAGGAAAGCCCAAATGACATCACAAAGGGTCAGACATGACTGAAAAACAAAACAAAATATGTCAAACATTGTGCTAAGCAATAGAAATTTGATGAAAATAACTAAAAATTAAAATTTTAATTAAAAATAAAATTTTAATTCAAAACATTTTTCAAATAAAACTATAATTAGAGCTTTTCAAATGGGCCAAAATATTAATTTTAATTTGTATAATATTTATATAAAAGGAAAAGGACCTAAGATGTTGAGAGGCAACTTTTAAATCCACCCCTCTCTCAATTTGTTCTTTCAGTATACAGCTGGAATCTTGCCATGAAAATTGCAAACAGTCACCCAACATATTCCAGACTATACACATTTCTTGTGTGGAAACCTATTTATTTCTATGTGTGTGTGTTTGTCTGTGTGTGTACATATATTCAAAGGGAGACTGATGAAGGAAATCATTAAATTGTAAATCATTTAAAGCCCTCCATAAAATATCTCCAACTTTCCTTTTCAGATTCATATTTTGCTGCTCTTTATTCAGTGTGTTTCAGACAAACTGGCCTGCTACTTCCCTAAACTCAGGATTTCATCTCAAGGTCCATGCCTTGGTATAGGTTAACTTCACATGCATGGAAGAGGCTCTATCATCATCCTCTCAAAACCATCTCCTCTGGAATGTCTTTCTTATTGTCCCCTCCACCTATTCAAATCACTTCGTGATTTGGGGTAAGGAGAAAGGTGGTCACTATTCTCCTGGCATGCAGTCTGGTCTGTGAGTGCCACAAGTAAAGGATCTATTTATAGAAAAGGAGCCTGATAATGAGATGTTTAAGTGTAAAAATTTGGCATTCCAGGTCATCTATTTTAGAAGTTAGGATAAATCGCTTGAGCAAATTAAAAGGTAGGCAATGCTATAAGATGGGAAGCTATAGGCCATGGCTCTGGGAAGTAAAAATAAGTGCAATGAGCCTAGGAAGAGAAATTCAAAGAGGCATAAGGCCACTGCCTAGATATGTGGAAGGTGCACATGAAAAAGTTTTGAGAAGTCATAAGGAGCTGAGAGAATAGAAGCCAGAATGAACAAGATCAAGATCCTGGAAGTGAGAGTCTGGGGCCAACAGGGTATAAGAAGTTTAAGACCAGATGCTGTATAACTGAAAGTCCTTCTAGACAAGAGATTCCTAAATCATAATTCTATATTTCCTTTCTCCCCTTGAGTTTTCTCCTGGAACCCATAAACCTTTCTGAACTTGGGAAAGTTTGTTTAACTATTTATTTTACACATTTACTTTGTTTTTATAAACCATATTGAGCATAGATCTTTACTATTTGGGTGTAATTATTGGAAATATCAAGGTAATTTAAGGGGGGAAGCATTTCCAAAGAAGAAGGAAAAATCTCTGGATAGGGTCTTGGAGTGAGAAAGAAGTGTGTGTGTTGGGGGGAGAGTGGTATATAAGTCCTTTGAGATAATTCCCAGAGTAAAGGAAAAGTGTCATACTTGGAAACCTATCTAGAGAGTGAGCCAGTAGTAGACTGAAGAGGTAAATAGGGATAGCTAAACCCTCCTTAATACATCAGCACAGCCATACATGGTAAATATTATAAACCTTTAGGTAGACTGAGTTGCATGAGAGCAAGGACAATCTTATTTTACACAATGCCTTGCACTTAGTTGGTAATTAATATATTGAATTGATTAGAAGAAAACATTCACAAATACAAAGACTATATAAACTATTTTCATTGAGCTAAAACTTAGAATTCTGTAGAATGAAACTGTATAGCTGAGAAAGCCCTTTTCTTGGGTCCAATTCAGTTGACTAATTGATTCTCTAAAACAAAGGAAAAAATTA
Source organism: Macrotis lagotis (assembly GCF_037893015.1). Taxonomy (NCBI): domain Eukaryota; kingdom Metazoa; phylum Chordata; class Mammalia; order Peramelemorphia; family Peramelidae; genus Macrotis; species Macrotis lagotis. The sequence goes on along the minus strand of NC_133658.1, from coordinate 437,761,277 downwards.
CTTATTCATTTGTAACAGGAAACTGCTTACCCCCTCCCCCAACTTTGAGCTGGCAGAGCCAAAAGGACATGTCAAATGTAATGGGAACTGATCACCATTCTGATCACGCATTTCAGTCTGCTAACTTTATGCTGCTTATGAGTATCTTTGATTAACTAAAACTACATAGTTGGAACTCAGGGAACATTCAAAAGGTAGAAACTAAGATGACAGAAAAAGGTATGGACTTATCTCAGCTTTCCTCTCCAGACAACTTAAAAATAACACTTTAAAGCAAATTCTGGAGCAGCAAAATTTAAAACAATGTTCCAGTCCAAGACAAGATTATCAAGAAAAGTCTTGACAACCAGGACAAGAATGGAGCACAGTACAGAACAGGAAGCCAGCAGGTAGCCTAGAAGGCAAATGAATTGGCAGTAGAGACTTATGGAGCTCTCAGACCAGAGAAATGAAGGGGGTTGAACAAGTGGTCAGAAGGATATTAAAGGGCCCTGGGTGTAGGACTCTGAGGTATTCACCATATGAACATCCAGTTGTAGTACCAGGGCAAGAGGACTAACTTCCAGACCCAGTTCTCGGTCAGAAAGAGTACTTGTGTTTGCGGGACAATAGCACAGGTCAAAAGAGTAGTAAACACAGGTCTCCTTAGACCATACCATCTTAGAAGAACTGAAAACTTATAGACCCCAAAATTAGTTTTGAAAACAGCTGCACAAAGAACCTGAAGCCTGGGGCTTCAGTGGATACAGCACTGGCCTAGAGTCAGGAGTACCTGAATTCAAATCTGGCTTCAGACATGTAATAATTACCTACCTGTGTAGCCTTAGGCAAGCCAATTGACCCTATTTGCCTTGCAAAAAAAAAGCCCTAAAAAAACCCAAAAACCTGAAGCTTGGGAGAGTGGCTCCTTGACCCTATAAGGAGATCCAAATTTAACATCAAAGTAAAATTCAAGAAATAGACTGAAAATATTAGCAAACAATAACAAAAAAAAAAAGAACATGATCATGTAAATATGCTATCATGACAGGGTAGATCAGAATACAAACTCAAAAGAAGAAAACAAAGTTAAACTGTTACATTAAAACCTTAAAAGAAAAATGTGAATTGGTCTCAGACTAAAAAGGAATTCCCAGAAGAGTTCAAAAAAGAATTTAAAAATTCAAATAAGAGAGGTAAAGAAAAAATTGGGGAAGAAATGACAGTCATACAAGAAAATCATGAAAAAGAGTCAACAGCTTGATAAACAAGGTACAACAAATATTAAAGAAAATGACACCTTAAAAACAATAAGTCAAAAGGTGAAAGAAACACAAAATCCACTGAAGGGAAAAACTCTTTAAAAAATAGAATTGGCCAAATGGAAAAGGCATCAAGAAACAATAAAATAAAATCAAAAGAATGAAAAAAGATGAAAATGTGAAATATCTCAATGAAAAAACAAATGACTTAGAAAAGACATCAAGAAGATATAATTTAAGAATTATTGGACTTCCTGAAAACTATGACCAAAGAAAAAAGATCTACAAATCATATTTCAAGAAATTTTCAAGGAAACTTCCTAATATTCTACAGCTAGAAGGTAAAATAGAAATGGAAAGAAATTACTCATCACCTCCTGAAAAAGATCCAAAAATGAACTGCCAGAAATATTAAACCCAAATTCCAGGACTCCCAGGTTAAGGAGAAAAGTTGCCAGAAAGAAACAATTTAAATATCATGGAGTGATATACAGCATAACACAAAATTTAACAGTTTCTATATTAAAAGTTTGAGGACTTAGAATATGATATTCCAGAAAGCAAAGAAGCTAGGCTTACAATCAAGAATCACCTACCCAGCAAAATTAGAATTTTAAGTGAAAGAAAAATATTTAATGAAATAGCAAACTTTCAAACTTTCCTGATGAAAAGACTGCAGCTAAATAGAAAGTCTGACTTCTCAAAACACAACTCAAGAGAACCATAAAGGGGTTAACAAAAAAGAGAAACCATAATGACTTCAATAAGGTTAAAGTGTGATTCCTATGTGAGATATTTGTAATTCCACAGAATTTTGTTATTACTAAGGCAGTTAGAAGGACTATACATAGACAGAGGGCATGAGTGTAAGTTAAATATGAAAGGATGATACCTAAAGAAATAAAATCAAGGGGTGAGAAAGAGGAATGCACTGAGAAAAAGTGGAAGGAAGATAGAGAATGTGGTAAATTATTTCACAAAGAAGAGGCACAAGAAAACTTTTACAGTGAAAAGAAGATGGACAATTGGTGGGATGGGGGCAGCACTCCTAAGAATTGATTCAAAGAGGGAATAATGTCCATACTCAATTCGATATAGAAATCTATCTTACTCTACAGGAAGTAGGAAGTGAAAAAAGGATAAGAGAAAAGAAATGGAACTGGTTTAAAAAAAAAAGGAGAGAGGATTGGGTTGATTGATTGCTGTCCCTTGTTCTTGAAAAGTACCAAAATGTCATCATTATGTTATAATCAAGGTATAATATGTTCAACCGTGGCTAATCATACTAATATGAGCTTGGAAGGTTCTACTATATGTCAGGCACAAATTGTCGATATGAACATTAAGAACAGAGATGGCTCTAAATTTGCACATTTCATATTACTTCTGAGCTACTGCAACTCCCCTTCACTCAGAAAGCACAGTGCCACCTTTAATGCAGGAGCACCATGCTGGGCAGTCCTGTACCAATATCTCCCATGTCTCATAATCGAGTCCAAAGTTCTTCAGAGAGTGTCTTTATAGCATTTTGTCTGACCACTATGTGAGTGTCTACATTGCATGACTTCTCCATAATATTGTCTCAGGCAAAAATACATTTGACATTTGAAAAACATCATGGCCAGCCTACCAAAATTATGCTCTCTGTGGTAGAGTTTGAATCTTGGTTGAATTACCAGTGTCTGGTAACTTGTATTTTCAGGTGATCTTCAGAATCTTCCTAAGAAAATTGAAATGGAAGCAAAGCAAATTCCTGGTATGGTACAGTCCAGATTACAAAGGTATATAACAATGAGGTCAGCAAAAATGCTAAGTAGACCTTTAGTTTGGTAGGTGCATCTTATCTCCCAAACTTTCCTTTGCAGCCTGCCAAACCCTGAGATAGCTCTGGCAATGTGTATGTCAACCTCATCATCTATGTGGACATCCCTAGAAAGTATAATGCCAAGGTAAGTAAATATTCATAGAACATAACATTTCTCCATTGCTTATAACCGATGGGTTCACACATGGATGATACGTTGCAGGCTGGTAGAGAACTTGTGTTTTCTTGATGCCAATTATTAGGTCAAAATTAGCACAAATAGCAGAGAATCAAGTGCACAGTCATCTGCAAACAAAAAAAACTATGCACTAACTCTCCTACTTTAGTCTTTGTTAACAAACTTTTTATGTCAATTAATGTACCATGAAACCATTTTCATCTTCATTGAAGGCATCTGACAGCATTGTTGAAAACATCATACTAAAAGTTGGGAAAACACACACAAGCATTGTCCATTATCCAGAAACCAGGCAGGCATGCTCCTGGGAAACTGGCTTATAATACTGATGAATTTCTCCAGGAAAGCAAATTCTGTCATGATCTTCCCCAAGTCCTCATGACTGAAATGATCAAAGACCATGGTCAAATTGAGGAAAATTGTGTTCAGACATCTGGTCTGCTCCTGGAATTTCTCCTGGAGTTTTCAGGTAGCAAAATCCATAATGACCGTTCCTTGGTTCTTTATAAAGTCAAACTCAGGTAGATAGCCTCTTTCCAGGTGAAGGATGAGCCTATCAAGGAGGACTCTGACAAGAATCTTGCCAGCAATGGCTAAGAGAGAGGACTCTTCCTCCTCCCCTCACTCTACCATGATTGTTACAAAGCAATCTATTTCCTTTACCTTTACATAGATGGATAATGGAGGCTTCCTTAAATTCCTGGGGAATAATCTACTTGTCAAATAATCTGGAAGATCTCCATCAGCTTTTGAATGCCTTGGAGATACTTTAGCCTTGGAAATCTCAACAGGAACAGATTCAGCATTAGGCTCTTTGCTCCATGAGAGGAAACTAATGGCATTCAAATACTCATCTTCAATTGGAAATTTAGCTAGAAAGCAATTGAGTTCAACCTGAGGTAAATGTTCAGTGATTTCAGCATTGATGATGGTCTGTAGAGAACACCATAGAAGTGTGCTGCCCATTTCTTCAGAAGCGTTTCCTTATCACCAAGCAATGTGGCTCTGATTAATTGAGATGCACCATAGGTTTTGGGCCTAGAAGGAGCCTTCAGGAAAATCATTAAAGCCATTTGGATTGTTACTATGAGCATAAAATTGGATTTTATGTGCCTTCTTGATGAACCAAGCTTTCTGCATCTCTCTAAGCTTTGCTTACACTTTACCTTTCATGGAGTTAAATGCTTCTTTCTTAAAGATAGATGAACTATCCTGCTTATAAACCCTGTTAAGGGTTTCCTTTAGCAGCCTCTGAATTTTCCTCTCATTTTCAGTCATTTTAATGTTTGTCAGTGTTCTGATCCAGATAAGTAAATACAGTGCTGTACACCAAATCTCTGAAAGCTGGTGATTCCATTTCTGCTCCACTGTTGCCAACCATATGTTGACTCAGTTTTCCTTCCAAGTTAGTGACAAAATGGAGGAAAGTGAGAACTCCAGGTTCAGTATTCCCTCATTATTGGCTATCCTACTGAAGTTAACTATCCATTGAAAGTACCAAGGCCCAACATATTCAGTAACTAGAGACAGAGATCTCACAATGAAGTCCAAGTGACAACTAATGGAGGTAATACAACCAACAGACTTGAGTTGGAAGTACAATCTCTGCTTAAGTATCCTGCTTAAGTCAGGGCCCAAATTGAATTGAGAGACTTAAGAACTCAAACTGATGGTATGAAAGCCCCAGGTTTATTCTGTTCTTACACACTAGAGTGTGATTTCCTCCACTGTAGGGGAGGAAAATCCACAGGTGAGTAGATTTTACCACCAAAGAACTAGGAAGTATACAGGAGAAGGTCAAATAGCAACCTGGTGAATGACTGGAGCAATGGTTCTGATGAGCTAAAAGAGCCAGTACACATACTCTTTCTACAACAGAATTACATAGGCCTGGAGAGCTCTCTGAGGACTTTGTACACTCAGTTAAATCTTAGAAATTAGAGATGAAGACCAGTGTTTGTCTTTAGATATTTGAGATAAAGAACTATTCATACAGAACCTCATAAAGGAAGAAAATAAACATTTTTAAGCACCTTCTATGTGTGAATATTTAGCAACATGCTGAATATATTGTCTCATTTAATTCTCACAACAATTCTGTGAAGTAGGTGTTATTCTTATTCTCATATTATAGTTAAGGAAACAGAGATAACCAATGTTAAGAGACTTTTTCCATGATCTCAAAGTAAGTATCTGAGGCCAGATTTGAATTCAGATCTTGACTCTAGGCCAAACACTCTTATTTATTGTACCACCTACATTCACCTTTAGGTGTATTTATTGCCTGTTGTCCATAAGGATATAACTGCTATGGAAGGGATTCCATTTCTAAAGGAAATTAAGTTTCGAGGGTCAGATAGATTCAGGTGTCCTATGGTCTGGCCCACCCTGTCAAGTCTGCTTAAGAAAAATTGACCCTGCCATATTTTTGTCTCCTTCCACAATCTCAGGCAAGAAGTTTGCCCTTATTGCATTAGTCGTCTCCCATTTACTGAAGGAACCCTCAAATCTCTCTGGATCCTAGTTTTCTTTCTTACAAACTCTCCTGCATGATTGCTTTTCATTAGCATTTCCACTTCATTATCATTATCATATCAGTTGGGTTTTGATGTTATTATTGAACTTTGAATGGGCTTTTTAAACAATAACTTCATCCCAAAGTCCTTGACTATCATAGTTGGGTATCTGTCCTGAGTAAATCAACTCTCTTCCAGAAAAGATGAGAACTTTGCAGCTCAATTGCTTTTAGAAATAGTTTCATTTGCTCCTCTTAGGTCCTTCCTTATTCCATTCCTTGCATGGAGTCATCTGGGACTCAAGGTTCTTATTCCACCTTTGTTTTGTTGTCATTTTTCATTTGTGTCTGACTCTCCATGATCTTATTTAGGGTTTTTTTGGCAGAAATATTGGAATGGATCCCCATTTCCTGCTCCAGCTCATTTTATGAATGAGGAAGGAGTCTTCCTTAGTTCCTCAGGGCATGCCATACATACCAGGAAAACAGCTGAAGGTTCCTTTTAAATGGCAAGTCTCTTTCCCCCCATAATGATTTGGATACTCACTGAGGGCTTTGGTTGATACCCTGGGATGGAACTGCTAGAACAAGTGTTTCTAATGATATAGGGGAGGTTTCTGCATAACTGTGGAGATCATGTTTCTGCATGAAGTTTGTGAATTTACATGGAAAAAGGGAAATACTTTAGCCTTTAAAGCAACTTGAGTCTTTTCATAAAAGTGAGGGACAGTCCTTAAAGAAAAAGAATGTAGCATTGCACAGAGGTCTCTAAAGAGGCAAAGATTTGGTGTGAGAGGCCTGATAGGGTTCCCAGGAACAGAGAGGTTCTAATGGTGGAGGAATGGAGAGAGCTTTTGTACTAACTTTGATCCCAGATCAGGCAAAAGGCTCATGACCTCTTAGGTACTGTCCTAGCTGACCTGGATGCGTGATAAAGAACTGACTGTGACAGACAACATATCATTAATGCCGTGGTCCTGATATTTATGCTGCTGCTCCAAGTCATCAATTGTATTACCTGCCACACGAACCACATTCTTGAGATCTGAGACTCACTCCTGAAGCAGGGAAGAAAAGCTTAGGATTTTTGTTCTTCATTCTCCACATTTTCTTTTTTTTTCTCTGTGGTGATTCCTTCAGGAGGGCTGTTGATTTTTTCCTCTCTGTTTTTCTTTTACTCCTCAATACTGCTTAGGCTAGAAGAATTGTCCATTTAACTGGTAGGTGGTCATCTAGAAGGTCCTTAGGATCTTATCACCATGCATTATATTGTAGGAACAATGACTTACATGGTTTCCTTTCTCCCTTTGCAAAATGATTTAGGCTAGGGTTTAGTCCCCCCCACACTTCTAAAAGAGAACAAAGCTGTTCTATTGACTTGATTAGCCCCTAGGTACTAAGGCTCAGATCCCTCCTTCCTTGTTTCTGGTAGTCAACTAAGTTAATAAACAAGTCCATCCATATCTTGTCTTTGTCTCTCAGATTTGGTGGTTGTCCTGAGGCTGTCTGAGTCACCACCATACTCTGGCTGGTTGACCACATGTGTTTCCATGAGGGTGTGTGTGTGTGTGTGTGTGTGTGTCTGTGTCTGTGTGTGTCTCTGTGTGTATATGTGTGTGTCTGTGTGTGTATATGTGTGTGTGTTTGTGCTCACAGTGTTGGGGTGGGTGTGAGGAGGATCACATACTTACCAGAGCTGCTGTATTCTTGAGTAGTCTTTCTATGTAAAAATTAAATAAATTGCTTTTTTGTAGAATGCTTTATGATTGTCAGGTTTTGTTCTAACACCAAACCTAAACTAATTGGGCTTGGTACTGAATGATTAAACCCTCCATAAGTTATAATCTGTAAAAAGAGAGATACTGAAGATAAGTGAGACAGTGGGGATGATAGAAGAGACAATCTCATTGGGAAAGTTATTGAAGAAGACAGGATGGAATTAGATGTCTTATTAACATAGATGGGTGAACATGATCACCTGTAGGAGAGGCATGAAGATAATAGCAGAAGGCATCTGGGTAATGTGAGATCAAGAGGAGAAGAGAGGGGGAGTTCATAGAGAATGACCTCAATTATTTCCAGCAAAATATGAGGCAAGATTCTCAGCTGAGAGGGAGGGAAGGGGAAACCATGTGTTTTTTTTTTGGAAGACTTGGAAAAACTTCCAGGATGAATAGGCTAGTGAGATAATTGGGAAGGTGCCAGAATTTTGCTTAGCAGGAAGGACTCAGATAAAGTTATATAATCTAAATTTGTAATGTATCTCGTCAGCACAATTTCTCCATCTTCATTTAGTTGCACATGCCAAAGCACACAGGGCAGAAGATGGTGGAAGTGATACAAGGTTAAGGCTTAACAAGTAAGAACATGGAAATGATAGGGGCAAGGGACACAATTGAAGAGGGCAATGTAGAGCTGAAATGATTCACTAAGGGGTCAAGATGGGGAAAGGAGGAAAGTGTTCAAAGAATCATAGATTTAGAGTTAGAAGGTACCATAGAAGTTATCAGGTACAACCCCCTCATTTGACAGATGAGAAAACTGAGGCCCAGAGAGCAGAAGTGACTAAATCACACAGCTAAGAAGTGTTTGAGACAGGATTTGCACCAGATCCTGACCACATCTAGGGCACTATCTATTATGCCATGAAGTCTTTACATGAAAGAGCTGTTCAAACATATTGCATGACAACTCATCTGGAATGTTACAGAAATTATTCCTGTTGTGACACAGGACAGCTTGGTGGTGCTGTGGATAGAGCACTGGCCCTGGAGTCAGGAGGACCTGAGTTCAAATCTGCCCTCAGACACTTAATAATTACCTACCTGTGTGACCTGGGCAAGTCACTTAACACCATTGCCTTGCAAAAACAAACAAATCCCCCAACCCTATTTTGACCCAGATTGGACCACATAAGATCACTTTATAACGCTAGAATTATGTGAGAACTGAAAAAACCATTACTGCAACTTTTCTTGTAGACAGATATTTAGAAGGCATCATCCCTTATATTTAATATAATTGTTAGGGGCGATAAATTGATCTACACTTTTATTATTGGGAAGTTCTTTGAATTTTTTTTGTCTGCCTTCCTGCTTTGTTCTGTTAGTCGACTGACAAGGGCACTGGATATACTTTGGAGACATGTTAGGGATTGTTGTGTATGGGAGTACTGTAAATTATCTTCAACTGGTGTCCTTGCGCATCAGAGCCTTATCTTACAAAGTGCCACAGTAGTGGGTGTGGATTAGAGACTGGAGAGGTATTTAAAGCACTGGTATTTGGTTCAATATACACAGACCTTGCTGTATAGGGAGAAACTTGTCTTCTTTGTCTCCTGCCACTCCAATACTTGCCTGGGCAAGATTGAGGGAGTCCAGGAAAGGGACTCAACAGAGATAGCCTGTAAGAAGGACAAGTTTACATAAGCTTATAGACCAAAATTTCTATCTAAATTACAGGAAACTGAACAAAAATGAATTCAGTGGAGGTTTTGGGCATATGACTGTTTCATTTATTCATTCACTCATCAAATATGGACTGAATGTTGTACAATACATATACATATATATATATATATATAGATATATATAAAACATAAAAGAAAAGTCACTAAGTTTGTGATGATTTACTATTCCCACTTCAACACATCCTAAGAATTTTCCATGACTTAAAAAAAATCTTTTAGTAGTTTTATTTATTTATTTCCCTTATGGTTTCACACAAAGAAAAAAATTAAACTTGATACTATCATTTGTATTGGGAAAACCTGGATTCAGATATTCATTCTACTACTTACTGTGGAAACCTTAGGAAAGTCACTTCCCTTCCTTTTCCTCACCTATGAGACTGGTGAACTAGTCATTATGTAAAGTATTCTTCTCCTTTAAATTCTATGGTTTTGATTTCTAGTGCATTTAGAATCATTTAGTCTATGATACCTGAAACTTGTTAGGACAAATCAGGTAAGGGAGAGGAAAGAAGGACTCATTCCTCCATCCCTATGCCTATTCCTAACCATTCAACAATTTAACTTTGATTTCCAAATGCTAATAATGACAATAATAGATAGCATTAATAAAATGCTTGTTATGTGACAGTCACTCACAAATAGTCCTTTACAAACATTATTTCATTTGTTCCTCACAACAGTTCTGGGCAGTAAGTGCTACTCCATTTTATAGCTGAGGAAAATTAGGCAGACCAAGGTTAAGTGACTTGTAGTGCAAATGATCCAACTAGTAAGTACCTGAGGTTGGATTTGAACTCACTTCTTAATTGTAGGCCTAGTACTCCACCCACTGCACCTTCACTCTACTCCTCTCTGTTGTCAAAGGGGAACAAGAATACAATTAAGAATATATGTGTAACAAATCTAAATGTCTTGACACATTGGTTAGGAAAACACTATGGCAGAAAAGACTGCTGGTAAAGGAGTTGTTAAGGGGGAGACTTTTTAAAAACTTCTTTGGCTCTTGGTCTCTTGTCCATCTGCAAGACAGACATCCTATCTATCTTTCCATACTTCAAGGAAATGCTTCAAGAACTTATTAAGGGTTTTTCTTTTGTTTTGTTTTCTTTTGATGAAACTGACTGGGAAGAGCTCATAGACACATAAGGCATCATTTATGAGTCTTTGAAATTATAGCCAACAATAGCAAGCAAACCACTTTTGACACCTCGCCATAGAGTTTTAAAAATAGTAGCATATTATTTTCCTTCATTTAAATGACAGTCATGCTTTTTAAATATAATCTTCAAGCGGACATTTAAAAGGTCATCTTGACTAGTCCCTTGCCTCAAGATACAGCTTAACTTGAATCATCTATATATTTTCTTGTTTTAAAAATTGTCTGTAGGCAATAATAATTGAAATAATAACAATAATAAATGAAAATTTCAATACTAAGTCATCTAAATAGCAAGAATTACTTTACTATAAACACCAGTGGATTTACATGCTAATAGGGTGTTATTTGCCAAAAAAAAATTCAGCAGAGATGATGATGACTGAATTTTTTGAACACTTTCTCTAAACTGAAGGCTACCCATTGAATAGTTCTCCCAAGGCCAGCATGGAGTGAAGGCCCTTTCCAAATTCACTTGTGAGTCATCCTCCCACTCATCCAGCCAAAGGACCCCTAAAACAGGGTCATAGAAGCCCAGCCTTAACAGTTCTGATATTGTCACAAGACTGTAAAAATCCTGTTCTCAAAGGAAATAGGACTCTTTCTCTTCCACACAGCACCAAATTATATTCAGTACTGTCTAGTTACTGCTATAGGATTGAAGATTGTTAGCTTTAATAGTGGTATGCTTAAGCAGACTTAATCCTTAATTGACTTGAACAATTGTTAATTTTTCAGGAATTTTGAGAGCCTGCTGGTTAAGTGCAGCAACAATATTTAGTTCCATCAGTTCCTAAATCAGTAATGCCATTCGTTGTTTTAAAAGAGTTTGGGGGGCGGCTAGGTGGCACAGTGGATAGAGCACAGGCCTTGGAGTCAGCAGTACCTGAGTTCAAATCCGGTCTCAGACACTTAATAATTACCTAGCTGTGAGGCCTTGGGCAAGCCACTTAACCCCATTTGCCTTGCAAAAATCTGAAGAAAAAAAAAAAGAAAAAAAAATTGTGTCAACCAGAATATACTTATAATACATTACTATGTACTTTAAGTGATTGTGGTTTGATAATGAGTAGTTAAAACAAACGTAATTGCATTTTGTTTTGATGGTGCTAAAATACAGTTTTGGGAACAAAAGATGGAATAGCTTCAAATTTGCTAGAATATTTTCTTAAAATCATTATTTGGCATTGTTTACATCATTGACTGCAATTATCACTTGATTATTCAATATCTAAATAAAACAAATTAATCATTTGAAGATATTTTAGGTAAAAATTTAGAGATGAACTCTATTCTCCCTGAACATAAGGGTAGTGACTAGATGAGGACTGATGAACCCTGACTGATCCAGTTAAAAGAAGTATCCTTCTTTGATTATTTCAATTAATGGAAGTTTCTTTTTTTTTTAAACACATCTTTGATCAGGTGGAAAGAAAAATCTTTAGTGGGATTGAATAAAGGGCTAAATGACTAGGAAAATGTTCCAAGGTAAACCAACATTTTAAATTATAACTATATTCCAGAAATGGCTGCTTGGAAAAATTTTTGTAGGCAAGTGATAACTGCCTCTCTTTGGACCTCTCCTTAGCAGAAATGTTTATGTGATAGTATATAAATTGGACAAAAAACAGTTTTATGACTTGTAGATAGAGTTTGATTTAACCTAATCATAGTGGGCTTTTCTGAATGATTTGACAAAATTTAATTGTTTAGCAAATTAGAAAAGTCATGTAAAACAATTAGAATAATTCTTTAAAAAAAACAAATTGGAATGGTTTAAAAGGCAAAGAGAAACTGCCTCTACACCTGAAAATCTTACCTCTACTTACAAAGTCATGTAATAGATTTGAGAGGAGTTTAAAACATGATTTGGAAACAGAGCAATAAAAGACTGAAAAAAATATCAGTTTTAGAAAAATATGTGCAGAATGCTGTGCTTAATATGGTTTCCAGGTGGAGGCTGGGGGTGGAGCAACTCCTGAGGACCACATGGAAGGACTCCTGATCTGCACTTCAGAGCAGTCTCCAGCTGTTTCTTGTCTGATTCCTTTCTGGTGAAGAAAAGGTTGTTTCATTGTTTGCTCATGGAGAACTTACTGTACATACAAAACACATTAAATGAATGTCTTTTTCTGGCTGCCCTTTGAGGGAGGAGGATGTGCTGTCATCCTCTGGGGAGGGAATTAAAGGTTTATCTCCTCACCTTGATACCTCCATGTGACCCTGATGTTGCTTCAATGAAGAATGGAATTGGAAATGGAATCGACTAGGCCATTACTTGTGAGGTATGAAAGGTCAGCAGAGCCACTGGGTGGCCAGGACCTGCTATCTGACCTGGAGGAGCAATCTGCTCCACCCAGACCAGGATGCTCCCAGCAAGGGAGCCACTTGTGGAGAAGCTGTGGCACACCTGCAAGTCACCTTGGTGGGACAAATGCTTTGTAGCAACTGCTGTCCCTAGGGATGGAAGGAGTAATAGGAGGAGATTGTATCCTTGACTGCAGGAGGGAAGGTTATTGCTCTATCTTTTCAGTAAATCTTTACTTTTAAAAGCTAATGGAAGGTAACTGATTAGAAACTAATTACAGAGTCAACCAATGATATAAAGGAAATAATATTTGCAATTTAGATTGGGGAAAATCAACCTTAAAAAAAACAAAAATAGCTACTTATAACATGCTACCAGAATGAGTATTCTGGAAATTTTATTTTTGTGGGTTTTTTGGCAAGATAATGGGTTAAATAACTTGCCCAAGGAAACACAGCTAGGGAATTATTAAGTGTCTGAGGCCAAATTTGAACTCAGGTCTCTCCTGACTCCAGGGCCAATGCTCTATTCACTATGCCACCTAGCTACCCCACTATTCTGGAGTTTTAATGTTATTATTATTAAAGGTTATAATAGTCCTGCTGTGACTGCAATTTTAATGTGATACTACCTTAGCTAGTGTATAAATCCTATTCAAAAGAATCTAAAACCTTTGCTATGAAAAGTATAATTAGTGTCTGTGCCTACAGCAAAGCAAACAACCCACCAAAAAGGTGAAGAATCCATATTTATTTGTGTTCAGACACACAAGCCCAGGACTTGCCCTCTTGATTTTCTCAAAAAGACATCTGAATTTATAGGAATCAGGTCCTGAGAGATGGTTTCTATCCTTATCATGTAACTCAGCATCATATGCCATTAGCAAAACTCGAAAAAAGGGGCATGGTATAGCTTCAAGGTTGATTTCATTATATAAAACCCTACAACCTCAGTATCAAACGTAGTACCTGGAACAAGAAACTCTCAGGTGAAGAGACTCCATATAGGAAAGCAAACTGGCATGTTCTTTGCAGTTTATGCTCTTAGAGAATTGTCAGGAACATGGGGAAGTGAAATGAATTGTCCAGTGAAATACAGGCAATGTGTGTCAATACATATCAAGGCTTGTACTCAGGTCTTCTTGACTCTATGACTAGTTCCATGTCTCTCAGCACATGATGGACACCCAATAAGTGATTGTTGATAACCCAAATGGATAATCAGAGGAAGATATAAATAATAAAGTCACAACTTCAAAATTTCCAGTTAAAATTTTGAGTAATATTTTTCCATTCAGACCACACAATAGCTATGCTTTCCTACTTTCCAAATAGTAGCATTTCCACAAGTGTCCATTAGATGTCAGCAATACACTGAAAATACTGGGCAAACATTCCACAGAGGCCTGCCACCAGATCCTGTATTGTGAGACAATTATCAAAGACACACTGGAGCTAGCTGTTCCAGGGAGAATTCTTTTTACACTGGACTGATGAGAAAGAAATGACTGTCAGAAAACTGATCCCCAAGATGAAGAGCAGTTCTAGCAGCTGTTGATGAATCAGGTCTCCTAGCCTGGAGAAAAGGATATTTTTTCAATCCTTAAAGACTTGGTGGATATGACTAAGCTAACATCCTTAACATATGAAAGATGTTATGATATAATTTCCATGTGATCATGAAAAACAGAAGCACTAAAAGTTCAAATATCATCTTATTTTTAAAAAAATAGGAAAGAGAACTGAATCTTCAGATTATAGATCAGTAAACCTGACTTTGATTCCTGAGGATATTCTAGAGTAAAGGATTATAGAGATGGTTGATAGATATTTAAAACGGGAAATGGTGATAATCAAGAACAGGTCAAGTCACACTAACCTTATGATATTTTAGATAGTATTTTTTTAACTCTTAGATTAGGGAAATTCTGTCGGTATAGTTTACCTAGATTAGGGATTTCAAACCTTGTTTATCTCATGGATTCCTTTATTAATCGGGTGATTCCTAGATCTTTTTTCAGAATGTTTCCAACTGAATAAAATACATAAGACTATAGAGAAAACAAATTACACTGAAATAAAGATGTAAATTTTGTGTCCATCTAAATTCATGAATCCTCTTTGAGGGATCTATAGATTTCAGGTTAAAAATCCCTGACTTAGATTTTAGCAATGGATAAAGTGCTTAGAAATGAAGTCAGGAAGATTGCTTTTCCTGAATTCAAATCCTAATTCAGATGGGTGACCAGCTGGGTGACCCTGAGCTAGTCACTTCCCTGTATTTCTGTCTCTTCTCCGCAAAATGAGTTGAAGAAGAAAACGGCAACCCAATCTAGGATCTTTGCCAAGAAAATCCCAAAACAGAATTGGAAAAAAATGACTAAACAATAAAATTATTATTATTCTCATGGAGAAGATAAAGCCATTTGGATTAGACAAAAATAATCACATAGATTCGGAATTGATTAGATGCCAGACTCAATGTTGATGGTTTAGGGTGAGCATGGCAGGTCTCTAGTGGAGTTAACCATGAAACCACTTATGCTTAACATTTTTATCACTGTCTTGAAGACATAAGTCATATGCCCATCAAATCTGCAGATGACACAGAGGGATGGCTAATACTGGATGACAAGTGAAGGTTCAAATGGATCTTCCTTAAATGGAGGGGGGATAAATTTGGTCCCTGGGCTATAGTTCGCTGATCAGAGCTTTGGGCTAAATCTAACAAGATTAAATTTGGTACGGATAAAGACAAAGTTTATACTTTGGTTAAAAAAATAACCAAAAAACAGTGTCACATGTATAAGATAGGAAAGGCATAATTAGGTAGCAGTTGTTCTGAAAAATATCTGAAGGCTTTAGTGAATGACAGCCTCAACATGAGTGAGCAGTATGATGGGGCAGTCAAAAAAGCTAGTAAGGATCTTGGGCTGCTTTAAGAGCAGGACAAACTCTAACATTAGGGAAACTGGAGATAAGTCTAATGCCAGGACTTTCTTAGTATATGTCTGATGTTGGTTTGAAATGAAGGAAAAGGAGGCTTATTTTACCTTGACACAGCAAGTATATATAACAAAAATACACTGGCTCTTAGCTTGCACCTCCCCTAATTTCCACATGGAAATTAATCTGGTCTTCAAGGCAGCAGATGGTAACTCACAAAGTCTTTAGAAATCCTCCCAGATTCCATGTATTTGGGTCTTTTTATGACTTTTGGAGAACCCCAGAAGCTGGGGTCAATCAGGTTGTGCAGATAGCTTAGTTGATTGCTTTCCTTTGTGTTTAAAGAGGTACAAAATGACATCAATATGTTGAAATCACAGAACATTATATTCAGCTGTGGGTGATCAGACCAGTATGAACCCAGAATGCTCTATCACAGATTGAGCACAAATAGTCCATGTGAACATTTGGAGTAGAGCTATGTCTACATTTATACATCTCATGTTTCTTAGGAGATATTGCAATTCTAGTTTGCTAATAGAGCATGGTGTCCTCTTCAATAAGAGCCACACCATGCTAGGCATTTCTGTGCCAGTGCCCCCAATATTTCAATCAATTCCAGAGCTCTTCAGAGCAAACTGTTACTGTGTTGGCTCAATTTTCCCTCCAAAATAGAAACAAACTGTTCATTTTGGGAAAGACCTTTTAATCTTTTGACATTAAGTATCCTGGTATTATTCTTACCTTGGGCCTCTGCTTTTGTTGAATGTAAATGTTTAGTTTGGAGAGCATGTCTATCATTGCTTTAGTGTTCTGCTCCATACATCGCCTTCCTCTTACATACTGTATCTTCTCCTTACAATGACATAATCTATTAAATACCAATGTTTGCTGTGAGGTTGCATCCATAAAATTTTACTGAATTTATATAAACAAAAAACAGTTTTGGTGGTAAGGTCACAAAAGCAAGTCTTCAGGTATCATTGCTTTTGTTGTTGCTATTTCTGAGGCCAGTCCTTTCCAGGACTCTCTGCCAAGTCTGATAGCTTGTGCCTATCTTGGAGTTAAAGTCAATTAATGTTGTTTTTGTTTTTTTTTTCCTCTCCCAATCAGACTTTTTTATTTTTTTGGGGGGGGGGGAGAGGATTTGGGAGGGAGGGCAGGATTTGGGAGGGAGAACATAAAAGTTTCAACTACAAAATTACAAGTTTGTCATTTTTTTTTGGAGCAGAATCGTCAGATAAAATTTTGTGTATTTTTTTCATATGTATGTTTCAGTTGTAGGCCAAGCAGACAATTTTAGGGCACCTTTTCTAACCCCTTCCTTGTGCCAGTGATTTTTTTTTTTGTTTCTGTGAAGCAATGGGGTTAAGTGACTTGCCCAAGGTCACACAGCTTGTATCAAGTGTCTAAGGCTGGATTTGAACTCAGGTCCATCTAACTCCAGGGTTGGTGCTCTATCTACTATACATCTAGCTGCCCCTTTATTTGTTTTTTATGTTGGGACAGCTCACTCTGTTTTAAACAATTTTCATTTATAACTTCATGAAATGTAGCTGCTCTGAAAAACAGGTTTTAAAAAAGCCTAGTGATTTAAATGGAGCTACTTGATAATGCCTTTTAAACTGAAATCACTCTGGCTTTCCTTGAATAGCCAATGATAGGTTCCAGGCCATACCTCTTTAGCTCCTTGTTTGGATTGTGATGACTCAAAGCGAATAAGAATAGCAACTGGTTTTTTTTTTTGTTTGTTTTTTTGGCCAGAAACTGAAAGTCTTCCCCTCCTATACTGTTTCTTCTGTGATGACAAACTAAGCAATCTTAAGTCTCAGTTCTCATCTAGTCCTAAATCACAGAATGGATACTGACTCAGACAAACTGAGACCTGGGAAAATAATTTTAACAAACCCCCACAGAATCCATCACCAGTTGTTGACCTATTATTTTTGTCACTGCACTCCTATAATTCTGGAAGAAAGAATGAGACTGATGACATTATGTAGCTCTGTAACACTCAAACTCAAACTCAAATCATGAACAAGTCAAGACATCAACCTTGGATGAGCAACAAACAACAGAGAAGGTATTGACCACACTGACAGAAGGAATTTCCTATACTAAGGGATCACAGATCCAGTCCTTAGCCTTAAGATCTGTATCTACTTAGAAAAAGAAATTGGTGGTGGCTAGGTGGCGCAGTGGATAGAGCACTGGCCTTGGAGTCAGGAGTACCTTAGTTCAAATTCGGCCTCAGACACTTAATAATTACCTAGCCGTGTGGCAAACTTAGTGGGCCGATGCTGGATCAATAGAAAATTTTATGGATTGTCAAAAATGTTCAAAATGATGACCTCTGGTCTTTCTAGCCCAGTCATTTCAATACTCTGCCCCACCACCAGACTGAACCCTCTATAATGATAAATACAATCAACTATACAGGATCTTCTATAATGATGTTTTCTGACTAAAATTTTAATTCTTTTGGGGAAGCTAAGGGACTTGGGAAAAATTAATGTTATTGTTTTGTGGCGATTATTTTCTGGAAGAAAGATATAGATATAGATATAGATAGATAGATAGATAGTTAAAAGTCCAAAAATCTCTTTATCACTTTAAATAATCCATGTTAGCCTCATTAGAAGTGAAAATTTTGTCCCGAGTTTCACTTTCCAACATCTTAGTCATTTGATTTTTTGCTACCACTCCTTCCACTATTGCAACTGGCAACTATCTCCTTTCAATACTTCTCCCTATGACCCTGCTTATTCCACCACCAGATTATTACGTTCTGTTTTTTACAATAGGTTTTTATTGTCTTTTTCTTTCATAATTCCTTCCTCTCTTAAGACAGTCAGAACATATAACAAGAAGTATTTTTAAGGACAAGAAAAAGGAAGGGGAGAAAATTACAATAACTAACCAATACATTGAATATATATGTAATTACTAGTGAGGTTAAGACACAAAAGGATGGGTGAGTGTCCCTAGAAAAGATTCATGTTGTGAAAATATAGTATGATATAGCATTGACTTCCTTGGAACTTTCTTTGGAAATCTGTCACTTGCAATGTCTAATTCATAAACCTAATAATTTAAATAATGATATGAAAATTAATACTCTTTCCCTCACCACAAAAATGAGGCTTCAAAGGTAAGGCTGACTCGGTAGATGAACACATAATGCTTTCCAGCTTAAATGGATCTCTATCCTTTGTTTGGCTCGGAGGCCAGTTATTAAGGAGGCAGAAATACCCAAAGGTACAATGGGTCCAAATGGCCATGACTATAGCAGTAACCAGACTTTAGGAAACCTCGGCCTGACAGCAGTCATACCTTTTTCTAAAGGATAATTCCTGTTGAATTATATTAGGAGACAGAAATCTCTAGAAAATTAAGAAAGAACAAAATTGTATCATTTCAGTAACAGAGGGGTCTTCTAGTCCAATGTACTGCTCTTGTTTGATTCCTCTTACATTGTTAGTCACTGAGTGTATGTACTGTCCCTAGGGCTGTTTACTTTACTTTGTATCAGTTCATATACATCTCCTTGTTTTGAATGACCTTTAAAATTCCTTCTAGCTATGTTTCTATAACCATTATTTCAACTCCCTTAGCTATTTTTGTTCCATTGTTGCTAGCCCTAAAGAACATTTTCTTTAGAGGCCTTTCCTTATTCTCCCAATTGTTAGTCTACTTCTAGTTCTCCATCCCCCCCAATCACTTTGAGTACTTGCTTATTTTCATTCTCTATTTCCTAAATGTGAACATGTGTCCTTATTGTGGAATGTGAGCTCTTTGAAGGCAGGAATTATCTCACTTTTTCATCCCAAGTGAGTAGGACTTTTAGAATATGTTTAACAAATATTGGTTGAAGGAAATGATTGAAAATTTCCTTCATTTTTTATTTCAGCACCAAGGTCCTTCATGTTGCTGAGAATCAACTTCAGAATAACAATTCTTTTATTACTTCTAGAGAAGTTTAAAGGGTGGTATTAGCATGAAGGAAAGGCAAAAAATGAATTAATTGCTCTGATTTGGCAGAATTCCAGAAGATACCTGAACAAGTGGCATCTCTAATACTGTAACATATCTCTGAATCAGGCTTGTGATCCTCACTTCCTTTTCCATTTTTCTCCTTTTGTTCCACTGATCTGTAGCATGTTTCTAAACAATTTGTTTCTTCTTTCAGCAGCTCTATATGACTGCCTATATAGACATACTTGTGTCTCCCTCATCCTTAAAAAAAAAAAAAACAACTCAATTGGACAGCCTCCCCCCATCCCTACCTGTTATCATGTTTCTTCCCTTTGGGGGCTAAAAGTGAGAAAGCTATCTCTAAACAGTATCAGTGCCTCCAATTTTTCCTCTCTCTTCTAAAATTCTGTAGTCTGGCTTCTAATTTCATTATTCAACTACAATTATTCTCTCAAAGTTAGCAATCTCTTAATTCCAAATTTAATAGCCTCTTCTCAAATGTCATTCTTGATGTCACAGTAATCTCCTTGATACTCTCTCTTTAAGGTTTTTATGCCATAAGTGTCTCTTGGTTCTTCTCTTACTGGTCTGACTGTTCCTTCTCACCCTCCTGTGGGATTTCCATCAAAGTCACACCATGGATATCCTCCTCTAAGCCTTAAGAGTCCAAAGGCTCTGCTGAGAGTTCTTTTTTCTCTCTAGAGTATTTCTCTTGGTGATCTCATCAAGCTCCCATAGATTTATCTCTATGCACATACAGTCCTAACCTCTCTCCTAAAAAATTTCAAAACCTCTTACATGCTCATGGAATATCTTGAACATAAAAATTTTAAAACATTACTCATCTTTTCTCCTAAATTCTACCTTCTCAATCTCCCTACAACCGGCAAGGGCATTATCATTCCCCCAATCACCCATGCTCACAACCTATGGTCATTTTTGACTCTTTACCCTCACTCATCCCATCTTTCTAGTCTCTTGCCAATTTCTCTCAATTCTGCCTTCACAAAATCTCTTGGCTGAAAGTGTTCGCTTCTCTTCTCTGACATAGTTATCCGTCTGGTAAAGGCCCTCATCACCTCACCCCTGGACTATGGCAACAACCTTCTGGTTGGTTTTTCCTCAAGTCTCTATCCAGTTCAGTTCATCCTTCACTCATCTGCCAGTGAACTTCCTAAAGCATAGATTTTATAGTGTTTCCTTTACATCCTAGGTATAGGGATGCCTTCCCCTTCAATAAACTCTAATAGCTCCCTATTATGTTAGGATCAAGTATAAAATCCTCCATTTGGCTTTTGAAATTCTACACAACTTGCCCCTTACCTTGCTAGATTTATTACTCTATGATGTAATGATACCTCCTAGCTTTTCCTCATGTATGACATATCTCCCATCTCTTATCTTTTTATTGGCTGTCCCCTAAACCTAGAATAGCCTTCATTCTTCTTCCTGCCTCCTTGTTTTCTTTAGGTCTACAAGGGTTCTTTTCTGGTCCTTATAACTTCTAATGCTTTCCACCTGAGCTTGCTTCTAATTTACTCAATTCTGTTCTACCTATGAAATGGATACATGTCCACAGGGCTTAAATTTCCATGGCCCAAATTTTTCTTCTTACATTAGGATTTCTACTTCACTTCATTATCAATGTTTGGTGCATTTCTATATAGATATTTGAGACTGTAAGTTTTATCGCTGGCTTCTCTCTTGGATTTTCTCTTGTGAATTTCTGAATATCCATGACATTTTTCCTTTCTCTATTGGTATGAAGAGCTGTTTTATTTAGATTAGCAGTATCCCATTTTACTTTGAAGACCTTTTGAGTTAATTTGTACTAAGCACAATGACCTTGATTAGGTGTCTATAATTACTCTACTTTAAGTTGTAAACCTGCAATTGGGGTTCCTTGAATTCATTGTTTCCTAAATTATGTTTCTGGTGATGAGTTCCATAAAAAAACTTCAAAACTAGCAATATTTTCCTTTCTAAAATATTAGTAAGGAAATTATGTTTGAATTAAAAATAAATGAAATGTGGGGTGGGGTGGGGGGAGGGAAGCAAGATTGAGGGAAAATTGTAAAACTCAAATAATATCTTTAAAAAAATAAATTTAAAAAAATAAATGAAATGTAAAATACTTTGCTCCAAAATTCACTTATTTGTCCTTTAGCTCAGAATGTTTCCACTGTCATTGTGAAATGTATGATTCAATGAAGAGTCTGTAACTTATGTGATATCATATCAATTTTTACTTGAAGAGTCCATGAAATGGGCACACGTCTACAGGACCTGAAATTCCATAAATACTAAGCTAAAGACAATGAGTATGTTTTCTTTATTATAAAATTTTTGTTTTAAGACCTGAATTCATAAGTTAGCTTAAGCAATCTCCTTTCTAAATCACAACACCCTAAATGGTGCAAAAAACATCAAGGAAAAAGTGAATTTTAACATCACTGTATGTCACTTCATAGGACATACATGAAAGAGACAATATCAGTGAATGAATTGACATATGTATTTATTGCACAAATTTCCCCTAAAATTGGGAATGGTTATTATAATACAAGTACACAATTGAAAAAATGTATACAAAACAAGAAACAACCAGTATGTACATTTGACCCAGTATTTTACATAAACCACTATCTACATAATTTAGATAAAGAAGAAAATTGTCATAAAACACTTACCAGAACAGAGAAAAGTATGCAATGTGTAAAATCTGGGTTTTATTTACTTTGTGTTGAGCATCCCAGTGTTTGTTGATTGGAACAAAAATAAATCTGTTTGAGTACATGTTTAGTGCACTTAACATTTTCATCCTTGAAATTAAGACATTGTCATAAAGGAGAGAATATTCAAAATCAAAAAAAGATTAATTTATATACAAAAAGAAAAAACTTTAAGTCAATAATACTATATTTTAAAAATCCCTTTTTCATTTGTTGTTACAACAAACAGGTTTCTGTATGTACCATGTTTCCTATGTACCATAAAATTTCTGACAGTCTAAAAATCTTTCCCACAGTCATCAAAGTGGTCATGTTGCAAGCACAAAGGGAAGTATCTCTCATCCTCCAATGAGCAGAAAGTCTAGTTTTTCAGCCTTATGTAAGGAAAGATTAGATAAAATGAGTTATAGAATCATTTAGTTATCTAAGTGGACCAAGAAAATCTTTCACGAGTTGGAAGTCTTTTTTCTCCAGCAAAACTTCCCTTTTCAAGGAGTGGTAGAAAATATGTGGGCCATCTATTTCTTAACTTCAACATTATATTTCATAGGCAATCAAATTCCTGAAGTTCACTGTTTATGAACTTGTTCATTTTTCTTAAGAATTCAAAACCAAAACACTATTTATCTGGTGTGTCTATTAGTGCCACAATAAAAAATTGTCACCAAAAGGGGAAAATATGTCTACAACTGCATTTCTTCTCCATATTCTGAATTTCAGCAAAACAATTTGAGTCCATTCAAAGGTTTCCTACTTGCAGTGGAGAACAGAATTCAGTTCACAGATGTAAAAAGAAAAAGGAGCCAAAACGAAAAGAATCTTTGCTCCAATTTCATTTTATAATTATGACATCCAAGGGTTCTCAAGTTGGTGAGGAGAGGATTTTCAGTCACACTGGCTTGGTAAGCACCTAGCCCAGTAATCAATTAAGCACTCCAATGCCATCAAAACAGATTATTGTTTTAGTTTAATTGAATATCTCTACCATACATAAAAAATTCAAGGCAAAATGTGCAAAATAAATGTAAGGTAAAATCACTTTGTCAACCACAAAAACACCACATTTTGCAAACTAGGGTGCAAGATGAATATGAAAAATATGAATGGACTGATTAGACAACTGATGTATTTAGTAAAGCAGTGAGCCAGGATGGCTCAAGATTATTTAGATAAGCAATTAATGTGAATGCGGTAGGAAAAAACAGAACCAACCTCATCCACAACTTTGACGATGCTCATATTAGACAAGCAAAGAAAAGACTACAATGTAGTATTCAATTAAACTGAGGTAGTAGAGCATGTTGGAAATTTTATCCACCTACCTACTCTATTTACATTAGATACAAGAGTTTGGTTCCATATTAGCTTTTCTTATACATAACACATCTACAGTATATACAGAGACATGACAGGCTGAATAACTGAAATCTTGGGAAATCCAGAATGACTTTTAAGATCTGTGGATGAGTACCACTATAACATAACAGAAATTAAAATATTTATAGGGTTGATATTAAAAAGAGAGAATCTTTTTTAGCTGACATTTTACAAAATTACAGCTTTAACTTTTGCCAATTCTTTGGTATATTTGATCTCTTTTCCTACCAGTTTTGCACTAGCTGTGGATATAAGGAAGCAGCAAAACCCTGTACTTACAAACAAAACAAAAAGATATCAAGTCATAAGCTCCTGTTATAATGGGAACTCATATTTTTCAGCCTTAAAGATGAATGCTGGCTTTACCTCTCTTTTTTTTTTAAGTGTAAAACAAAAGTATCATTGTAAAGCAAGATATGAACTTTACAATTAATATCAGTTAACAACACAAGAAATAAAGCTCACATTTACAATCTTATCTGTCTTCCTTTCCGAGCCCTCTTAGGAAACCAAGATATATATACATACATACATACATATATATATATATATATATATACACATATATATATATATGTGTATATATATATATATATATATGTGCATATGA
Organism: Macrotis lagotis; assembly: GCF_037893015.1. Classification (NCBI taxonomy): domain Eukaryota; kingdom Metazoa; phylum Chordata; class Mammalia; order Peramelemorphia; family Peramelidae; genus Macrotis; species Macrotis lagotis. The sequence continues at coordinate 437,736,943 of NC_133658.1, read as the reverse complement.
TATACACAGACTCACACATTTTTCCTGAGTTCTGTGTCATAAACAAGTATTTTGAGGAAACTGTTCAAAGTTAGCAATTCTCTTAAAGAAAATATATAAGATGTTTCAAATTGGTGTACCTTAAGAGTTTAGATTTAAAAACGAACTTTGATTTCTGTCTTGAATAATAGCAATGAATAACAATGCAGCTGCTTCAACCTCATATTTTATCTGTTTAAGTTGTGAGCATATTGCAGTGATCATTTAAATATCTGTACTTTTTAATATGTACATTGTGATCACTTTTATAGAGAACTTCATTAGTTTCTTCCAAATTCCCTCTTTTCACTATTATTTATATTGTTTCATGTTCAATTTTTTTCAGGTTTTTGCAAGGCAATGGGGTTAAGTGGATTGCCCAGACCACACAGCTAGGTAATTATTAAGTGTCTGAGGCCGCATTTGAACTCAGGTACTCCTGACTCCAGGGCCAGTGCTCTATCCACTGCGCCACCTAGCTGGCCCCTCATGTTCAATTTTTAAAACAAAAAACTTAGTCAAAAAAGTCACAAGAAACATGTAGTATGTGCAATCCAGGAGTCCTAGTCAACTCCACCAGTGGATCAATCAATCACAATGCCTCAGGATGAAGTCGGCACAAGTATTATACCTTTTGTGCCTGCCTCCATTGCTTCTGCTTGATTTATCCAAGTTAAAATCTTAGTTTTCAGGCATTTCAAAGGAGTATCTGGGCAACATATGGAGAGTGAGTGCTTGCTACAGCTGCCAGAAGAGGGAGGTCACTGGATTCAATCCTAGAACAAAGAAAAGATATCGTTTCCCTTTAAAATCAAGACTAACACCCTATAATTATTATATGTTATTCTGTATGCCTATTGGATATAGGAGATCTGTGCACATGGTAAAGAAATTGTACCCAATATACTGACTCATCAGTTATCTAAATAATTCACAATACTTTTAAACTAAGACCTGATGTATTAGGAAAACAAATAGTACACTGCAAGGGATATCAGGATCTCGGGCTATGGAAGTATATTAACAAAGAAGAAAATGAAATCAGAGGGACCACAGAATATTGGAGAGAAAACAATTTGGTGATAATTGATCACTGATTTCGAATTTATTCATTCTGAAGTCTAAGAAATTGAATGCAAGATTCAAGAGACCTTTATTGAGTTCTATGAGAATAAGAAGCCTTCTTATTACTTTTCACAGTACTTTAGCACAACAAGGAATGGCCTCTTGGGTGCTCTCAGAAAGTAACTGTTATTCTTGAAGCTAAGATTTTGTTTAATAATTCATGATTCTCTAAACCTGTTAACCATTCTGGGTTGAACTTATAAAGAAGACATTAAGTGTCAATAACTTTTAGGAGAGCTGAGGACAAATGATACCAAAGCATAATCTTCAAATACGATAAAAAACAACTCCATGGAAAAGTGAAAGTGGTAGGGTCCTGAGCAATAAGTTATGGAAAGACTTACTAATCCAACATGGATTCAATTCAATTCAACCACACATTGAGCACATGTTGAGGTGGTATAAATCTAATCTAGGAAGCAAGAAAACCTGGATTCATGTCTTGCCTCTAACATACTGATAATTGGTGAACCTCTCTGTGCTCTCTGGGCAACTTTCTAAGGCCCCATATTACATGAAAGATGTTGATCTACTCCATGATTAGGGGTTTCCTCATCTTGGACTTCTTATATCAATGAAAGCCCAGATTCAGTTTCTATTCCTATCACTACCTTAAGCACTTCTCCTGAAAGTCAGAATGACAGACTGGATAGAAAGAAAGCTTGAGAGTCAAGAAAAGCAGCTTAAGTATAGCCTCTGATAAACACTGTGTGACAAGTCATTTGACCATTCAGTTCCTCTAAGCTGTAGAACATTTTCAGATTAGCCTTGGCAAAGGCAAATGTCGTCCCTTGAAGTTCCCTCCACTAAAGAAATAATAGACTCTGACCACTTTCCAAGTACTGCACTTTCCCTCCCATACCCCCACCCCTTAAAGGGTTTATCTTACCCTAAAGAAGGAGTAAGTGAAGGCAAAAAGCAAATCTACATAATTCAGTGTTGAACTCAGTGAACATACCCTAGCACCAGGCCCAGCTCTTTGACATGGACTCGCATCTGTCCCTTCAGATACTCAGAGAGCATTTTACTTTTGAAGTAGAGTTCCTGCAGCCGGTCTTCCAGGTGCATGACACACTGTGGTATAGCAAAGCGTAAATAAGACATGAAAAAGTTTACAAATTCTTATCTCTAGCAAGTTCAAAAATGTTACACTAAGCAGAAGAACTTCATACTTACAAAATTTGGAGATAAATTATGCTTGTAAAGCTGTAGAGTGGAATGAAGCAAATTGGAGACAAGACTAGAAACTAAAACTTCCTTTCCCAGCTTATTATCTGTTATTCGTCTCTGGCTACTGGCTACTTGTACAGTCCACTTATCCATGTCTGCAATAATGCAAACAGCTTCTGCAATGGGTTCATCTAATACTGGATGCTAAAAACAAACAAAAATGTATTAAAAGATAAGTCATACTAAAAACAATTACAGTTAAATGAATGGAAGAGAAACTCCAAATAAATCAGTTTTATTCATTCAGCTACCACTATAAGATCCTTATATATAAAAAAAAAAAGCTTTGGAATAAATGGTTTCTTTTAAGTAACATAAAAAGTCTTCATGGAATAAAGTATAGTTCCATTCTCGAATCAAAATATATAGGACATTTTACGAATTTAATTTTCACTGTTAAGTAGATAAAAATAATAGCTCTCTGTCATACCTCTACAAAATGAATGATGACTGACAAAGGTAACCAAAATACTTTGGGCTGAATACTCCAATTATTCTGCTGAGAGGCCAGTGTATTTATAAGACCAAGAGGAAGTGTATATCTACTATGTTTTCTAGAGTTCTCTTGGGAAGGCTGCTGATAACAGGTTTTGGCACATTTTCAGAGTCAGTACTCATTCATAACACAGATATTTTACATAGTAATGGAGATTTTGGATATTTTTTAAAAGAGTCAAATTTTTAGTATGTGATCACTCAGAATTCTTTTAAGAACTGAGTTTTAATGAACTACATTTTTGTGTATTTTATTCCAATTTAATAGGGGACGAAATATTCCTGTCAACGTGTGAGAGAAAAATCATGAATGAAAATACATCTTACTGCAAACTTCTTCAGGATTGAACCAGAATTTCTGTATTTTTAATGGAAACAAAAGGATAAATGTAGCTAAAATATTTCAATGAAATAAGAGATTGTCACCAGACAGAACATATTCAGGAAAAAGCTGAGAACTTGATAAATTGATTCATTTAACTTCCTAGGAGTGACAACCCAAAACAAGAAATGTCAATAGTATAGTTTTATGTAGGATGTGTTTGTGCAACATTATTTTATTTCAATGGTCATAAGATGTTTGGCTAACACTTTAAACAAAAACACTTGAAGTCAAATTCTATAAAAGACATTTCTTTCTAATAAACAGAAGCAAAATGAACCTTAATAATAATTTAAAGCAAAATGGGAAATTAACTGTAAAAAACAAATTTATACTGAAAGATTAAATTCTCAAGTTTCATTCAAAACTCTGAGCCATGTAGGGATCCCTGTATAAAGTGAAAATTCCACTGAAATTTTAAAAGGGCAATAATCAGGTTTTTTTTACACACACCCAGAGCTGCCCCCAATCTTTTAAAAATACTTCCTAATAACTTCTGAATTTACTCACACATAACTGTATTTATCCACATAAAAATGAGTCTGATTTAGTTTACTGAACACAGTGATGGCTGCACTGCTTTGAAAATAGTACTTGACTGTTAAATGTATTAAGAAACCAGGAGAGGGAGCTCTGTAACAAACAAATTCACTTTCATTGTCAAAAAAATGGTACTAAAGACTAACATTCTACTATACCTAGAGAAATTGAGATTTCTTTCTCACTGAGGAAAATTTTGTTAAGTTATGTTTTTCTGATGAGATTCTAAAAGCTCTATTAAAATAGCACTGGAGGTATGAAACTCTCAGTCCAGGGCTGGAAAAGGATCAAGATTATAATGTAACTGAGAAATGTTTAACAAAATAAACAAAAGTATAATACAATATGAAGAATGGTAATTTGTGGTTTGCTAAATCAAGACACAACCCGGTTTAAGATCACTTACCTAAGGAATTTTCAATTTACAAAGTGCCTACCAGGAGAAAGAACTCAAATAAATTTCAGATTAACATGACTGATTAAATTACTTCAAGGATTAAAATAGCATTTACATTTAAACATGCTGGTATAGATTTCTATTTTTTATGTTTTAAAAAGATCTCACTGTGCCCTATAAATAGCTCTGGATTTGGAGGCAAAAGAATTGGGCTCTTGCTTTTGCTTGGACACATACAAGCTGTTTGCTCATTTTTTAAATCCTTTAACATTAAAAAGTCTTAATTACTTATTTGCAAATAGATATTACTTCCACTCTGCTTCTCAGTATTGCCCTGATTAAAACACCATAGAAATCTTTCAGTATAGTACAGTAGACTACCATTAGTAATCCTCTTTATTCTGTAATCAAAAGTTCAGTTTTCTGGTATAATCTGGCAAGATCTAGCCCATTCATTCTCCCATTAACTTAGCCAGCCAGGTTTTCTCACTGCAGTATAACTTTACCACAGATCTAAACCAAGTTCTATAAAAGCCTCACCTGAAGTAGAACCTTTCGCATAACTTTTCTTCTATTGGATAATGTGACTGGAAAATAACATTTGCTTTATTTGGATAGTCATTCTTTGAATATTATAATTTACCTGCACAGCATGCGACAGATCGGAAACCAAACACTGACGAAGTTTCTCATCATTTCCTATTCCTTGCAAAACAAAATCAGGTACATAAGAAGAACAGTAGCTACCTAGCAAGGACCTTCCAAAATTGGCAATGCTGGGCTTGACAGAGCTCACTTCAATTAATTTTGACCTGAAAGAAAGGTCCAAAACAGGCATATCTAATTAGGAATATTACACATATCATACGGTTTAACAAAAACTTGATTTCAACACTATCATTTTCAATTTTACATATAATACATATATAGTATGTATATATGCATAATGTGTATGTATGCATGTGAATATTCATTAAAGTAAAATAATCACCATTTTAAGTATAGTTTATGGATTTAATGTGGCCACAAGGGAAAGATGTTCAAACTACTTTGACATATTGTTGTTAAACAGTATGAGTTTTCATGAACCTAATACTAGCTAACATGTGTGTAGCATTGAAAGTCTACAAAATGCTTATACATTCATTATCACCAGTTGATCTTCAAAACACCTAGAGCAGAAATAGTATATTCCCTTGTTATAGACAAGATATTCAAAGTGGTCACATGGATAATAAAAAGGCAGGGACAAGACTTGTTTCCCAGGTCTTTGGTCTTAAATCCAGTGCTCTTTCCATTATGTCATGCTATTCCACACAAACTGAGCTTTTTTTTTTTTTAGGTTTTTTGGCAAGGAAAATGGGGTTAAGTGGCTTGCCCAAGGCCACATGGCTAGGTAATTATTAAATGTCTGAGACCAGATTTGAACCCAGGTACTCCTGACTCCAAGGCCGGTGCTTTATCCACTACGACACCTAGCCACCCCAAACTGAACTTTATTGGCAGTTGTCACACATTTCTAACAAGCTCAGTTGAATGGAATGGCCAATATTAGGAAGCTAAAAATTCAACAGCTGCTAGGTTCTCTTCTCAGTCTTTGTCTTCCTCCTGTCACTGACCTGAAGCAGCCTTTCTAGATGTTGGCCTCAGTCACACCTATTTTTAGTCATGAACCAACAATCTGCTTCATGGTAGTTTGAGATGCTGTGGGAAAAGCGCTTAGAACTAGAGTCAGAAGATTTGCAGTTAAATGTGGGCTCTACTACTTCACCTATGTGAACGAACCTCAGTTATTTTATTTTTAAAATGGGGTCTAAGAATAGCCCAATTCCCTATATCACAGGATTGTTTTCAAAAAATACTTTGTAACTGTAAAGGCTCTATAAAAATGTTAAATGTTAGGTAAATGCTCTAGTTTTATTCTTGTGCTGATTCTTATTCCATAGCATGAGCATGTGTGCATTTTCTAAAGTTCTGGTACAAAGTCATCCCCTTACTCTTCAGCTTCTAGGAAGTTTTTTTAGGGGGACAAAAGGGTCAAGTTTTAAGAGTTGCTTCCTAAGAGTGACTACATAACACTTGCCAAGGGGATTATGTTCTGGATACTAATCACCCCATAAATACCTGTGGCTAACAAGTTTTTAAATATGTTCATTCATTCTTTTGAGAGAAGACATTGTGCTTTTAATTTACTTTAAAATTTTCTTACTTACCCAGGAAAGGGTATTTCATCCTCTTCTGCCCAATCTTCTCGGTCTCCTCCAAAATAGTTACTGCCCTGTCTGGTCAAATCATGACCAGCATCTTCACTCTCACTGTCACCAAGGGCACTATCTGAACTTTCATTTCTTGGAATGTCCCATTCAGTTCCTACAGCTATTTTCCCCTCTGAGTTCTCTTTTTCCCCATGGGGGATATGAACAGACTTTGAATTTCTTTGGTTCTGCTTAGGAAAGCAGGCTTTACATGAATCCTGGTGCACAGATTCCATAAATGTACAAAACTGACTGGATTTTTTATTATTCTTGGTACACAGTCTTTTAGAAAAATCTAACATATTACTCTGTGGTTCTAAAACATCTGTGCTTGTTTTAACTGGAACATCATCAATAGTTCTGGTTTCGATTGAGTCATCATTAAAATATTCATCAAATAAACTCATGTTCTCTAGATTTGAATGATTCCAGTTTGGAAGTGCACTGGTAACTCTGGGAAACATTTCATGTACTCCAGGATTCCCAATTTGGTCCTCAACCATAAGCTTAGTTTCATGATGTTCAGCAAGAGTCTTCTTTTTTTCCTTTGTGGATTTGATGTGATGCCTTATGATCTGATTCACAACGGCCTGACTTCTGATTTCTGTGTCTGAATCAGGTGACATGGAATCTCCTATTAGGAAGGTAACCTTTGTCTGTGAAGCATCACAAGAAAATGAGGTAGGCATGAGCTTATCTGGGGGTTTCTTTTCCACAGCCATACCTGTTGATCTCATTCCTTTGCTGGATTGACTGCCTGAGTCCAGTGATTCTTCACTTCTCCAGGTTTCTATTGTTGGCTCCAGTCCTGAGTCTGCCAATAGACATTTGTTGACTGGAGCAGATCCTGTGCAAACTATGGTCTCTAACTTGGTGTCAAGGCAAGTTCGCAATTTCTCTCTGCACTGCTTAATGTCAACAGCATTTTCTTGGCAGCCAGAAGGAGAAATTATCCTGCACTCCCCTGAAGAAGTTTCCAGCAGCTGTTGAGAAGTGCCTTCAACATTTCTCTCTTCTGAAATATTCTCTATATTTTGTACAACAAATGGGCATTTGCAATATTTACAGTCACGATGGGGAGTCCCTGTTTCTTCTGAATCTCTAAAGAGCAAACTGCTTTTGTTCCTGTGCATTGTGATGAGCACATATTCAGATTCCTCAACTTCCCCTTTTTCTAAGGTTGTGGTAATAATCGTTCCTGGCATGACTATGGCTTCATCTTCTCCATTTTCTAAGAGATGGGTCTCTTGAAGTTCAGAGCATCTTATGAAATAGGTAAGCAAATAAAGCAGCCTCTGGACCATGTCTTGTCTTTTGCCAACCACTACTGTCCTTGCTAATCTTACTGGAGAGCCAATTGCTCCATATAAGTCTCCTGCAATGGAAGAATCAATTAATAAGTATTCCTTTATTTCATAATATGCCAACAGGAGTGTAAGCACTAAGTTTAACCAAGTAAGTTTCCTAAGTTCATAATTTTATGGTATATAAATGTTAAGCCAATTGTTTCTGCTGTGAAATGGAAAAAAGATACACATACAACTACAGCATAATGTTAAGATTCTCTGAGGACATACCTAATTGTGCCCACAGTGGGTTATAGGGATGAGTCTTTGCCAGCATGTCCACACTCTGAGAGGAATGTTTTTCTAAAAATATTTTTATAGGTGGTTGTCCATTAGGCATGACTGTTGGGACCCAGGCAAGGTGATTGGTCAGAACTGCTGTAAGGAGAGCTGGTAAGAATCTGAAAAGCAAAATCATTCTATCAATCTCTATCCTCTGGTTCTATGAAAATGGAAAGAATAGTAATAGTTTTAAATAAAAATCATACAGAATTAGCTAACAGTCAAAAAAAGAGACCCTTCAAATATAACATTCCCTTTAGAAATTACCATAAAATATGTTTTCAAGTTTCAAGTATTTTTTTATTTCTTTAAGGCTGTGGGGTTAAGTGATTTTCCCAAGGTCACACAGCTAGGCAATTATTAAGTGTCTGAGGTCACATTTGAACTAAGGTCCTCCTGATTCCAAGGCCGGTGCTCTATCCGTTGTACCACCTAGGTGTCCCCATTTGCAAGTATTTTCAAGAGATATTGAAACAGAAGGTATTTTTGGATAAAGCATAAACTATTTTGTTTAAGCTTTGAAGTCCTTTACAACCTGGCCACAACTTTTCGTTCCAGACTCACTGGATATATATTCTTCCTACTACACTCTTTGATCCACCAAAATGGCATTCTCTCTTTTCCTCATATGTGATCTTCTATCTTCTATTTCTGTGCCTTTAAGATGAACTGAACCACATACCTAGAATGCTCTTCCTCTTTACCTACCTATACCTTCTTAAAGAAAAATGTATCTCTTTTAAAGCACAGGACAAGTACAATTTCTCTCATGAAGCCTTTCCATGAGTCCTTTGTCTATTTTTAAAGTCCCTTGTATTTAACTACTCCATATTTTATTTATGCATATACACTACATTCTTACATATGTGCCTCTATCTTACATCAGATGTAAATTCCTTGTAAGAGTTGTGTTTCACTTTTTGTATTTGGATACCCAGTACCTAGGACTGCACTTTGCCATATAGCAGATGTTTAATACATTCTTTTTTTTGGGGGGGGGGGCGGTAAGGCAACAGGGTTAAGTTATGTGTCCAAGGTCCCACAAGCTAGGTAATTATTCAGTGTCTGAGGCTGGATCTGAACTCCTGTCTTCCTGACTTTAACCTCAATGCTTTATCCACTGAATCATCTAACTGCCCAGCACTTACTATCTTAACGCATTAAATAATAGACCTCATTTTTAAAGACTCAGAAGTGCTTAAATTCAACTTCACCATCTGATAGAATAAATCAAATATTGGTTCCAAACAAATATATCAAACATGGCACTAATTGGTTTCTTTTGGGGGAGGGGTATTAGCAGAAGACAGTAGCTTAAAGCATAGAAAACATTATTTTTTTTCAATTTAATGGCTTTTATAAGCCAGCTAATTCAATTTCATACTACAAACTATCTTAAAATAAATACTTATGTTAAACTGATGTTCAAAGTCCAAACATAAGCATACAATCTCATTGAATCTATGTTACTAAAGAATAATACATGCCTTAACTCAGAAGGTAAAGATTTCTTTTAGAAACCTTTTGTTGCTTTAATGTTTTAAAAAAAACAAAGTATGAAGGAGACATTCCTGAAGATAACATGCTATCAGAGGAGTGATAGTGAGAAAATCAAATTTATTCTGGTTCTATTTTGTAAATGATTCTATTCTGTATCACCACCAAACATATTATTAAATTGCCTTGTCACATTTTTTTTGTCATTGAGTTAAATTTGGATGTTCAGTTTCCCTTTCAAAGTTTAGGTATCCTACCTATCATCTTAATTCAAAGAAATGTATTAATCACATCTTACTGCCCACATACAATTAAAGGAGATCTGTTATCTTGCTAACAAGCTAGCAAGATGGGTTCTGGAAAGTCTGTTTATCTATTTATTTAACACTAGCTATGCAGGGAGATACCACCAATAAGTTTCCCTAACAACAAGACAGAAGGAGGGGTTGTTGCTAGCCCTGGTAGCCCAGACTTCCATTCAATCATATATTTTCTATCATCTATGACACTTCAAGCTTTGTAATCAATCATATTACATACATGTGTTGTAGCTTATTCTTTGTTCTCCTGTGCTTCTCAAAACTGTATGAAAGTCTCATGTTAAGGGTAATAAACTTCTTTTACTGATAATACTAGCATTACCAATAAATTCAACGTTCTTGGAAATTTGTTCCTCAGTTTATCTTAATTTCAGTCACAACAATAAATATGCTGTACAAAAGCATTTTCTGAGATACTGACTCTTGATGCATATTTAAGAATTGCAGTTTTATACAAACTATCCAGTCAATATCTATCTGGAAAATATCTATACAGTCTAAAAAAGGAATTTCAAATTAGACAAATATTAAATAAAATAACAGTAGGGTATTGTCTCACACCCATCAAAATGGCAAAGATGGCCAGAAAATTAGAAAAATTTGATATTAATAGAGATGTGATAATACAGGTCCTGCTGCTGGATTTCTGAAATGGTTCACCTATTATGGATAACAATTTGAAGTTATGCAAGAAAAGTTAAAATACTATTTCAGTCAGAAATCTAGTACTGGATTTTTGACTCTAGGAAGCTAATAACAAGAAAAGATACAAATATAAAAATTTTCATAACATCATTACTTATTAACAGAATAAAAGGGAATAAACTTTCTGTTCAACAACTCAGGTGTGGTCAAATGTGCTGACATTACATAAATGTAATGGAATATTGCTATAGCATAAGAAGTAATGGATAAGAATTCAAATAACTATAAAGTGAAACAGGTTGATCAAAGCAGAACCAAGAGAAAATACACACTTCAAATTATGAGAAGCAATTTTTAATAGCAATAAATCCAAATCTAAAATGGTTAACATTATCTTATGAAGGATTCAAACATCAATCCTTTTAGGAAACAAGAAAAATAATGAAATATAATACTGAATTTTTGCAAGTTGCAATCACCCTTTTGTATTGTTTTATTTAACTGTTTTTGAGAGACCTGTGAAGAATTCAATTGGGTAGATGTTGTAGGTTTGAAGGTCATAGTGAAACAAATTTTATGAACAAAAAATATAATTGCAATTTTTATTTAGTGGCTTTCTGATGGGAATAAAAACTACACAAACTTGAGATATCCTTTTAAATTTAATGGTAAAGAATGAACAACTGATAATTAAATTATGTTTACTGAAAATGATCACCTACTCAACTGAACATGTACTGTATAATGCATGTTAATAAATGCCTTCCTGATATCACTGGTAATATTTATATTACTCTTAAGTTTTCTTCTTATTATTATCTAATCAAAAGACATCTTTAGGATTCTGTTATATAAGGTTTTATAGAAATTTTAAGGAGGGACCAAGAGGAAGAAAACTTGATATTTTGATATAAAAGGAAATAAGCAAAAAAGAAGAAAAGAGATATGCATATCAGTGGGTCTAGAGAAATAACAGAAAAAAAATTAAAGGAACTACTTTTTACCTCCTGGGAGTTTAAGGAAAAAAATTCCTTAAAAAGAAGTTTACTATTAACAGATGTAATTATTACAATAATAAAAAATTAGCATTTTACTCTAGGAAAAATAATTTCATGACATTCTCTCAGGTGTTCAAGTGAGGCTGCCCATAATGAATTAATTGTCTAATTAATGGATATATGTTGTTCTGAGTTGCAGAATGATATAGGCTATTAGAGCAATATCATTTCTTATATCTATTTATAAAGGGGAAATCACTTATCATTCACTCATTTTGTTTCTGTGATTTGATAAAAGAAAGAAAGAATATAAGAAAAGAGAATACATGCCATCTAGACTATAAACTCTTTGAATATAAGGACTATTTTTACTTTTGGATCCCCAGCACTAAGCATAGTATAAAAATAATAATAGCTTATTAAGTTTTTGTTGAACTAAATGTATCAGACACATCACAATCATTAAGATCTAAATAATTTCCTTGTTCTAAGATTTTTTCCTGGGCTTTTGTAGGTAGAATTTGTGGCAATAGGTCTTGTTGTTGTCAGTTTGTCTAACTCTTTGTGATTCTATGGATTTGTCCATGGGGTTTTTCTTGGCAAAGATATTAGAGAGGTTTGCCATGTCCCCATTTTATAGTTGGAGGAACTCAGGCAAATAGGGATTAAGGTGGGGTGGCTAGGTTGCATAGTGGAGGATTAAGGTGGGGTGGCTAGGTTGCACAGTGGATAGAGCACCTGCCTTGGAGTCAAGAGTACCTGAGTTCAAATGTGGCCTCATACACTTAATAATTACTTAGCTATTTAGCCTTGAGCAAGCCATTTAACCCCATTGACTTGCAAAAATCTAAAAAAAAAATTAATCGGGATTAAGGAACTTGCCCAGGGTGACACAGTCAGCAGGGGTCTGAAGTCACATTTGAACTCAGGTTTTCAGTGCTCCACCTACTGTGCCACCTAGTGCATGGTAATAGGTATCCTAGAGCAAAATTTCTATTAAGAAATGAGGAATTCTAATTTTTTATACATACTAGTTCACCATTCAAGTTCTACCTCAAACTGTGGCATGAGAGTGACTTCTTAAAGCTTATGCTTTAAGGTGTGTCCTGATGCCTCTGATAGAGATCCAAAAATAAAACTATGACTTGGCCAAGTAAGTAACTAGGCTAAATTTGAAGAGGCTATTCAGCAAAGTGATAGAAAGGTGATGAATTTTCTGGCCTCACCAACGTTCAGAGACCATCCATTAAGTTAAATATGGTTGTAGTCTGCATCAATGAAAGTAACAAGTTCTTCAAATGCAAATTATTCAATATTTACTTTGATTTTTTTTTCTTTCCTTGGCTATGTGGTTAACTGACTCTATTTCCTACCTTATATCTCTTTATGCTAATAATTCTCTCTTTAGGGGCAGACAGGCAGTATGATGTAGTAGAGAGCTAGCTCTGGAGTAAGGAATACCTGTGACACATACTAGCCTGACACAAAGCAGTTGTGTGACCGGAGGCAAGTCAGTGCTTAAAGCTTTCAGCTCTACAAGCAATGAAATAAGATTATAAATTATAAATTATAGATATCCTGCCAATATCCATAGATGAAGTTCTCTATATGAATATCCTAGGGAGTTCTCTCTATGAATGAAATCAAAAGGCACAGACTAAGCAAAATGAAAGGGAACTATGTTAATTATAAAAATTATGTTTGATATCCCTGTATCCTTATTACTTATACCTCACAGCCATTATTTCTTGAATAGTGAAATGCTGACTTCATTAAAAAGAATATAAATAGTTACAAAAAAGAATGAGCATACTGGTTTTTGGAAGCATTTTCCATAAGAAAAGTGAATTCTTTCATGAAACGATGGCAAAGTTGGTTCTTTTCAGAGATTCCCGACATCATTGTGAGCCAGACAGGTTCTCCAATCCGAGGCATCGTGTAAAGATTACAGATTGTTGTTCTAAATAAGAAAATTAGACAGAGAAATTAAAAATTATCACAGATATCTATCTGGGAAAAAAGATATATTTTATTATCTTGGGTCTTAATTCTAAAATATAAAACTACAACTACACAAACCATAATTTAATTAAAAAAATCTAGAAGATTAATCTTGCTTAGGTATAGACCTGAAAACTGTGTCTAGTGTTCCCTGCCTCCTCTCCCCACTCCCAGAATAATCTTTCATCATGTATCTCACATATCACTTAACAGTAGGCACAATCTCAAATTTCTCTTGTCTCTCTATATCTTATCCCTTGGTGAATCCCTCTTAGTAGAACTTGAATTTCAGTCCCACCATCATATCCATCTGGTGGTCCTGAACGTATCTCAAACTATCATCCTATATCTAAGTAAGAGTTGTTAAATTTGCCATTCTTTTGTTCAGAACATTTCAGAAGCTCCCAAATGCTTACTGCTTAAAATTCAAACAGTGCTGTACCTAATATTCAAGTTCTCTCAATCTGGTGCCACTCGTTTTTTTTTTCCTCCAGCCCTACTTGATACTACTCCACCCCTCCCCCTTCATCTATTATCTGGTCAAATTGGGTTTTAATCCTTTCCCTCAATATTCAAATTCCTAGTTTTTCTTTAAGGTGCTTTGGGTGCTATCTTCTATACAAATCTCTTAATATCCTCAGTTGTTAATGATTCTTTTATCATGATATATTTTTGTATCATATTTAATTTATAGATCAGGGGCAAGGAACCATGGCAAACTGCAAATGGGACATGAAATTCAATCAATAAATATAAGCTTCTAAGGGATGAATTAATTAAATGTTTGACCAAATATAGCAGGTGAATGATGTTATAAAAATCGAAATGGCTGTTGGAAGAAAAAGGTTCCCCACCCTTGGTATAGATGGTTCTCTGCTAACGTTCCCAGAGATTATAATATGGTCTTTGAAGGAAAGTACTGTTGTTTTGGTCCTTGTATCCACAGTACCTATCACAGTATATTGAACAGTCTATGAGCTAGAACTGGCTCTCAAGAAAGAATATAGAGGTCTCCAGATGATATATCTCAGAGCTGTTGACATGTTTTGTATGAGTCTTATCAAAATTATTCCTTTAGCAACATAAATATCAACAAAGGGTAAAGTTATTCTTAGATTCTGAATGTTCAATTATAGGTTGAATGACACATATAATCTAGGACAATTCTTTCCTCCTTCTCCCCCTTCCTCATATACTCCTAGTTTCAGATACAGCTTCTTCTCCATGCCTCTTACCCAAAGTCCATAAAATCATTACTTCTACCTGAACAATGAATGACAGATTTTTATTCAAACTAGAAAAGACTTTGTGAAGTTATTTAGTCCAATTCATTATATCCAAAAAAGATGAAAATCTGGGAGCTTGTAGGCAGAATATTATGATTTGTGCTCCTAAGTTTCAAAGATTTTGAATTAACTCTTATTTAATACTTTCCTCTTAAGAATAACTAAAATATAGGAAAAAAAGAATAACTAAAATAACTACTTTCTTTTTTCTAATTAAACTTTCATTAAAAATCTATTCTCATTCTCTCCCCCCCCATTTTCATTTAGCCTTTCTTCTATTTTTGTCTCAGAAGATGAGATGGTTCTTCTTATTGTCAAGGCTCTCTCTTTCACATGTGCCCTTAAATCCTATCCCCTTCTTTCTACTCTGGGCCCTTGATCTATCAATCATTCCCATTATCTATATTTCATTGTCAATTTTTCATTTTCTCATGCTTTATTCTCATACTTTCAAATTTGGCCAGGTCTCTTCACTGTAAAAGCAAAACAAAAAATTACAACTCCCTTCCCTTTGACTCTATCTCAAGTGATAGTATTCTAGCTCTTTTTTTAAAATTGCTAAATTTTTTTTCAAGAATTCACCCTTATTAGATTTACTGACTCACCATCCACTCACTTTTCAACCCCCTGAAACCTGGCTTCCATTCAACTCTCTTCTGAAATTAATCTCTCCAAGGGTCACCTCTTAATTGCCAAATCCAACATCTTTTTCTTTTTTCTCATTCTCCCTTGGGCTGTTAATAGCCTTTGACCTTGTTAAAAGTGCCTTTCTTTGAGGGGGTTTCTTTTCTTTGGTTCATGTTTGTGGCATTCCCCTTTTCGATTCACTTATTCACTGTTCATCACTGAATTATCTTCTCTCTTTCCCTAAGGCAAAGGCATTCGGTATTCTTTCCTTTGGTGTGTGTATGAACATGCATTTTGTGTGCCTGCTAGACATCTTTACCTCATTGTCATTCTGGCACATCAGACTTGGCATATTATAAAATGAACTCCATCTTCCCCCTAAAATTCAACTTATCTGTAGAATTTCTGTTTTTAATGAAATCATCAGTTCCTCAAACCTTGAAGTCACCTTGGCTTCTTACTCTCTCAGGCCCTACGTTTTATCAGTTTCAAGTTCTACTGAATCTATTTCCAGTTATCCTACCTTTTCAGTTAAACTACCATTCTGTATCAAGTCATATTGTATAATAATTTCAATTGGTCTCCCTCTGTTTTTTTAATTCCTCCAATCCATCTTTTATACACAATCAAATTAATCTTATTACCACATTATTATGTTCAGCAGTCATCTATGGTTTGCTATTAACTAAAGAATTAAAAAAAACCCTTAGTTTAGCATTTAAGGCCTTTAACAGGCTAAGAAACCATTCTAGTCCTTTTTCAAACTACTTCTGTTGACATACTCAGAATTACAGCCAAACTAGCAATTCTCAGCTCTCTCTCTCTCTCTCTCTCTCTCTCTCTCTCTCTCTCTCTCTCTCTCTCATCTCTAAATACTAGTGCAATTCAGCCCTCAGAAATGGAATGTAACTCTCCTCCATCCTCGTGGAAATATTTTTCAATACCTAGTAAATGTATCACCTTCTATATGATATATTCTATGGTTCCTACTCCTCAAAAAATAAGGAGGTTTTTTCTCCTCAAATTTTCACAGAATACTTTATCTATATTTATTTTTGTCCTTATTGATTTCTAAATTGTTTCATATTATTTTATTTACATGCTGAACATCCCCAGATCTGATTGTAAGCTCCCTGAAGGCAGAAATGCAAAGAGTAACTTTCATGTGGCAGGATCTTAATCTTTATTGATTTGAAATGAATTCAAACAGGAAATGTGTGGGGGTTTTTCAGTTAAGGGGTCAATACTTTCTAGAATCTCAGAAAGAATAGTTTAAAAAATTAAGCAACATTTAAGGCAAGAGGGAAAACTGCCATGCCTTTAAGCTTCACAATATGAGGTACAGCCAACCACAAAGCTCATAAGAAAACCTATGAGTTCTATTACAACAATAAAATATGGCCAAATATTTGCCTCTGGTTAGCTGAAGGAAAAAAAAATAAAACCTTGCTTCCAATTTAAACTCAAGATATTCCAAACCATGTTTTTGTGGAGAGGAGTAAATAAGTCTTGTGACATTATTTACTATTCTGGTAACTCTGGCTGCATCTGTAACTGATAGTGTTTCCTCCCAGCCAAGCAGATTCTCTTGGCAGCAAGCCAATAATCATGTGACTGCAGGAAAGGGAACCCTCAATACCAGATATGTAAATAATGATCCTGAAACCAAGAGCAAGGATTTACCACACTACTGCTGTAAACAAGAAATGGAAACACAACTGACAAGTTTGGATTAATTCTTTTAGGCAAATAAGGGGAGTTTTTCTAAACTATTTCTGGGATGACCTACTTCAGCCTCCATCTACAAAAGAATTTTAAGTGAATAAGGATTAGGACATTTTAAGTTAAAAACTCTAACTCTTCACTCCAAATTCCTTTCATATAAGATTTGAAGATTTATATTGAGTTCAGGAAAACAAGTTTCCATTAAAGCATGGACAGGTTAAACTTGAAATGTATTAAGAGCAATCAGAACTTTTCCCTCCCTCAAAAATACTATCACATTTTTGAGAAAGGTAATTTTAAAATTGCTGACAAGGAAATCACATTAGAATGTCACCCTGGCATATCACATTCTTATTTCAAACTCCCAGTTATGCAGTAGCACATACATTAATTTATGTGGAGTTGTAGATGGCAAAACTGTACTTAAACTATTCAAATCACCATAATTATATAGTTTTCAATGTGTTGCCCCTATAGTTCATGTGGGCTATTTAGGAGAGAATTGGTCTTAACATGTGTCCATTTCAAGTTATGAATTTTGTTGTCCAGATACAGTTGGAGTCGAAGGCAATAAATATCACCAAGGGCAGACAAACCTAAGAGAATTTGGGGAAACTTAAAATTTTAAGAAAATTTATTTTCTTATGTTATGATTATGTCATGATTAAACACCATCTGTCAGGCTGAAAATTATGTGAGAATAGACTTTACAAAAATGTTGGAAGAACTATTTAATAGTTGATATTTTAAGAGAATATGGTATCAAAGAAAAAAGGGAATAAATGAACAGAATTAGAGTTTCATCCAATTAAAATCAGTTCTGGTGAGTTCTAGAATCACTGAATCTCAGAGTTGAAAGAGACTTCATAAGTCATCATGTCCAATCTGTATCCAAACAGGAATTCCCTTTATAACATCCCTCTTCTCTTTGAAGTCATGTGGAACTCAACCAGGTGTTGAGAGCTCTTCTTAGAATATTTCTCCATATATTGAATAGAAATCATTCTGTCTGAAATTCCACCTGCATGTTTCAAGTTGAAACCATTTTTCATTTCTACATTTCCCCTCTAATTCTTGGGCTATGTTCTCTGTTAGGAAAGTTGACACAGTGAAATATAAACACTAAGTTGATAACACATTTGTATCTATAGTTTACAGGCTGTATAAAACGAATATGCCATAAAAATGATCTTTTCTTACTTGGAAGATGTAAAAAGAAAGAAAAGGAATGTCCACATTATTTTGCATATCCCAAATGTACACTCTTGGCAGATCAGAGACTTTTATTAAGTGCTTGGTATAGTCAATTTAAAATTCATCTAGAAATTTGTCTGCTGATATCCAAAATTTTAAACTTTTTAAGTCTATAAAGATGGCAAAATGGATTGATAAGAAAAATTCTGAATGGGATAAAAATTGTCAGAATGGTTCAGTGTTATTGAAGTTTTGTAACTATACGAAAGTGTTAAAATTATAGACTAAAGCATAAATTAAAGGATATATCATATGACCTCAAAATAATTCCCAAAGCTTTTTCTCAGTATCTAAAGAATATAACAATTCATATCTTGAGCCTAAACTTCTCACCTATAATATGCCAGAACAAGATAAACAAATAACAAATATTTGATAGGAAACCATGCTTAATTAAAAAAAAAAGATGAAATAAAAAACTGTGGAGAGTTAAAAGCTTAGAATCATGTAGAAACTTTTAAAGACAATTCTATTTGTGAATACAGGAAGTAAGTATGTGAAGGAGCAATGATTTTGTCACCCCAGGGGGTATCCAATGCTGAAACTCCAGGTCATAACTCCTAATAAAGATCACAGATCTGGACCAAAATTCATCTATTACTTAGTACCTAAGTCTAAGGGAGTTTGCTTGGGGAAACACATGATGTGTTCTATAGTCAGTATTAGTGTGGGATTTGAATCTAGTCTTCCTTGAATCTAAGCCTAGTACTATATCTTCTAGCAAACACTGACCATCTAACATAATAGGATAAAAGTTTTAGTGTAAGAGATCAGATCTGATTCCAGGTTCTCTGACTCCAAGGCAGAATCTTTCAACTATACCTGAGGTATACTTACTCAGAGGAATTTTTATCCCATTCAAAATTTTTCTTATCAATCCATTATACCATCTTTATAGACTTAAAAAACTTAAAATTTTGGATATCAACAGACAAATTTCTAGATGAATTTTAAATTGAATATATCAAGCACTTAATAAAAGTCTCCAATCTGCCAAGAGAGTACAGTCAGTGCTTGGAAAACAAAAACAAAACAAAGTAGTTCTTACTCTCAACAAGCTTTTCGTGTCCTGGAGACATACCCCCCCCACACACACACACACAAACAATCAACTACAAAGTATCAAGAAAGAGAGCATGACTGGGAGTCATGGGAAAAATTTCAGAGAAGTTGTGGTGCTTAAATTGAGTTTCCTTATCTTTAAAATGAGGTCAGACTTACTGAGATACTTAAATATGATCCTATCATCCTAAGAATTGGATTCTGAGAGATAGAACTGAGGAAGGATTTCATTTCAGGCATGGATGATGATAACATATGTGAAGTCCTAGAGGTGAGGAGAAGATCTGATGAATTTGTAGAACACAAAAGCAAAAATCTGTATTAAATGAAGAATATATGAAAGAGGTTAACATGAAATTATGTTGGAAAGTTCCAAGTTGGAGCCAGACTGGAGGATTTTCAAATGCAGACTGGGGAGTGTGAATTTTATCATTTTAACAAACAGATGGCCAATGAAATTTAATGATAACTTGTATGGGAGACAGAATATCAGGTGAATGGAAGTTAGATTGAACAGAGAAGAGACTGAAAGCAAGGACACATAAAACAATAATTTAGACAAGAAGTGATGCCTGGAGAAAATGGCATATATTCAAAGAGAATTTATGTAGTTAAGGAGAAACTGAAGAAGAAAGCTATGGAATTATTTCAAAGTTATGATTCTGGATCACTTGATAGTGATAAATAAGTTTATGAGAGGCAGACTAATAGGGGTAAAAGTGATGAGTTCTGGTTTACATATGTTTAGTTTCAGAAACCTTTCCCAACTCCCTCAAGTTGTTAAGTGCCTCCTTCTTCAAACAACCTTGTAATTGTTTTCCTAACTATGTACTTGTTGCATTACTCCAGGAAAATGGGAATTCTAGGTGAATATTTGGGACCAGATATCAGGAAACAGGCCAGGGTTAGGTAAAATCTATTTAGAAGTCATCTGCACTGAGATTGATAATTGAACTGATGGGAAGGGATGAAACCACTAGCCACAGGGGAAAATAGGAATCCAGAGTAAGGAGCTCTTCTTACCCCAAGAGAAGTGAAAAAATAAATATGCATATTTACTGCCATAAATTAATTTTTTTAAAAATAAGGGAAAATGGAAAACAGAAAATAAAACTAACTGGGAGAAAGAAGAAATAATTTTTTCTTGGCTTAAATTAGGTAGATAAGAACTATTCATATGCACAGATATATAAATATACCTTGACAAATCAATTTACTTGATCTTAAAAATAAATTATTTTCTCAGCATAGAGGGAATACTGATCTGCAAGATACAATGGAAAAAAGTATTGGCCCTCAATCAGAAGTCCTGGTTTTCAATCCTCCCTCAAATGCTTACTTCCTATTAACCTCGGAAAACTCAAAACTTCCAAGGCTTCAGCTTCCTGAGCTGTAAAATTAAGAAACTGATAAGATGGCCTCTGAATCCTCTTCTAGTTTAAAATCTACAGACTTATGATATAATGAAAGATTTTATCACATTGACAGGCGGCATAGTATAATATAGTAATATCATATTCAAATAGAAATGAGGTCACTAAATTGTACCTAAGGATACCTATGGGTCACAGACTGACCTACATAGGAAGGAGTTTCTTCACCAATGAATTCCCCAATCTAATTAAACCACAGGTCCAATCTCTATTTCTATACTCCACGTAGCTATCACGAAAGACTCACAATTCAATACATCTGAATAAAATATAAATAAAACATTTGACTTTCTACAGTTTGTCAGAAACAATCTGAAGTATCAAACAATAAGGAAAATGACATGGATCATATATGTTCTACATTAAAAACTGCTGAAGGTAGAAGAATTCATGAATACTTACATTTTTGCTCTTAAGCACATTTAAAGCATTTTCAAGGGAAATGAATCTGCCCCACAAAGTGCCCAAGGGAAATAAGTACATTAAGGTGGAAAGAATGTGTTTTATATACATATATATATATATATATATATATATATATATATATATATATATGTATATTGTTCAGACACATAAAATTAAAATATATTGGAAAACTAATGCTCATGTAGTATGTATTTAGTGCATTTCCAAAGATTTTTTTTATATTTCTAAGATGTAAGAAAGACTGCTGAGAATAACTTAAACTCACAAAGGAACTTGAAATCTAGGTAAACCAAAAAAAACCCCTCCAAAATGTAGCTTATTTAATAGACACAAATCAAGCCAAAAGTTCCAAAACTTTATAACTTCTACATATATATATCATACACTTCTAACACTTAATCATACTATTTCTGTCACCCACTTAAAATTATATTATAATTATTATTTTAAAGCAAACTTTTAGATTATTGACTAGAAATTTTAAAGTCTTTGCTAATGATTATTGCTGAAAATGATGCCCATTGTTTTGGAGTACAAGATTGGTCTAATGTATTGTTTGCTAAAAAGTTTGGCATGAATATTCCCAATTTGGAATATTCATTTTTTTAAAAAGTTTGTAAAAATTTTTTTTGCAAACATTTTTCTCAAAACCTCTTCCTAAAAAATTTATCTCCATAGCATTAGTCACAGCATTCTTAATGTAAAGCTAAAATATGAGTCTGTTACAAGTTTAAATACAATGGAGATTATTGGAAAGATTAAAGTTTTAAATCTTTGTGACTAGGAAGAAATATACCTAAGTGCCTTCTGGGACATAAAGGGAAAAAATTATTATCATTATTTACTAGAGAGCTAATTATTTGGCTATTTAAAAGAAGGACCACTTCCTGATTGAAACCTCCAGTATAGGGGCGGCTAGGTGGCGTAGTGGATAAAGCACCGGCCCTGGAGTCAGGAGTACTTGGGTTCAAATCTGGTCTCAGACACTTAATAATTACCTAGCTGTGTGGCCTTGGGCAAGCCACTTAACCCCATTTGCCTTGCAAACCGCCCCCCCAAAAAAACAAAAAAAAACCCCAGTATTCAAACTCAAATTATTGGTGGTCCCCAAGTAAATTTATTCATTCGCTCATTTATTCAATAAACATCTATTAAGTACATTCTATGTGTCAGTCATTGTGCTAAGTATTGTGCCAGTACTCCATGTAGAACTGATATTCCACTGACATTAGATTTCATTTTAATTTTGAATACTGGATTCATTAGTTTCAAAAATACTTCATTCAAGATGAGCATAACAAAGGTAGGAAACAGTTTGTGTACATACAGACATAGCACCATATGAAAAAAATCAGAAAAACAATTCCTACCTGAATTCATTTAGGGCATCAACAATACGATTATATGCCAAACTCCGCTGACTGGCATCAGCTGATCTCCGGCTCATTTTCATAGCCTTGAAAATAATAATGCAACATATAATTTTTATAGAAACATGATCAAAACAGGGAGAGAAAGGTGAAAACAAAGTCACACATTTCCTTTTTCATCTGACTATAGAACTATGAAGCCAAACATACCTATTCTTGGGGACAAAAAAAACAAAAAACCTTGAACAGACTGTCAGCCTTCCTACAAGGAGACACATGTATTCATAGTGACTTGATATTCTGCATTTGTCGTGTATAAAAGAGTCCAAAGTTTTTTTGTTAAATTGTCTGTTTGTATTTTGATTTTACAAGGCAAATGGGGTTAAGTGGCTTGCCCAAAGCCACACAGCTAGGTAATTATTAAGTGTCTGAGGCCGGGACTTGAACTCATATACTCCTGACTCCAGGGCGGTGCTCTATCCATTAAGCCACCTAGCTGCCCCTCAAAATTTTCATAGTTTGAATCTTTCATTGCAACTGTCAAAGCAAACAATGTCAACTTAAAGCAATTACCTGTGAAACTTTCTAGGCTTTGAAGAATTACCTTGTTAACCAAACCGATTTGTTTGTAACTGAAAAGAAAGAGCTCACCCCAATTTGTGATATTTTAGAGATGAGGCTTCTGCCAACATTTGATACAGCTCGAATCTTCCTAATATCTCTTACTCTTCCCATTCATGTACCCATAACATAATAAAAACCCAAATCTCCTCAGGATGATCTTAATGTCAAGAAATACTTTCTTCTTTTTCTTAGAAAGTGAAATGTTGTATTTTTACTGGTATTTTTTTGGTTCATTTTCAAATATTTTCCCCCATCCCTTACTCAGATAGGTATACCCTATAAAAATGAAAAGTATTTTAAGGAAACTAATTTACTTATCTTTTGAGTTTAATAGTATGAAAAACATCCCACACCCATAGACCCCCACATTTTTTTTTGTTTTTGCAAAGCAAATGGGGTTAAGTGGCTTGCCCAAGGCCACACAGCTAGGTAATTATTATTAAGTGTGTGAGGCCGAATTTGAACTCAGGTACTCCTGACTTCAGGGCCAGTGCTCTATCCACTGCACCACCTAGCTGCCCCTCCACATTTTCAAAGAAGGGAAGTTCAATATCTCATATCTCTTTAAGCTTGGTAACTATAATAATACAAAATTACCAAATAATCTCTTAACTGCCAAATTATTCTCATACTTCTTAATTTCTGTTCAGTCTCTGACACTGCCAATCATCCTCTTCTTGCTATTTTCTTCTCTTTAGGTTTTCATGACATTAGTTTCTCTTGGAATTCATTCTCCTTGTCTGGTCTTCTCTATTAGATCTTCATCTAAATTATTTCCACTAGTCCTTGCTGTCCCTCAATTTCTGTATTAGGACCTCTTTTCTTCTCCCTCTAAATTATTTCATTTGGTAATTACATCAAATTATGCAAACTATGCAAATGATTCTCAGAGCTATTTATCTGGACATCCAGACTCACATCTCAAGTCTGTCTAAGGGACTTCTGGAACCAGTTATCCTATAAACTCTTTTTTTTTCCTTTCGATTTTTGCAAGGTAATACCCAAGGTCACATAGAGAATTATTGAGTGTCTGAGACTGGATTAGAACTCAGGTCATCCTGATTCTAGGGTCACTTAGCTAATCCTGACATGTAGATTCTTAAAATTAAAAGGTGCAAAACTGAACTCATTATTTTTCCACCCAAATTTCTCCCTTTTCCCTAATATCTCTTACTGTCAAAGACATATTGTTTTCTCAATCAATCCAAGTATCATCCTGAACTCCTCATTTTTTCTCATTCCTCATGTCTAATCAGTTGTCTAGGGCCTATTGATTGAACCTTTGCAACATCTTCTGTATATGCTCCCTTCTCTCCTCTGAGACTGCCACCATCCTGGTGTATGCACCAAATGCACAAGCACTTATTTCTTTATCTCTTGACTATTGCAGTTATTTTCTACTTGGTCTCCCTGCATTACACCTATCCTCATTCCAGTTCATCCTCCATTCAGATAGCAGTGAGTTTCCTAAAACACAGGTCTGATTATGCTATTTTCCTATTTAATAAACAGCAGGCTATCTCAATTACTTCCAGAATAAAAGATAAAATTCACTATTTGTTACCTATCTGGATCTCCTCTCACTTTTCCCTTCCCAGTCTTCTTAAACTTTGTTCCCTTTCATGTACCTTGCCATACAGACACACTGAGCCTCTTCCTTGTTCCTCACACAAGGCACTCCATTTCCTGACATTTTCACCATCTTTTCTCTATGTCTGGAATTCTCTATTCCTTAGTTTTGCCTCCTGGATTCTTTCAGGTCTCAGTCAAAGTTTTGTTTTTTTGCTGAGACTTTTCCTAGTCTTCCTTAATCTCAGTGTCTTCTTTTAAGATCATCTCCTACTTGTTTCTTCATTTTATTTTTCTTGCCTTTTTTTAAATTGTAACATGGTAAATATGAAAATATTTTGAATGACATGTACAATTATATTTATATTGCTTTCCTGCTCAATGGAAGAGGAGGTGCTGGGGGAAAGAATTTGGAACTCAATAAAAATGAGTTAAAAACTTTTTAAAATAAAGTCAGACTGAATCTTAAAAATATTCATAGTGTCCTATATTGCACCTATCAAAATGTGGCATGCATTCAGTAAATCTTCAGTTGAGTGAATAAATGAACATCTTACTAACAGAGTATGCAAGAAATTAAAAAAAATGTAAAACTAAATGTGAAAAACTACTTACTTGTTCTATTGCACTCTTCAATTTATTCATGTGGCTTTCAAAGAGAGGAAAGTGTGAAAAAAAGAATTCATTAAATTTGCTATTTTCATCTTCATCTTTGGAAAGTGAAAAAATTACACCAATGGCAATCTTCTTTTTCCTAACAATTCCAGGATTTGGGCCACAGCTTTCATCAGACAGATTAAAGCTTTCTTCTACAGACCTATTAAAAAAGTTTATGTAATTATTTTAATTGTGAATTGAATTTTCTTCGCAATTAAATAATGAACTTTATCTTAAGGTCTTCTATTTAAGAAGTCAAAACAATTAAAAAGGTTTGTGAGGAACTCCCTATTTTCTCTCTCTAAATTTTGATATTAACTATTGTAACCTGGATAAATTTTCAGTAAAATTTAACTGACAAGTTAAATATGAGGCAGAACTGATTTTTAGCGAATTTAGAACTTATTCAAAACCAAATATCCTGGTTTACAGCTTTTAAATTTAATGGTTCATTTGCATCTAGTAAAATAAAACTGTTGATAAAGCCCAGACTTATTTTTTCTTGCTGTTCCCTGCCAATTACAGATCAGTTGTTATATATTATGGTGATCTCTCAATCTAAAAATAATACTTTATATCTTATCTGGTCACAAATGTCTTTTTATAAGGAGAACTATAAAGCTGTTTTGACAGAATAGAGAAGCTAAAAGTACCTTGAAAAAATTCAATGATCATGGAGAAGTCAAAATAATTCAGTAAAAATTATAATATTCCTTAATTTTAACTAACAGATTTAATTACAATGTCTACAAAAATAGCAACAGTTTCCTAAGTAAATATGGATTTAATCACAACATAAATTAAAACAGAGAAAGAAAAGACAAATATGCCCAAGTCAGTTTGGAGGGAGAAAAACAAATGATGATAGAATTTTCCCTTCTAGACTTAATCTATTTCAAAGAAATTTTCATTCCATTTTATTAACATTGAATTAAATTTTTGCTCAAGTATTAGAAAAGAAGAATACTCAATCAAAATAGCTTTATTAAGCATCTCTTGTATGTCAGAAACCATGCTGAGAAATCTCACCAATAGTACCAAATAAAGAAAATTTAGAGAAAATTATTTTTAAAAAAACACAGGTCAAGAATTATCACAAATATTAGAAATGGAAAACTGGATAGCAACACAAAAAAGCTAAATTTATAAGTAATTCACAACTCATAACTATCATATTTAATAAAAATTCCAGTCTCAGAAAACGAGTTATAAAGGAACTATTCAATTAGCATTAAGTGCTAACTATAGGTCAGGCACTATACTATTTGATAGGAATAAGAATACAACCAATGAAATAGTACCTAATTAAAAGAGTTTACATTCTAACAGAGGAGTCAATAAGGATGTATATAAACAGGTACAGAATAAAGAGAATAAACAAAGATAACTCTAAAATAGTCAAATACAATGAAGATTAGTAGGAGCAACTGAGGAGCATCAGTAAAGTATTTTCATAGAACCTGGCAATCAATCTGCATCTTGAAGGAAGAGAGGGATTCTGAGAGGCAGAAGGAAGGAAATGAGAATAGACAGGTGGGGACAGACAAAGAGATAAGAGTCATGTCTAAAGAACAGAGAGAATAGATAAATGAATTTGAGAGGTAGAGTACTATTCAATTAGAATGGAAAAAATAGGTTGGGGCCAGAATGTTAAAGCGCTTTGAAAGTGAAAGAGAGCAGGTTATATATTTGATCTGAGAGATCATAAGTAAGTTACTGAAATTTACTGGTCAGTCAGATCTGTACTTGAGTAGAACTGCTAAAGTATTAAGAACTAGAATGGGAAGAGTTAGGAAAACTAATTGGTAGGCCAATGCAAGATCAGTGGCATTACACTTAAATAGAAATAGAGCTCTGCTGGCCACACACTAACTTAGAAAATCACAGGTAAGCAACCATGCTTTATTATATTTTTATTGATTTTGTTAAACATTTTATCATTACATTTAATCTGTGGCCCATAGGCAGTGAGATCAACAATTCTGGAATAAGCAAGAAGAGATGAAGGGCCTGAATTAAAGTAGTAGCTCTTTGAGTAGAAAGAAGGGGTCAGATGAGAATCCTTCTATGGAGGTGAAGGGAACAATCTATGTTTTTAAAAAACTGAAAGTAGAAAGTTAATAAATAAGAAATAATAGAGGATAAGAATTTGATTTTTTATCAAAGGATCTGAATACATAAAATAAGAAAATGCTACATTACAAAAATAATCAGGAAAAAACATTTTGAAAACTGCTGAACACAAACTTGACGCCTAAATTTTATAAAGAACTGATAGAAATACCCCAAGGCAATATCCAGTTCACCAATGAACAAATGGTCAAAAGAAACGATAAAGGAAATCACAAATGAATACATAATTACTTGAAATTACTTTTAAAAATTTCAACCTAATTATCAGATAAATACAAATTAAAACATCTTAAAGATTCTATTTTAATCCTACCAAAATTAGTAAAAATACTTAAAAGTGTGACACTAATAAGATTATAGAGAAATAGATATGCATACTTTGCTAATGGCAAATTAATAAAATTTCTTTGGAGAGGTATGCAATAATAAATAACTCACAAAAATAATCATTTCCTATTATCTTGGAAATCATTTCTCTGTTTGAGAAATATATCATCAAATTACTTACTGGAAACAAATTAAATGTCCAACAATTTGTAAATGGTTGAAGAGATTATGATATATCAGTTTAAGAGAAGACTAGAACGCAGTTATAACAATTATGAAGATTAAGAAATTTAGAAAAATGTCTATGAAGCACAGAAAATAGATGGATAGCAATAGATCATATATTAACAATTGTAATCAAAGAACAAATATACAACAGAGATGAATAAAGAATTAATTTACAGTAGGCACCATCAATATGTTTTGAAATTAATTTTTAAGTATGATGAGTGGTTTATACATGGTCATTTGGTTTTACTGTTAAGAAATGAAGTACATAATAAATTACTTTTTTAAACATGATGTATATTGGAGGATAGTGGAACAAATATGGTTTATTAATGGAATAGAACGTTTCAAATAAAAATTAAGAATAAAACATATGAGAAAATATGGAAATATCTCTTCAAAGAGTCATTAAAACTAGATCTCTATATACCCTGAGTACAATATAGCTTAAAAGATAAAGCCAAAGTTATTCCTACCTTAATCTCTTAAATTCATTTAACTCAAATAAGATTGATAAAAAGAAACTGACTATCAACATTTTTAATTTGTTTCTTAATTCACTCACCACCTAGGAAAGACCCCATTTTCCAAACTAGTTGTCTGACTGCGTCGCCAGCGTCGTTGGTAACTGCTAGCACAACTTCTAGTAAGTGAGGAGTTTGGAGAAGGAAATGGAGTAATAAGCAAACTGCTAAGAGATGCTGTTAGAACAATAAGAAAGAATCATTTTAATCCATGATTTAAAATTTAATAGTTCATGAGTATAAAAAAAATTTCATCTTAACTGATTAGTGAAGAATAAAAGATAAACACAAAATATGAACTCTACTGAATTGTCAACTTTTGACCTCAAATTCTTCATGAACATGTAAAATCTTACTTGTTTTTAAAAAATTACTGGGAGAAAAAAAATCATAAGGCAGGTTTTAAGTTTCAGTACTTCAAGCAAGAAAACAAAATGTTAAATGAATTAATATATCACCATGACAATTAAAAATGATCTGTCATCTTAAACCCTATATATATATATATATATATATATATATATATATATATATATATATATATATTTTAAAACTACATGGTACAGGTATTAAAGAAGTGTTTTATTAAATGTTTACATGTTTACATGGTTTACATGTAAATCAGTTTACATGCTTAACAAAACAATTCTTTAAAAAGACATTCAAATGTCACAATCCTACTTTTTTAAAGAAAACTGTAAATATAAAACTAATTGGCACAAATTGCAAAAATCATTGCTGCAAAGAAAAATTAACTTGAGAAATGGAGTCCTAGAAAAATAGGAGGTAGATAGATACAAACAGATTAAAATGAATAATACTGTTAAACAAAATCAATAAAAACTAAAAAGTTTATGCTAAAAGGAAAAAAAAGTATAAAAGTATAGAAGAGGAAAGGACAAAATTTAAGAGGAATGTCTTCATCTCTATGTCTTAAAGCCCCTAATTATTGGACTAGGAAAAACAAATATTGGATTAAAAAAAGGGAAATAAATATCTTGACAAATACTTTTTGTCTTCAGAGACATTCTTCATCAGGAAATTCGAATTTAGTGACTGAACTTCATAGGCACAATGCGTATAGAAAGTTTTAGACTGTGAGCAAACTGGACTGAACTGTTTTTTGATCAAAAAGGATTTTAAAAAACCAACATTGAAGAATTTACACTGCAGAGAAAAGTTGAAATCTATACAAAAGACCCTTTTCACGCTATCTGGGAAATTATAACTGTAGGAATTAGAAAGCCACTGCTCTCTTACCATAACCTCTGTAAACTTTACAAATGGTCTTTTATTAATATTCTTCTCTTTTTTTTTCCCCTTCAGCATTATTTTCTAGTGGCTCCTTCCACTATTCCTTGCAATATATGAAGTGAAGCAAAACAATTCAATATAGTGGCAAAATGCAGGCACTTTTCACTTTGTTTTAGCTAAGCCTAGTTCAATTAGGCTCACCTCTCCACTGAGTATTGCCATGAAAAATATGAAAAGTTATTTATTAAATATGAATTACTGAATTCAAAATTGTTAAATACTTTCTACCTCCATTCATTCCTCATATGATACTAAACACTAAAGAACAGGGCTTGAAATGTATTACCAGAGCGTGCTATGCCACTGTCTCGATCTTCATTCTGTTCTCTTCCAGGCATGTCCATTGGATTGCTGTGAACTGTAAAGAAAGAAAAGCATGTTAAATACAAAAGGAAATTTTGTTCAGACTGGTGGCACTCCTTTTAATTATCAAAACTAAATCATGCTCATTCCATTGCATTCATTTGTCTTATATCTTCCGACAGTATGGCATATCCCCAACAGCAAGAATTGATGCTAAGCTGAACAAGTCCAGATATCTTTTGAAGATCATATGTGTGTGTGTGTGTGTGTGTATCATGTGAAGTGCCGTTATTTAATACAGAAAGAAGCAAAGGCCAAATTAATTCTTTTTTTGGGAACCAAAAAATTAAGTTAATCCAAGTCCTACTTAGACTTCAGGCTGCCAAATGTAATCTTACACTGCACACAAAAATGTATTTAGGAAATTACAAAGAATAGCAATAATTGGCCAAGGAGAGCATAGCATAGATTTTATACTTTTTCAATTATCACTCACTCTGTGATATAAAAACAGACATATATTCTTAAGATTAAATGGTACTTGTTCAACTGATTCTTCGTTACAAAATAAAATTTTTTACATCAAAGTGTGGATAGAAATTTTATAGAAAAATGGAGAATTTTATTTCATTTTTTGCAATTAGTGAACTAGGAAACAAAAGCTACCTTGCCATGGAAATAAGATCTCTTCAGAGGAAACTTGAGTGGAACATAGGAATTTATTTTCTCTTATTAAGCAGGAAACAGCTAACTGATACTGGTTTTGGCACTTTTCAAATTTTGGGAAATAATCACCAAACTGTAATTTCATGAAAACGTTATTTCCAAAATACTCAATTCCAATGAAAATATGATTTCCAGGAATAGCAAAAAACAAATTCCATAATTAGGAAATGAATCTATCCAAAAGGTATTTTTTCTTATATATTCATAATCAACTTTCAACTGGTGTCTTATTTCCAAAGCTAAATTACAAAATTTGAGTAGCCTGGTCACACCAACTAGTCTACCCACACAGCACATTGCAAACCTGCAAAGAAAGAGGCGCTCCTGATCAGGCGGAGCGGGCCTTGCTCAGAGAATGCCCTCCTAGGGCTGCAAAGCTGTGAAAGACCTACATGGCAAAATGTAAAATACATATGAAAGAATGAAGTTAGTAAATTAGCTGAATGGCACCTGGTTCCAAAAAAGGAAAATAAAGCAACATGAGAGCAGACCAACAGATATGGAGGAAAACAAATTTTACATTAACAAGAACTGAAGTTCAAGCTGTAATAAGTACCCTTGCTTAATTCAGATTTCCTCAGGTTGGTTATCATTTGTTTAAATAGTAAAACTTTCATAGTGTCAGTGGAGAATTTGTAGAGGTACTCTACTTTAGAAAAAGAAGAAACTATCACACAGATACTCAAGAGAACAGAACATATCACAAAACAGGTAGAAAAAGGAAATATTAACAAACACTAACTTCAAAAGAAAGTAAGAAATGGGTTTATCCATGACTACTAAGGTATAACTATAAAGAAAAAAATGAAATGGAAATAAAATGCAGATCAGGGAGATGGAGTTAGAAAAGGTCATGGTTTGAAATGAATCTCATGAAGTTAGATTCCTATTTATCCAAGAGGACAGACAACACAGTCACAGTAAATTGTAGGAGAGCAAAGATTTCTTGGTTGGAATGAAGGCTGGAAGTTTCTGAATTGTGGTACAAAGAATTTCTCTAGGAATTGAATAAAAGTCATCTTTTAAATTACTGAATCCCTGGACCACTAGTTAGCTACTCCTAATTTAGACATATAAACATATCTAAATCCCTACAAAGTCAGAAATGGGGTTTGATAAAACTTTCTTCAACACTGCTGTGAAGCAATTTAATAAGTTCCAATTTGGAGGTATTCAAGGAAGATTGGAAAGAATAAGGGAGAATCTTCACAAGTTCTCCATTAAAAATCATTATATGGTATATATGATCTTTTTAAACTTCTTAAAGAATTTTATTTCCCTAAATGGAAGAACTATTTCCCTTGTTTCCAAGCGGACATTATAAATATTTTGTTATAGAAGTCCAAGATCACTATTGCAATGGTTAGAAAATTGTTCCTCTTCTGAAAATTTTTTTTTATGTTTCCAGCAAAGTATTTTAATGACATACTTTCAACAAGAAGCAAACTATAATAAAGGAAGGAATACATTCCTTTACTGGGAAAACACTGTTGTTCAATATAGTGCCAAAAATGAGTAAATAGTATTCTTATTTCAATAAGAATTCTGTACAAGGTGAAATGTACAGAGAGATGTTAATGAATCTTTCAGTTTTCAAAGGTATCAACTTCTCTGGAAATCAGAAGACATAGTTTCAAAATCTACCCCCAGATTCTAACTGTGTGACTCTGGACATATTATATAAGCTCTTCTAAGAATCACTTTCCACATCTATAGAATAGAATATTAATATCACCTATCACAATTGTGAAGATTAAATGAGATAATTTATACAAATCATTTTAGAAACTCTAAATGGACTATGTACATATATACATATAAACTATCATTATTATTATTATTACTAATTTTACTCAATAAAAAGTTTAAGCTCAGAAGTACAAACTTTCATTTAAAATTACTGTTATAAGACATAGTTCCAATTTTATAAAGATATATATATATATATATATATATAGTAAATAAAATGATGAAAAGCCAGGAATTGGGGGAAAACACTGTTATGCTTAGAAAAATTAGATAAAATATAAAATTCTATTCTTTTAGTATAATTTAAATTTTTAAATGAAATATTCTCAAATGATCAATCAGAGAAGCATTTGTTCATATTCTCATGGTTTTATATTTCTTGAAGCAATAGAACTCTAAAAAGGACTTTAACTGCAGTGAACATTAACAGAATTGAATTTTCAAGTATAACCAAATGTCCCATGAAGGAAGTTAAATGCTTATTACTGAGAACATTAAGCAACTACAACAATAAAATAAGTAACAAAAGAACTAAGTGCATTGGTTATTATTAAGAAATGTTTTTCAGGAACATGAAAATGGATTTTTTACAAACCCAGTAGAATCCCATTTGAATGCAAACTTTCAATTTTATAGTATGACAAACTATTTCAGCTTTCATGGAAATATGTAGTAGATAAGGTACAGAAACTTGGAGTCAGGATTCTCTAGACTTAAACATTTAAAAGCCATGTAACCCGTGGGCAAGTGATTTAATTTTTTCTAAGCCTCAGTTTTATCATCTACAAAAATAAGCATAACAGCACCCACCTGCCAAGGGGTTTTGTGAGGATAAAGAGATATCAATAAAACACCTTGCAACTTTAAAGTGCTACATAAATGCTATTATTATTGTTGTTATTGGTAGCTTGGCAGATGAAACAATTATTTTTGTTTCATTCAATAATATAATCTCTTTTTGATGAAATAAGTAAGCGAAAGCCATCTTTTAGAAACCATGACAGAGTTAGTTATGAGATCTTTAAGATATTTTACACATAAACTTATAGGTACATTTTAACAAGCACATGGCATATACCATTTAAACACTCAAGAAAAACGATCAATTATATATTTAACTTTCCAACATAGTAAGCAAGGATAGTAAGGCTGTTAGACTGAAAAGTCTTTTCTATTTTTAACATTTGGAAGCATTCTTAGAACTCAATTATTTTAATTCAGAATTATTTTTAGAACTACTTTGTCAAAATGAACATTTAAGGAATCTATGAGATAATGAACAAAGAAGGTAGTTACCTATGTTGCCAAGAAGCCCATTGATAATTGTATTATTATCTGCCTTTAATGTATTATTGTCCTGATTAATGAATTCAAGACTGTCTTGCAGCCTGAGGAGAGGGAAATAAGTTGATCAATTAAGTCTTCCTTTCTTAAGAACAATTTCAAGGTACATTATAGATACAATACTTCAACTTGTGGAAAAAACATTCAACAT
The DNA here is from genome assembly GCF_037893015.1 of Macrotis lagotis. Lineage (NCBI taxonomy): Eukaryota > Metazoa > Chordata > Mammalia > Peramelemorphia > Peramelidae > Macrotis > Macrotis lagotis. Next base: position 437,702,580 of record NC_133658.1, on the reverse strand, counting down.
CTTTATAATTCAAGTAACAAGCACAATAAAAATAATTTTGAAATACTTTCTAACCTTTAGACATCATGTAAAGATAGGTGTTATATATATATATATGTATATATATATGTATATATACATATATATATATACACCCAATTTTTTATTAAGATTTTGTTTTTCGATTATATACAGTAATAGTTTCTATCATTTTTGTAAGGTTTTGAATTTTTCACTTTTTCCTCCGCCCTCCCTTCCCTCCTCTACCTCCCCCACAGAAGGTAGTCTGATAATCTTTACATTGTTTCCATGCTATATACTGATTGAAATTGAATGTGTTGGGAGAGAAATCATATCCTTGAGGAGAAAATATAAATATTAGAGACAGCAAAATTATGTAGTATATGAGAAACTTGAAAAAAACTGAAGGCAAAAGACTTTGGACTTTGTTTAAACTCCATAGTTCTTCCTCTGGGTAAAGACGGTATTCTCAATCGTAGATACTCTAAAATTGTCCCTGATTATTGCACTGATAGTATGAAGCAAGTCCATTAAGGTTGATCATCACCCCCATGTTGCTGTTAGCTGTTAGGGCATACAATCTTCTTCTGGTTATGCTCATCTCATTCAGCATCAGTTCATGCAAATCCTTCCAGGATTCTCTGAATTTCCATCCTTCCTGATTTCTAATAGAACAATAGTGTTCCATAATATACATATATCACAATTTGTTTGGTCATTCCCCAAATGATAAACATTCACTCAATTTCCAATTCTTTGTTACCACAAAAGGGCTGCTATGAATATTTTGTACACATGAAGTTTTTATCCTTTTTCATGATTTCTTCAGGGTATAGACCCAGTAGTGGTATTGCTAGATCAAAGGGTATGCATACTTTTATTGCCCTCTGGGAATAATTCCAGATTGCTTTCCAGAAAGATTGAATGACTTCACAACTCCACCAACAATGTATTCGTGTCCCAGATTTCCACATCCCTTCCAACAGTGAACATTGTCCTTTCTAGTCATATTGGTGTGATGGTGTGAGATGGTACGTCAGAGGTGTTTTAATTTTCATTTCTCTAATTAGTAATGATTTAGAGCAATTTTTGTAGGACTGGATAGCTTTGTAAATCCCAGTTTTTAAACTCTGTCTAATCTATCTTAAGAAACTCAAAAGTTATTGGTAATTATTTTAGGGATTTAATCAATGGGATATTTGACAAAAAATACTTCTTATTGGATAGGGTTCTTATCTGAACTAACTTCCTATTCCTTAGAGTATCTTCTAAGGCTTTTTTAAGGGAGTTTTTAGAAAAGAAACGTCCAATCAGGCTTAAGGTCATTCAACTTTAGCTCACTTATTTCCACTTTGTACTATGAAATATAGTCAGAAAGAACTGAAACTTTTTTTTGCAATTTTAAAAACCTTAAGAAATAAAAAACTTTTGTTCTTTTTAGTTCAGAGAGATAAATAATAAAGGATTCTTTTGTCTCTTCCCTCTCAACTAAAAGAAAAGATATAGTTATGTAATTATCTTGAACTTAGATTAAGGAAAAACCATGAAAAGAAAATTCCTTAAATTGGGAGTAAAAGCCTCAATACTATGTAGTCAGGTTCAATGATATGGGAAGTTTAAGGGTAGCAGTATATACATCTCTACCTTAAAGGTAAATGTCTTAAATACTTCCACATTTGTCTTCCACTAAGTCAGAAAGGTATAATTAACATCTCTTACCCCAACAAGATTCAATCGAAGAAAATCTGGTCTTGAATATCTTAAAGTACATATAGGCAGAGAACAAGGAAATTTGATTTAACATTGCTGATGCTGAATAATCTGATTCTGAAAGTATTTCAACTTATTTCTTAAGCTCTTCATTTTGATTTGTTACTGAATCTATAGATACTCACGTGTTTAGACTTCCATAGATGCTACTTCCAGTACGTGCAGTAAAAACTTTGCTAAGCATAAGCTGGGGAGGAGAACTATGAGGAAAAAGGAAAAAAAAAATAAGTAGGAAGAGTAAACTATAAAATCTTCAGACATCTGGTAATGCTTACTCCATTTCTGATGAAGGGTAATGATAGCAATGTTGGAAGATCACTCAACTCCACCAGAACAGATCACTACTGGATCCACTCAGTTTGTGAAATTTTTGTCCATATCCATCAATAAAACCTCCATAGGAAAATTCCTTGGAGTAATGGAAGTCACCGTGAAGAAGCTTAGAATATCAGAAATAAGGCTAGATCTTGAATCAGGGAATACCAAAATTCAAAACTTTGGATTCAAACATTAACTAGATAAATCATCTAAACTTTTTAATGATCCCACCAATTCAATTGAATAAATTTGCAAAATTTTAAAAATTTTATCCTCACTGAGTTATGGTGATCAAGTGAAATCATGTATGTAAAACTTTTTGTTAACCTTAAATGTCAATGGAAAATTTAGCCTTAAAATGTTTATTTTAATATCCCATGTGATATCAACTATCATTTCAATAATAAAAAACATTTACTAAGTATAAACCACTTGCAAGACATTGTGATGGGAGTTGGGAATAAAAAAGAAAAACATCATGTTACTTTCTACTAAAGGGAGATTGTAAGATATATACAAATAAGTATAAGCTATAGAAGGAAATAATGGAGCACAAGAAAAATTCAGTTGAAGTGCTTTAGGGATAGGAAGTAGAGAGGATTTCAGTGAACAAACTTGAGGTGAATTTTGAAGGAAAATAAAGATCCATAAAGGAAGATAAGAGAAGAACTATGTTCCACAAATGAGGAACTTGTTGTTTGGAAAAAGAATGTAGAGTTTGGAGCATAGCTAATGGGGGTGGGTGTAAAATGAAATAAATCTAGAAAGCTGAAGTGAAATTAGGTTATGGTTGATCTTAAAAGATAGTCCAAGGAGCTTGTATCCTATCCTAGATTTAACAGGGATTTCATGAAGATTTCTCAGCAAGAATGATTATTTTAGCAGCTGAATGAAGAACAGTAGGTAGAAAGACGGGAGGCAGAGAGATATATTAGTTGGCTATTTATAAAATTTCAGGGGAGATTAGGAAACCAAGAACAATGAGTGATGACAGTGAAATACTGATCCAGCCCAGCTCTTCCAATACTAATTCAAATTGTTGGACAAAAAATTTCACATTTAAAATAGTCACACTAGAATGTATTGTTTATTGAAATTCTAAAAATTGTGCAACCCTTAGTATCCTCTGTCTAATCTCTTCACTCTGCCACTGTAAAAGTGGTTACAATGGGCAGAGAGCCCTTTCATATTTTTATTGGATACTGCTCGGACAAATAATTTATCACCTAGTGTCCAATCTACTGCTATGGAGCTTCTCTGAACTCAGTAAAGCTGGTGCTAACTTGAACTTGAAGTCCTTCCAGATTGGTAGGACCAGAGCTTGTGCCACACTGAGAAGTCCACTAGGAAAAGAATAGATTTTATAGAAAGCTACACAAAAATCTAAAGTCAGAGGGGTTTCAGAAAATTAGTAACAACCTAGTTTTAAAGAACATTAATTTCCAAAAGGTCTGAAATAGTCTATCATTATTAAACATATATTTATTTTATTCTAAAGAAAAATGAAACAATGTGATCTTACCGAATTTGATGAATTTTTAGAGTAGACCCCTTATAACTCATGGCAACCGAGCCAAACATCATCTCTCCAAGCATATTGGCATCAGAAGAACACCGAGAACCCTTTAAGGAAAAAAAAGTGTATTTTTGTGACTATTAGTGACTTCAGTGTAATAGGGGTCATTGTTCATCTGGGTACAGCACAGTCCTAGATTCAGAGGGACATGAGTTCAAATCCAGTTCAGATATTTTTGACACTTATTAGCTGTGTGACCCTAGTCACTTAATCCTGGTTGCCTTCCATCTAGGGCAATCTCCAGTTGCCCTGATTCATATCTGGTCAGTGTCGCAGATGTTTCTGAAGGAGAAAGTGAGGTTTGTGACTTAGTACAGACTCACTCAAATCCAAATCACTTGCTTGTCATGGTATCACCTCCCTGATGTCATGGTCTTCTTTGTGAACGAAGAACAAAATTACAACAACAAAGTTGGCCTATTGTATTGGGCTTGCCACCATGCTAAAGAATTCTGGAACTTTGGAGATGACAAAGTAATCACCTTACTGGGTGCTGAGTGGGAAGAATTCAGTTAATATTTAAAGGGTATGTTTGATTCTTGGTCATTCTCTTTTTCTCCCTAGATTCCCTGTCAGTCTCTTCCATGGGAGAAGTTGGAGAAGAAAAGCAGGGGAGAGAACACTGCACTTCCTGCCACATGGCTGTCATGTGTGGACAATTACCATGTTGCCAGGCCCACCCCAACTTGTCAAGAAAGAAGCTTGTTTAGTCTACATGAGCTGCAATCAGGAAGAGAAGAGAGTGATGAGGAACAGGATAATCTTTTGTAGAGATCCACTGAGTCAATATCTTATTCTGCTCAGTGATGACAGCCTCTTCCTATACCCCATCGTTCCTGTTACAATGGCCTAAGAATGTTTAGCACTTTTGTTTTGTGCCTCTCTGTACCATCCTTGAACTGATAGAGATTTATCTCATATATTCTATTTCTGGGCAGAAATCTTTGCCATACAATGTACTTTATATCCAGGAAACATCCCCTGTTGTCATGCCCCAGATGTGGACCAGAATCATCTGGCCCACTGAGGCACCCAAAGAATGTTGAGATAAAAAAATATTATGCTAGTAATGATAAAACTACCCTTAACTAATTCTGATATGTTTCCCTAAACCACACTTGAGCAGAAGGCATCTTTCCCTAAACCCTTCACAAACTGCTCATGGCTCACCCATCCCCCTTCCTTGCTTTCCCTGGTTTTACCCTATCTCTACTCCCTCTCTAGTTTTTTTCTTGGAACTCAGTTCACTCAAAGAAGCTACATCTTTTCTCAAGTGTAAATAAATTTATCTATCTCCATAATAACCTTGATTCATTGAGATGTGAATTCTTCACTCTGCTCAACATGAAAGCAGACTTCAACAGCTGGTCCTCTATCCACTATTTTCTATCATATAGTGAACTATTTTTTTCTGAAATATATTAAAAAGTGAGTCCTTTGCATAGTTTCCCCCTCTATGAAAACAGAGTGTTCTCCCATCTCTTTACAGTTTAAAGGCTTAAAGGATCATTAAGTTAACTTAAAAATTCATGAACTTTTTTGTGCAGATCAAATGCCTACACAACTGAAGTTCCTATACTACAATATAATTCTTCCCCTCATAATTTTTTTTTCAGTTTAAAGTTTTTCTGATCAGATTAACAAGACTCCTCGAAAACAGATTTTTTGTTTCTTTACTAGGCAATTTCAACCCTATCTTTATTCCTATTCTTTAAGTCATTTATTCTGTTCTTAGTCACTATCTTTCTGAGTTGTTAATTTCCCAAAGCTGACTTTCTATTCTGAAACTTCCACTTTCAACAGGTAAAACTATCTTTAGGAGTTTTGTTATTAAAAGCAGTTAATGAAATTAAATATTTTTATACTACTAACCCATGACTCCTTGAGATTTAATTCGATTTTTGTTATAGATAGGAATTTTACCTTACTCCCTTAATCATCCCCAATCTCTCATCTTCAGTCTTTGGATATATTTCGGTTTCTTCCCTGTAGTCAGTCAGTCAGTCAGTCAGTCAGTCTGCCTGTCTGTCTGTCTGTCTGTCTCTCTCTCTCTCTCTCTGTCTCTCTCTCTCTCTCTCTCTCTCTCTCTCTCTCTCTCTATATATATATATATATATATATATATACACACACACACACACATATATACATATACATGTATGTATATATGTGTGTAATAGAACTCACTAAATCTTCCCACCACTTCAAACCACCAATCTATATTTTCTTCCTTTTTCAGACAAATTTCGGGAAAAAACTATCAACACATTCATAGTTTCTACTTCATAATGTCTCACTACTTAATCATTTGTATTCTGGTTTCTCACCTTTGGTATGGTTTCTATCCTGTTTAGTAACTGGTTTCACTTAAGAGTTATTTTTTAAAGAAATTCTATTGCTTGTATAGTTTGTTAAATTTGTATACAAATATACATATATACACAAACATGTTTAATTCTGGAACAATTTTTCTTTCATTTACTTATCTACATTTAGAAATTAGAAGGGGCATGTCTAATAAAGGTACCTTTGATATGAGTTAGAGACAGGGCAGCATGGATATAGGCTTCTGTAAGGGCTGTAAGTTATAATGGTAAAACTGAAGCTTTCATACTCTGGATGAGAACTATGTCTACTGGGTCATTACTCAGTTCTGGCATCTTGAGTGGGCATTAGAAGATGAAGTCACAGTTAATATAAAAACTAGCTTGGTAACTCAACAAATTCCAGTGGCCAAAGCTGGTAGAGGGGTTGGTCATCTCAATAGTTGCTAGAGCCTAGAGCTATATAGATTTTAGGTTAGAGCTCTGAGAGTGCGTGGCTGATCCTGAAATAGTTAATTTTGGATCCTTGAAAGTAATGAATCAGTTTGAGAGTCATCAGATTTTTGTAGCTCCAGTGGTGATGTGCTGGTCATCTCCAGATCACCAAGCTGAATGGTTTAGCCAATCAGTTCAGCAGCTGTGATGTGAGGTAACTAGGAACAGTAGTTAAAGAAAACCAGGCTTGTGAAAATGGGTAGTCATCTCAATACCTACTGGAAGCTAGAACTACAGTTAAAGATAGCCAGTGAGGCATCTCACTAGACATTTGGTAATTAGATGGTTAAAAAAAAGACAAATACAGTTTGTAGGAAGATAGCCAATAGTATTTCAAGATAGTTGAGATGGGATAGATTTGGGTTTTCCAGCCCATTACTATAGCCTTATTCTACTATCAGGCACACATTCAATTTCACTTTCAGGCTTTCAAAAGAAGATTTGAAAGGATAGCTAAGTCAATTAAGAAAGGAAATAATTTAGCCTATTTCAGTATTTGTTCAAAGACAATGTCTCATTTTTAAAACTTTTAAAATTTTGCCTAACAGAGTTCTATCAAAAAGACAGACAAAAGTAGTATAACAAGATAGCTGACAAAGGAAAAACTCTCAGTGAAATGCCCATCTTATAATAGCATTAAGAAGTATTCATTAAACTTTCATGTGGCTAATGAAAGGTGATCAAAAGAAAAATATTTTGGGACCTCATGGAACTCCTCTTTGAACATTCTTAATCATGTGCAAAATATTTTAACTACCATTTTAATTAATGAAAGAAGAATTAGATCTATTTTGTCCATATTTGGCAAGATAGAGCATATAAGTATTAGGAATCTATTATGATACTATGACTCAAGAAAAACCTATGTAAGGCCAAACCAGTATTAAATTCTCTATTATAAAATTCCCAGTTTTATACATATATATATATATATATATATATATATATATATATATATATATATAATTTAGTATTTCTCTTTTTTTTGCAAGGCAATAGGATTAAGTGACTTGCCCAAGGTCACAGAGCTAAGTAAGTATTGTGTCTGAGGCTGGATTTGAGCTCAGGTCCTCCTGACTCCATAGTTGCTGCCCCATAATTTAGTATTTCTAAATTAAAGTACTTGCTGTCCATTAAAGCAGAAAGGTAAGGAATATATTTATATTAGATGACTTTTGTTTAGCTTGAAGTCAAAGCTCTATTATTATACAGAATGTTAACAGGCTCAATGATAAGTTTATAAGCAGTCACAGAATGGATCTAGCATATTATAAAAGGATAGCACATTTAAAAATAAATTACTATCTGGGGAGTTTTGAAACTACACTGAAATAATGAAAAGATATTTCAAAGAACTAACTATTCTGGTCAGCTGGTCAACATGACAATCAAGTAAAATGAGGGAAGGGCAGAGTGTTTTACCTGATACTTGGGACACTGCTCTTTTGCATCTGGAGAGTTAATAGAACTATCCAAAGAAGAAGAGCTGTCTCCTCCAGGTTTCAGTTGGCAGCATTTTCCAAAGACTTTTACCTGAGCATCACTGCAAAGTTTCTGAAATACAGTATTTCCATTAATTTTATTGTAAGCTAAAAGACATAAATTCCCATTATGTTTCACAAAAGTCAGTATTTGGCACTTACAAAATACACATGTTTTTGCCTAGAATTATATTTCTCAAAAAAAATTTATTTGTGAAGCCTGAAAATCTTTACAAATTCAATTATTTTTTAACCTGGGATACAAATAAGTTCTTTTTTTCGTTACAAAAATTATAAAGTAACTCCATACTTTTCATAAAACAATTTACAAAATTAATTTTTGTAAGCAGTCAAGGAAAAATTAAGAATTTATTAGTCTTCCAAATAACATACAAATCTCAAATACGTAAGAAAATAACCTACACCAGTGTAAATATTTGTTATCTGGTAAAAATCATAGATAACTTTACAATATAAAAAAACAGTGATAAAATAATATGACGGATGGCATGTTTTTCAGTATAACCACTCATAATCATTGTCTAACCAAAGAAGATATGAAAAATAATGATGTTTGTCCTTCATTTCCAAGAAGACCACAATATCAAGCATATGACAAGCATATGAATTGGATTTAAGGTTTGCTGTGCTAAGTCTCCAGTCTCACTTTCTCCTCCAGAGACATCTGGGTTCAGTGACCAGATATGAATCAAGACAACAGAAGATGGCCCTGGAAGCAAAGCAATCAGGGGTAAGTGACTTGCCTAAGGTCACACAGCTAGTAAATGGCAAGGATCTGAGGCAGGATTCAAACTGCTGTCCTCCTGACTGCAAGATCAATCCTCTATTCACTGCACCAATAGCTACCATTGAGCACTTTAAGGTTTGCAAAGCACTTTCTATGTTATCTCATTTGATCCTCACAAAAACCCTGTTAGATCAGTGCTATTATTCTCCTCTTAATGCACATTTATTTTTTCACAATTTCTCAAAGGAAATATGATATGTCTTAGAGTACCCACCCCAGGTGTTCCCAAGGACTATTTGTACCAGACCTGTAGTAGATCATTTTGTGCTCACATTGATCTAATCAGACACAGCCACACACCATAATTTGTCTCAAACACAGAGATGTTGTTTTGGTATTCATCAATAATGAAGGACAGGAAACTAAACCAATTTTCACATTACTGCAATAGCCTTATTGTAAAAGTTAAATAAAATTCCCCATCCCAGAAAAGAGAAACCTCAAGAAAAATAAAGTGGGAGAAAAAAAGTGTGCTTCAGTCTGTATTCAGATTCCACCAGTTCTGTCTCTGTGATGGTTAGCATTCCTTATCATGTCTATCAGAGAAATTGCTTCAATATTTTTTCCCACAGTTGCTATTACTAGCTGTATTTCCCTCCATCCTATTCCTCCCCACACCCATTTATTTTAATTGCTCTCTTTCTCTCTCTCTTTCTCTCTCTCTCTCTCTCTCTCTCTCTCTCTCTCTCTCTCTCTCCTTTCATCCTGTTACGCTTCAAAAGTATATTGCATCTGACTACTTTTTCCTATGATTTTCCCTCTATTCTATCACCTACACCCACTCTCATCTCCTCCATCCCATCCATTTCTCCCTATTTTTCATCCTCATTTCATCTCCTTTCTAATTCCCATTCCTATTTTCCACTATGGTAAGATAGATTTCTATACCCAATTGAGTGTGTATGTTATTTCCTCTCTGATTCACTTCCAATGAGAATGAAGGCTCACTCATTCTTCTCACTTGCCCCCCTTCCACTCCATTACCAAAGTTTTTTCTTGACTCTTTTCCAACTCTCTTTTCCCTTTTTCCCAGTACATTCCTTTCTTGCCTATTAACTCCATTTTTATAATACATTATGTCATTATATTCAGCTCCCTCCTGTACTTTGTCTATAAATATTCCTTCTAACTGTTCTAATAAATGGGGTGATTCATATGAGTTATCAGTATCTTATTCCCATACAGGAATACAAACAGTTCAACATCATTAAGTCCCTCACAAATAGTCCTTCTCCTTCACTCCCTTTATGCTTCACCCAATTCCTGCACTTGGAGATCAAACTTTCTGTTCAGCTCTGCTTGTTTCAGCAGGAAACTTTGAACATTCGTTTCACTGAATGTCCATCTTTTCCCCTGAAAGAGGATGTTCAGTTTTGCTGCATAGCTGATTCTCAGTTGTAAACCAAGCTTTTTTATCTTCTAGAATATCATATTTCAATTTCAAGCCCTAAAAGTCCTTAATGTAGATGCTGCTATATTTGAATTGCTTCAATTATTTTTTTTTTAGCTCAAATACTCTTCTAAATACTTTCATATACGCAGGTAAATGTGTTTGTAAAATTTTTTAAAAGTGGCTATGATATCCAGAAATTTAACCCACAAATATTTCTGCTTTTTAGCAAACTTTCTAGATTTGCCATAGCTTTCTTTACAAGGAACAAATATTATTTTTTTTAATTTCAGTATTGCTTTGATCATATCAATAGTGTACCATATCTATTTTTCATCCTGAAGGTTTTTTATACTTAGTACAACTTAGTACCACTTTATACTTAGTACAACTTTTTATATTTACATAATATACTTTATACTTTACATAATATAATGTCATACTATCTGAAAGCATTCATACAAAGCAAAAAGCAATCTTTCCATAAATCGTTGTACTTACAAAAAGTTGTACTTACAACTTTCATTATTGTATGTTGTACTTAGAAACTGATAAGGATCACAAACTATATTTTCTGAATTTGGGCTTTAGTTAACCTATTTCTGTTCCTTAAACTGTCTCTATTATCTTTACATTACTTACACTTATATCATCTCTTCAAAATAGTCATAAATTCATGTGTCATGAAGGAAGATCATTTTTAAAATGAGACAAAACAAAATTAAGATAAAAGTTAAATTAATGGTTGAAAAATTGAAATGAATACTCATAACTTATTTTAAGTTATTTCAATTTTAAAAGTTACACTTTTCGTGAAAGCAGAAATGAACAACAGAATGCTATTATGGGGGCAGCTAGGTGGCACAGTGGATAGAGCACTGGTTCTGGAGTCAGGATGACCTGTTTTCAAATCTGGCCTCAGACACTACCTACCTATGTGTCTGTGGGCAAGTCACTTAACCCAACTGCCTTAAATAATTTTTTTTAAAAAGAATACTATTATGGTACATTTAACTTCCACCAAAGTTAAACTTTAGATTCACATATTTCACACTGAAAATTAAAAAGCTTTCCTTAGAGTACCTTTATCTGGGACCTTACAAACTATAAACTTATATAAAGAAAAGAGCTTTGTAACTTTCTTTTTGAGTAATCACACCTATAACTAATAAATAATTTCTAATATACAGATAGCTCAATCTGTGAATGTAAAAATTTTTAACAAATTCTGAAAAAGGAAACAGCATTGTACATTTCATACTTAAGTTATTGAGGCATATTTCATATTCTAGATATCTGAATCAGAACCTACAAGCTTAAGCCTCCCTAACATATTCAATTATTTAAAAGTGGACACCAGTTGTTCTGAACTATGGAAATTTGTTGAATTTTTGTGATGCATAAATTTGTTAACTAGGCAAAAAGCCTTTTGTTATTGCATGTAGTATACAATGGCTAGAACATGTGAGTGATCATAGTATTACACAAAGAACTCACAAACTAGCTTTTCATTTTAGCTTTGACACAACAACAACAGTACTTTGGGAACTGCAAAACATCATGTGATGATACCACACTAAATCTATCTGGTTATGATAGTTTTCAGAGAAACCATCATTTCAGGCATCAAATGTGGCATGTCTCTTTATTAATGTTTCACTCGTGAGATCCAAGCAGTCAGATCACATGAGACACAAATGCACTTGGTAGCATTGTTGATGTCTATCTTCTAAAAGTGTTAAGTTCTGAAAATTCTGTATTTGTTCTGTGAATGTTTTAACTTTTTCTGAGACAAAACTAAACAATTAACATATCATATGTGTAATTTGACATTTAAAATATGTATTCATCATATAATAAAATAAAAAATAAAATTAAATATCATTCTTTCATAAGTTCATCAAAATAATGAATTTTTATAATAAGCTTTCCTTCAGCTAAAATATCAAACGCATTTCTTTAAAAGTTTTGTGCTTAATCATAAGAGCTGCTGCTATACAATTCAAAGACTGTCCTGGTTTAAATAAATGGTGGTTTAAATAAATCCAGAAAGCCTTAGCTATATTTCAATAAAATTATATTGTTCTCTCTCCCTTAATAGAATTTCATTATTTGTACTAAGTACAAAAGGTGTTTCTCTTTTATCCTAACAACCATCTTATACATTTCCTGTGACTGCTTTTTTTTCATAATTTCTGGATCTTTTAATGAATTCTCATTTATAATGCAACCACAATACTGTCTCTAACAGAGACAAAGAAGTATGAAAGGAAAATCACTAATGCTAAGAGATAAAGATTCTAATCTTGGCTCTGCCATCTCAAAATTTTATTCTGTTCACTTACTTGGTAGCATTGATTCAGAATAAATAAAGTGTTATGTTTTACATATTATATCACTCAGTACAATTATCTTCTCAACTTATTTCATTTACTCATTCAGAAAGTCTTTTTAAGTGTCTTACATGTCTACAAAACAATGCTCAGCCTAGGAGAAGAGAAGGAAGTAAATAAGACTTGTTTTTTTACAAGGCTGAACTAATAATCTAATATATTGTTACTCAATGATTTTATTATCAGTATAACTCAAATGTGAAAGGGGAGGTAGATGTAATTAAAAGCTTATAAGTCACATTCAAGATTGACATTTAAAATTCCTAAGAACCCTATTACTACTTCTTTAGGGGTCAAACTGTTTTATTCTTTTGTTTTAGTACAAAAAGGTTGAAGTAATGTAATAAAAAAATTTTTTCATACTTGGCCTTCCATTTAATTTTTAAGGATATTACTTTTCCAAAATTAAGGTGATCTTCAATGGTCTTCAAAGTGTAGAATTCAAGTACCATCCCTTCTAAATCAAACATAGCACTGATGTACAAAAACTGGAAAAAGTATAATTTTTTAATATTTTCATCTGGAAAACTACTCATATCTGAAATATTTCAGTAAAGAACACTGGTGGTGTAGAGAACAGAGTGTTAGACTTGGAGTCAGGAAAGCCTGGGCTTGAATTCTACCTTAGATACGTAATTTACCTATGGGATTCAAGGCAAGTCCTTTCAAACTCAGTTTCCTTATCTGTAAAATGTGAGTAAGGATAGCAGACTTCCTTAACAGGATTTTACACACACACACACACACACACACACACACACACACACACACAAACAAAAACAGATATACAGCTTTATAAACTTAAAGCCCTATGGAAATTATAGTTAACTATTATTATTCTGTATTGTAGGTACAATCAGAAAACCTTCAGCCAATGAAAAACATATTTGATAGGTTTCTTAATACAAGAAATAACAATATAATCTTTTCAAAAATAACAAGATAAAATAAAGATATTCTTCTCCACCTACAACTTTCTTATATTTTAGACCTTTTCTTGTAATCTTTGATCCAGGGATACTGGGTTCCTGAAGCTGATCCATGGCTTAGCTCCAAGCATTTTCTCAGGCTATCCCAGACGCCTGGAATACCCTCCCCTCCTTATTTCTACCTCTTGGTCTCCTTGGCTTCTTTCAAATCCCAGCTAAAATCTCATCTTCTATGGGATGCCCTTTCTCCTCAATCACTCTTAATTCTAAGGACTTTTCTCTGTTGATTATTTTCTATTTATCTTATATACAGTTTGTTTATACATGTTTGTATATATATGTTTTTCTCCCATTAGATTGTGAGCTCCTCATGAGCAGGGGACAGTCTTTTGTTTTTCTTCATATCCCTAGAACTTAACACAGTGTCTATTTAAAAAATACTTATTGACTGACTATAGAAGAGAAAAATTCTGAAAGAGAAAAGGACAGCTAGGTGACACAGTGTTATCAATAGTGTAGCAGCCTGTAAGTAGGAGGACCTGAGTTCAAATCCAGCCTCAAACACTTACCAGTTACGTGACCTTGGGCAAGCCATTTAATCCTTACTGTCACCCAAAATCAAAAAAAAAAAGGGAAAGAAAGAAAAAGAATGATAAAGGAAACAAGAGGATATTAATTAATTTAGAAGATTTAATTGAAATTTCCAAATTAACATCCTACAGTGTTTTATCACTATATCTAAGTTTTAGTATACATATAATAGACATTAATTTGATATCCCAAAGTGTGTTACCATTGATTTTAAGTTCTGGAATGCAGAATTTTGAATTTTTAAAATAGAGTATAAATATCATAACATTTCAGTTTATAATGAAAAAATAATGATCTGTACTTATTTATCCTACATTTAATAGTCAAATAATTAACATACTCACCGACACAGACATGTCTTCAGTTTTTCTTTTAGTACTAGAGTCAAACAAGACATTTCTCCCTCTTCTTTCACAATCTTGATACACAATCAGTCGTATCTGACTTGGATCAAACTCCGACAAAGGCCAACTTCAAAGAAAAATAAAAATTCCTTAGATCTTAAGTTTTATCAAGTACTCTATATAATTATTTTCTAAATGAACTCTTTATTAGGCAACTCAGATGTTCCATTTTGGGGGCAATTGTAAAAAAAGTTAAACAGCTGAAGAATACATTTCAACAATAATACAATTAATAATAGCTAACACAAGCTTTATTATTTTTAATTTTTTTTAATATTTTGCTTTCCAGTTACCAGAAAAATAAATTTTTAACATTTGCTGTTTTGGTTTGTGCAAGGCAATAGGGTTATAGCTAAATAAATATTAAGAGTCTGAGGCCGGATATGAATTCAGATACTCTTGACTCCTGGGCTGGTGCTCTATCCACTTTGCCATGTAGCTGCCCCCCAATATAACATTGTGTGTGTGTGTGTGTGTGTGTGTGTGTGTGTGTGTGAAAGAAAGAGAGAGAGAGAGAGATTATTGCCCTACAGTCAAATTGGATTTAGATTATTGGCAGGTGGTATAGTAGCTAAAACACTGGATCTAGGAGCAGAAAGACCTGAATTCAAATTTTGCTCAAGCTGCTGCTGCTACTATAGTATTATTAATGTATGGCCCTAGGCAAGTCATTTGCACTCCCTGCCACAGTTTTCTCATCTGTAAAATGGGAATAAAAAAATTTTCTGAAGTAGTTGTGAAGATAAATTGACATATAGATATAGATATCACTTTGCAGACCTTAAGAGTGAAGCATTATAATAATAAAATAAATTATTATTATTACTTGTCATAACCTTAAAGCTAAATGCAACTAATTAACTAATACTATTAATATAATCAAGAGGCAAAATGTATAATGGAGCATCACTGAAACAACCTTTATTAAGAATACTAATTCAGGGGCAGCTAGATGGTGCAGTAGATAGAGCATCAGCCCTGGAGTCAGGAATACCTGAGTTCAAATCCTGCCTCAGAAACTTAATAACCTAGCTGTGTGGCCTTGGGCAAGCCACTTAATCCCATTGCTTTGCAAAAAAAAAAAACCCCTAAAAAAAGAATAATTCATAGATAGATTTATCAAGAATTGAAGGACTGAGGATACTTAGCCTAAGAAAGAGATATGATAATTTAGGGGGATCATAATTGTAGATTATAAGTATGAAGGAAGGAAAAAGCATTTATTAAATATTTAACAGATATAAAGCACTGCCTTAAATGCTGAGGATACAAATATAGGAGTAATAAAGTCTCTGTAGTCCAGGTTTTCATATTCAGATAGGAAGATAAAATATGAAGTTTTCACTGTAAATCATTTAGAAAGGACTAATGCAGTTGCATGACATAGTAATGCTTCTTTAATGTCTTTTCTATTAATAATATCAGATATAATTCTTTTAAAAATGTTAATTCTGGAAGAGGATGATAAGGGGAAGTGAGTAAATTCACTCTGATCAGAATTGGCTCCAAGAGGGACACAGAAATCTATCTTATTCTACATGAAAGTGGGAGGGGAAGGAGATAAGAGAAAAAGGATGATGGAAGGGAGGGCAAATGGGGGGAGGGATTAGATAGAAGCAAAAATACTTTTGAAGAGGGACAGGGTAAAAGGAGACAAGAGACTAGAATAAATTTTGGTGGAGGGAAAAAACAATACTAACTGAAAAATATTTTGAAGTAAATGTCTGATACAGGTCTCATTTCTCAAACATAGAGAACTGAAACAAATTTACAAAGAATGAATATTGGCAAATGATCAAAAGTGATGAACTGTTTTCAGATGAAGCAATCAATGGGCTCCAATAGACATATTAAAAAATGTTTTACGTCATTATTGTTTGGAGAAATTCAAATTAAAACAATTCTGGGGTACTACTTGGCTAACAGGACAGAAAAGGAAAATTGCAAATGTGGGAGGGAAAATTAGATAATGCATTGTTGGTGGAGCAGTCAACTGATTCATTTTGTACAGCAATTGGGAACTATGTCCAAAGGGCTATAAAATCACGCAAACTCTTTGACCTAGCAATGCCACTACTATGTCTGTATCCCAAGAGAGATGAAAAACAAAAAGTAAAAGTATACACACACACACACACACACACACACACACACACACACACACACAAACAAGGATATTCATAGTAGTTCTTTTCTGGTGGCAAGGGATTGGAAATTGAGGGGATACATATCAGTTGAGAAATGGCTGAATAAACTGTAGTATTGTTATTTTGATGGAATTCTATTCTGCTATAAGAAAGGATGAGCAGGATACTCGCAGAAAAACCTGGAAAGACTTACAATGAGTTGCTTCAAAGTGAAATGTACTGTGTACAAAGTAACAGCAATATTGTGGGATGATCAGCTGTGAATAATTTTCTTTTTCTTAGCAATACAATGACCCAATACAATTTTAAAGGATTTATGATGAAGAATGTTATCCATCCTCAGAGAAAAAGCTGATGGTGTCTAAATCCAGATAGAAGCATACTTTTTTTATTTAACATTTTTCTTGAGATTTGGGGGAGGTCTATTTTCTTTCATAACATTATTGTGGAAATGTTTTGCATGACTACACACTTAATGGTCTCCAAATTGTTTGCTTTCTAAATGGTGGAGATGAGAGTGGGGAAGGAGGGTGGAAGGGAGAGAATTTGCAACTCAGTTTTAAAAACTATTGTTAAAATTTGTTAACACATTACCAGGAGGAAATAAAATACTAAATAAAAAATTTTAATTAAAAAAATAAAAATTCTGACCTTAAATTCCAACTAAAATGAGCATTTATACAAGTAGGACAGAAAAAAGAAGATTATACATGAAACAAAGTATTGCTATTACATAGAACTCATTTTGATAATTATAAAATATATGTAACATGTGCCTTTCAAAGTTGTGCTCCTCCATTTCCTTGTAGTTCTATTTCCATTGATATCTCTAGATTTTTTAAATCATCAAAATTCAATCATCCAATTTCATCTAATCTTCCCAGTCATACAATAAACGATTTTTAAGAGAAAAAAATTAAAAAACTGAACAATATATATTAAAAAAGTCTGAACATAGGCATAATGTACCACATCTGTGAATTTCCTCCCCCTATCCCTCCCTCTATCCCTCACAGAAAACTATTAAGGTGACAGGGACATGTAAGTCACAACCCAGAAGAGATGACTTTAAAACTTCTGCAAACAGAATTCTTAAAAAAAGATGAATAGTTTAAAAATATACTTATATGTGAAATAAGAGCACTAGAGGAAATATATAGAAAAGAAACAAGAGCTGAGAAAAAAATTAATTGGAAAGGGAATTAGCAGTTTGGCACAAGGGATTACAAAACACTGTCTAAATAATAAACTTCCTGAAAATTAGAATAAATCAAATAAAAGCAAATGACTCCATGATACAATAAGAAATATTTTAAAAAAGTAAAAAGAATAAAAAACAGGAGAAAATAAAATATATCACTAAGCATAAACTGACAGAGAGAGAAAAAATTGAAGAAAAAATATAAAAATTATTGGATTATCTGAATGTCATGTCTAAAAGGAATCATATTCCAAGAAATCTTAAAACTTAACCAAGTATCTTAGAATCAAAGAACAAAGTAGAAAATAAAGATCTGCCAGTCATCTTCTAAAAGAAACTCCAAAACAAATAACCCAAGGAATATGATATCTAAAATTTAGAGTGTCCAAGTCTTAGAAAAAAAAAATACTGCAAAGTCAGAAAGAAAGAATTCAAGAACCAGGGAACCACAGGCTGGATTAAATTTGATAAAAGGGTAGAGAATTTGGATTATAATATCCAGAAGGCAAAGTACATGAGCTCACAGCCACAAAAAAAAACTTACCCAGCAAGCCCGAGAATCATGCTGCATGAGAGGTGGGAAGTGGGGGGCAGGGGGAGAAACCTTTAATGAAAAAGATTTCTGATGAAAAGACCAAAGTTCATTGAAATTCTTAAGTATGAACACAGAAGTGAAAAGAAACAAAAATATAAACATGACTGAATAAAGATAAAGGGTCAAACAACTGCTTACATTCAAATATGGGGAATGATACATGTGTCCTCCCACCTTCATTAGTATTCATAAAGGGAATCCAAAATCAGGGATACCTCAGAGATATTGTGGGTTCGGACCCTCATAATAAAGTAGATATTACAATAAAGTCACATGAAGTTTTTGGATTCCCTGTGCATATAACAGTTATGTTTACATTATACTATAGTCTATTAAGTGTGCAATAGTACCTATGGACAGGAGGTCAGCTAGGTGGCATAATGAATAAAGTTGCTGGAGCTGGATTCAGGAAGACTAAATCTTGCTGAGTTCAAATCCAGTCTCAGTCAGTTACTAGATATGTGACTTGAGTAAATTACTTAATCCTGGTTTTTTTTCAGTTCCACATTTGTGAGCTAGAAAAGGAAACGGCAAACACAGTCTTTGACAAGAACCCCAAACGGGATCACAAAGAGTTAGATGAAACAAAAAAAAGACTAAATAACAACACTGAAAGGAAATTGTAAAATGAGATATATATGTCCATTACATATTTTTTTTGTTCAGGTTTTGTTTTTTCCTTCATTCTCAACTGAGAGGGGAGAAGGAGATGGATAAGGGGAAAAGTGAATTTTTGCTGATAAAATTTCATTTAAAAAACAAACAGAAAAGACAATACCTCTTGCATATAACAATGAAAGGCATATGAACTGCTCCTCTTCTATTTTTAATAGCATGATCTTTAAAATTAAGATCAAATATTTAGAATTTATTGAAGAAAATGATGTAAAGTGTTGGTTTGACCCTAATTTTTATGGAATACCTTCCAATTTTGAAAAAAAAGATGGATGTCCTGAGCTTTCCTCAAATGGAGGAAAATAAGAAACAACCAGAATTTGAAGGATATTTTTAGGGTGGAGATTTCAGGTCCTGGGATTTCCAAAATGAAAAGGTAGTTGAGGCTATACCAGCTTCTCTTCACTATCTAGTTCAGAGGATCTTAATTTGGGATTCATTAACTTGGTTAAAAGATTTTTTGGTAAATATTTCAATATAATTGATTTCCTTTGCAATACTTTTTAATGCATTTCATTTTTTTATTTTATTTTTTAGGTTTTTGCAAGGCAAATGGGGTTAAGTGGCTTGCCCAAGGCCACA
Source organism: Macrotis lagotis (assembly GCF_037893015.1). Lineage (NCBI taxonomy): Eukaryota > Metazoa > Chordata > Mammalia > Peramelemorphia > Peramelidae > Macrotis > Macrotis lagotis. The sequence continues at coordinate 437,682,901 of NC_133658.1, read as the reverse complement.
CAGCTAGGTAATTATTAAGTGTCTGAGACCGATTTGAAGCCAGGTACTCCTGCCTCCAAGGCCAGTGCTTTATCCACTACACCACCTAGCCGCCCCCCTTTAATGCATTTCAAAATATTAGTTTACAGACTTCACTTAATTTCCACAGAGGTCCAGGACACACACAAAAAGTTAAAAACTCCTGTCCCTGCTTTAGATAATATGTTCAGTTTTGGACAAGTTCGGTTTGAAATTGTTCAGTTGTGTCAAAATCTTCATGACCTTGTGGGCCCTGGCATGCCAACACTGACCTTGGGATTTTCTTGGCAAAGATACTGAAGTGGTTTGCCATTTCCTTCTTCTGCGGATTAAGGCAAACAGAGGTTAAGTGACTTGCCCAGGGTAGCCAGGGTCACTCAGCTAATAAATATTTAAAGCTGCATTTGAATTTAAATCTTTCTGATTCCAGGCTTGGTGCTCTATCCGCTGTGACTACAGAATACCTCATTTGAAATGAATGGTGGAAGATAGCTAGGTGGTGCAGTGGATAGAGAGCATCGATCCTGGAGTCAGAAGGACCTGGGTTCAAATGTTACCTCATACATTTAGTAATTATCTAGCTGTGTGACCTTGAGCAAGTCAATTAACCCCATTGCCTTGCAAAAACCAAAAAGAAAGAAAAAAAGAAAAATGAAATGAAATGAACAGGAGACAGTGAAGGAGAGAAATTTGGGTTAGAAAAATACACCATGGAGTCATCAGGATATGGTTGATAAATATATTTATGTAAGCTGATGAGGTCACCAAGGATGATTATCCAAAAGGAGAAGAAAGCCCAGGGCACAATTTGGGGTACACCCATAAGGAAGGGACTCTTATCACCTTAAAATGGACTATTTTAATAGGCTTTAAGTTGGTCTCCTTACCTCATACCCTCAAATAATAATAATTACTAACATTTAAATGGTGCCTTTTAAGAGTTGAAAATATTAAGAGTGTGTGTGTGTGTGTGTGTGTGTGTGTGTGTGTGTATTATCACCAACAGGTTTCTTGGTTTATTAAACTCCTCAATTCCCATGTTCTAAAAATTCAATCCAACTCAGTTACTCATCAATGGTTTCACAGAACAATGGTATCACAAAACAACAAAATAGCAGTAGGATTAAGGAAAAGGATATATGTGTTGTGTGTGTGTGTGTCTATGTGTGTCTATGTGTAGGACAGGAAAGATCTGAGTATATTTGTAGGCCAAGGAATAGGAAAAAGTAGAGAAGGAGACTAAAGGTGAAAGAATAGAGACGGTCAACAGACAAAGTTTGAGTTAAAGGCATAAGCTTACAGGGTTATCAAAGGAAAGAAAGATAATGGTTTCATTCCATGATACTCTCCTTGAGACTAAATTAAAGGAGAACTGAGGAAATTTAGGGATAAAGGAGAAATGGCTGACCATTACATAAAGATTAGGATGGAAAAAGTGAGTTACGGTATAATAACAATAATGTCTATAGTGTTACCATCCAATTAGATAGCAGATATGGGATAGAAATAAGAGTCATAGACCTTGATGAATTCAAGTAACTGAGAATAAGAATTAGAAAGGGCTGGCAACTTGGATGTTATAGTGCCCAAAGAAAAACAATTACATTAAACTTGTAATATAAAGAGCGTATCAAAATACCCCCCACCCTGCCAAAATATTTGTTTCAGAGTATAGTAAAATTATCTGAAGGCTGAATTATTTTCAAATTTAACTATATATATATATATATACATATATATATATATATATATATATGAAAACTGTATGACTCATTTGTAAGTATATTTAAATCTCTGTAAATTATATTTGTAGCTTATTCCAATTTATCTGTTCTTCATTTTTTTCATGTTTAACACCTTCAGAGAATGTTAATAAAAACAGCCATGCTGGAAAAGACACCCCCTCCACAAATCTGATCAGCACTGTGTGCTTAAAAAGATCATATAAATTCTCATCATATGTGTCATTGTACTTCAAGAAGGAAATGTACTATGTAACTGAGTTGAACTTTAGTTATTTTCTGGAATTTTTTTGAAAACCTCTAACTAAATATCTGGTGGTCATTTCTCCCTTTATTTTTACCTTTATAATTTTGCTTCAATTTTCACCTTCAATGATTTTGATAAACAACCAAACTTGTTTTCACTGAGCAGTCAACTCTCTAATCTTTTAGCTTGTAATATTGTGGTTAACACCACCTAAAGGGGCTCTTCTGGAATTTGTTTGTTTCCATCTTTATCAGCTTGACAATCAGCACCAAACTTAAAACTCAATCTATGTTCAAGTAATTTCAAAAATAGCTTGCAATAAAAAAACTCATCTCCATACCTATAAATTGCTGAATTTCTCTATCCCAGACTTTCTAAATGACTGTTAAATCTTTTAGCAACCAGAAGCAACAAAAATTAAAATTAAAAAAGTTTACTATACTAACTTGCTCTTCATTTTGATTTTGTGGGCAACTAGGTAGTGCAATGGTTAAAGCAATGGCCTTGAAAGCAAGAGAATCTGAGATCAAATCTCACTTCAAGACACTTGATACCTGCTAGCTGTGTGACCTTGGGCAAGTAACTTAAACTTAACCCTGATTGTCTCACATCCAGGACCATCTCCAATTGACCTGATTCATATCTGGTCACTGGACCCAGATGGCTCTGGAGGAAAAACTGAGGCTGTGACTTAGCACAGCAAATCCCTCACTCAAATCCAATTCATGTGCTTCTCATGACATCAACTCCCTGATGTCATGGACATCTTAGAGAACAAAGAACATCAACAACAAAAAACAATTACTTTTATTTTAAAGCTACAAGGCAACAATTCTGTATTATTTTGTGGTTTATACAAAGCCTGTCATATATCTGTTTGGTTCTCCTAAAATTCTACTTCAGCACCTCATTATGGAGTGAATGTAACCATAAGTTAGTTTTTCAAAAAGGTTTTACTGCAGGTTGCCTCTAGTTGTTTTTTTTATGTCAATGATTTTCTCTTAAAGCTACCCCACCCCAGCATTGTTAAAAAAAAAAAAAAAAAAGAACATTTAAGGGAAGCCAACCTACATTGCAAAAAAGTACGATGTATATTCCACATTCTATAGCACAATCCCCATCTTTCTACCAAGAGCAGAAAGGTGTTTCCTTATCAGTTTTCCAGAATCTTTGATTGTGTATTAAAATTCATCAGAGTTGACTGTTAAAAAATCATTAAAAGTGTTATCATTTATGTTCGCTTCATTTCTGCTTTTATCAGTCTGCATCATTTCATACAAATCATTCTAATTTCCTGAATTTCTTCTATTTGTCTCTTCTTTTGGTGCAATAATGGTTTATGACAAAAATATTCATGTTATATTCAGTCCAACTGTTTCTAGGTTTTGTTTTGTTTTTGTTCCCCTCCCCCCACAAACAATGATGCTATGACTGTTTTCTTATAAATAAGATTGTTCTGCCATTGACATATTTGGAATTATATGCCTCTTTTGGAATTGGTGGGTAAAGGGTATACCATTTAAAACAGATGTGAATTGATCTAATCTTTCAGGAGTGCAATTTGGGACTACCTCAAAAGGACAATCAAACTGTGCCAACCCTTTGATCCAGCAATATCATTACTAGGTCTGTATCCCAAAGAAGTCACAAAAAGGGGGTAAAAAAAATCCACATGTACAAAAATATTTATAGCAACTCCTTTTGTAGTGTCAAAGAATTAGAAATTGAGGGGATGCCCATCAATTGGGTATATGAATATGATAGAATACTATTATTCTATAAGAAATTGTGAGCAACTGGACTCTAGAAAAGCCTAGAAAGACTTGTAATGAACTGATGGTGAGTGAAGCAAGTAGAACAGAAGAACATTGTATAAATTAACATCAACACTGTGTAATGATCAACTATGATGAACTCATGCAACTCAGCAGTATAATAAGCAAAGACAATTATAAAGACTTGTGATGGAAAATAACATCCATATCCTGAGAAGGAACTAAGGAAATTGAATGCACAACAAAGCTTACTATTTTCAATTTTTAAAAATTTGCTTCATATTTTACAGTTTTCCCCTGTAATGGCTATTTTTGTTCAGATTCTTCTTTCACAATATGATTAATCTGAAAATACGTTTAACATAATTATACCTATATAACTATATTAAAAATTATTCTCTGTCAGAGGGCAGAGAAAAATGTGAAACTCAAATCCTTACAAAAAAAGATTACTGAAAACTATCTTTCCAAATAGTTGGGAAAATAAATAAATTTAAAAATATTTCTAAACTGATTTTCAGAATGACTAGATGTTTTGGTGCATTTATACATTTTGGTGCATTTGTCCTCCCACAGACCTTCTAACATTGATTGTTTCAGTTCTCATCTTCATCAACTTGATGAAAATAGAGGGTCTGTGTTAGAGACAAATCTTAAATAAGATATTAATGACTCTGAGACTGATTTGATATGCAGCATAACAAGCTGTTTTTTTTATGACTTGGGTTCTTGAATAGGTGAGCAAATCACATAAGCTTTGACAGATCCATCGAGTTTCAAGTTTGAGTCAGGAAACAGTGCATGACTTACTACATTTCCCCAGGTATAAGATGCACCTTAATTTTAGGACCCAAAATTTGAAAAGAAAAACTTCATTACTTAAAAATTATTGAACTCATGTTTTATTCATCATGAAATTTACAGACCTTCTGCTCATAGCTTTCAGGCATCTTTTGGGCAAGTCTGGTATGTGGAAGCTGTTTCATGAACCTGAAGCACCAATTGTATCCTTTGAAATAAGTCACTACTTTTTCATCAGTAATTCTTCTCATCTCCTGCTGACCAATCTTTGTGTACACAAGAATTCCACTGGCTTTTGCTCTTCAATCCACATCTTCAGTTCCCTCTCTAAATCAGCCCATCTTGCTAACTTAATTCTCATGGTCTTCTTTTGTCCTGGCATTTTCAGTCAGGTAGAAATTTCTTCCATAGTCAGGTTCGGATTGTTTTCTCAGTTGGAGGAAGAACAAACTTTTATGTTCAGCAGCACGATTTCCATTCACTTTTGCAAACTGGGTCATTTTTATCTTGAATTCAGCACTGTACAAAAATCTTTTCTGAGCCATTTCTGGGCAGAATATGTTAAAGTATCACCTAACATATTGGTAAAAATGCAAAACAATGAACACAAAGACAACAAGTGCAAAAAAGTGGGAAATACAAGTAAAAAAATCTACAAGCACTGTATTAGATGTTCCCAGTTTTTAGACCCCAAATTTTTCAGAAAAAGGATTCATGTTACACATGAGGAAATATGGTAAATAAGAAAGTCTCATATTGGTCATAGGGTGACCCATTTTTCGGTCAGTCACAGCATCTCAAAGACTATCTTAAAGGGAAGAGACATGTATCTGTCACACAAATTAACTAAACTGATAAAACCATGAATTCACTGAAGAAATCATATACTCAAAGTTTCAATAGCAATGTTTAGAGTAGTAATTGCTCAAAAAAGGTAGGCAGCTGTGATGTAGTGGAAAGTACAAAGGTTTGGGTTGACATGTCTGGAATCTAGTCCTAGAATTAGCTGTGTGAATATGAGTAACTTTTGCAGTTTCATTATCCTCATCTATGAAATGGGAAAAATTTTTAATTGCCTATTTCATAGAATTGTGAAGAAGAAATGAGAAACAACACATACATAAACACACATTTTTTGCAAACTTTGATGTACTATAGGAGTATTGTGGGCCACATGCAGCCTCAAAGTTCTGTTCCGAACAATTATTTTAAGATTCTAAATTGCAATTGAGGTGCTAATCTGCAATGGTACAAGTTTCCTTACTAGCGAATTCCCTAAACCAGTTAAATCAGAGCTACAGTCTCTCTCCCTATCCTTAATTCTACCCTGCTACTATCATTCTGGATCTTGATTCTGTCATCTTTCCTCTGGATGAATACATGGAAAAATCTGATAAATATGCTATCAAAACTTACCTAGTCACTGAATAAAATGTTAAAGAACATATGGCCAACGGAAAATCTCTATGGAAATTCTCAGTCTAGGTGATTTTCCTTGGTACTATGTACTACATCCTTCAATTCATGGATGGTGATTGTACCACTGCACTCAGTCCTGGTCAGAAAAAATCTGGAGTATGGCACTCAATTTTACACGCAACTTGATATTCATGGTTTCCCTTTTCCATAAGTACTTTTTTTTAGGTTTTTTGCAAGGCAATGGGGTTAAGTGACTTGCCCAAGGCCACACAGCTAGGTAATTATTAAGTGTCTGAGGTCAGATTTGAACTCAGGTACTCCTGACTCCAGGGTCGGTGCTCTATCCACTGCGCCACCTAGCCTCCCCTTCCATAAGTACTTTTGAGTCATCTATCTGTATTGAAAAATAATAACATGAATTATTTCAGTTGGAGGTCTCCATAACACTTTTCTTTTAGCTTAACTCTTCTATCACAAAATCTTGATTTTTTTTAATCAAGGTACTTTACAGATATTTATATAAAAATAGATTCAGAGAAAATAACTATTATGACAAAAATCTTAATAATCTGTAGTTTTCTTTCTTCTCCAATGGATTTAAGTATTAGCCTTAAGCATATGTCGCAGGGAAACTCTCTCTTTCTTGGATTTTAGCCCCATAACACCAATTGCCTATTGGATATTTCAAACTAAAAGTTCTAAGAGAGTTATCAAGCTCAATATGTCCAAACTAAACATCTTTCCCAAAAAAAAACTAGCCCTTTTTTTAAAGCTCCCAGTTTTCCAAGATTCCCAGTTCAAAATCTTGGTATTACCTCCTAATTCCTCCCTGTCCTTGACTTCATATATTCAACCAGTTGCAAAGATTTACCATTTCTACCTTCAAAGTATCTCTTATGTCGGACTCCTCCTCACACAGATACCATAGGACTTGAATATCCCTCACCTAGATTATTGTAATAGCTTTTCAATTGGTTTACGTACCTTAAGACTCTCCTCATTCCAACCATTTTCAACTCAGCTACCAAAATGATCATCCTGAAGTGAAAGTTGGACCATGTCACTTCCCTATTCAATATATTTCAGTGGCTCCTTATTGCTGCCAGAATAAAATACAAATTCTTTTGTTTAGTGTGTAAATTCCTCTTCAACTTAGCCCCAACCTACCTTTCTAGCTTGACTGTATATCATATAACCCTTCCACATTCTGTGATCTAGTCAATTAGGCATCTTTGTTCCTCATAAATGGCTGTCTTTCACCTCACTATCCACACATGTTTCTCTATCACCCCATCTACATACCTTTGTCTTAGTCATGCCACATATCTAGAATATTTTTCTTCCTTTTCCTATACCTCAAAGAATCTCTTCCTTTAAGATGAAGCTCAAGAACCATCTTCTACATGAAATCTTTTCTAGTTCCCCAACTGCTAGCATTTTCCTTCTCAAACTATCTTGTATTTTATTTTGTATATATTTACATTTATTCACCTTATATTTAAGTCAAATACATACATTAAAGTAAAATGTAAATTCCTTAAAAGTAGAATTATTTAATTCTCAGAAACTGAATGCCCAGTACAGTGTTTGGTACAAGGTAAGCACTTATTAAATATAAATAAATACTTCTTGATTTATTTTCAAGCAGATCATATCAGTTATGCCCTTATTCTTTGATCGTTATAATTAAGAATTAATTCATCAATCAAAAATATTTATTAAGGCCTACTCTATATAGGTGCTATGCTAGACACTGGGGATATACAAATATAGAAATGAAAGTTTTATGAAAGAATGAATTTAAATTCTATTGAGGAAGGAAAACATGTATGTAAATATATACAAAATAAATACAAAATAATTGAGGAAGGAGGAAAGCAGAAATACTAGCAGCTGGGGGGAGAAGAAATATCAGAAAAGGCTTCAAGTAGATGGTCAGCAGTAAAGAGAGAGACTACATTCCGGGTATGATGATAGCCCATACAAAGACATAGAAATGGGAGAGGGAAGGTGGTATGTAAGGAACAGTAAACAGACTAGTTTGGCTACTCTGTAGAATGTATGAAGGGGGAGCAATGTATTAAAAAAAAACTGGAGACAAGTTAAGGACTATAAAACGTCAAAAAGAGGAATTTGGATTTGATCCTATTGGTAATAAGGAGCCAGGAGAGTTTATTGAGCAAGAAAATGATACAATTAGACCCATACTTTAGTAAAATCACTTTTGCATTTTTGTGGAGGATTCAGTGCATGCTTTCCATTTTGCTATTCTTTATCCTTTCCTTAGGAAGTTGTTATTTAAAAGATTTTAAGTCTGAGATTAATAAATATGGTAGAGTGAAAGCAACACTAGATTTGAAGTCAGAGGGTCCAAATTAAAATCTCAGCTTTTGCTGTGTCTTCTTATTCATTACTTGTTTTCTCTGAGTCAAATTTGCCTTATATGTCAAGTATTGGGTTGGAAATAGATGTCTTTTTTTTAAAGCTCCCTGCCAATTCTAAATCTGTGACTCTATTATACAAATTGCCAGTCAATATTGGAAGAACTTTTAATACTCAGAACTGAGATATGCCTAGACTAAAAAAAAATTTTAGGAATGCTTCAATTAGATTTTTTTCATATGATGAGAAGATGCTTTATTAATTATATAAAAATATAATCTATAATCAGACTGCTTGCCATCTTGGAGAGAGAAGGAGAAAAAACTGAAACTCAGAATCTTAAAAAAAATGAATGTTGAAAACTATCTTTACATTTAATTGCAAAAAATATATATTATTAAAAATAATATAAAAATACAGAACCAGGTTAAATTTATTTTTGTATTATCAAAAAAAATTTTATTACCAATTCAACTGTCTAATTTAGATTTTTTAAAAGTAAAGATATACATTAAAGGTTTAGTTTCATATCTCAAAATAATCTCAGATGTGACAGGTTATCCATACTGTAATTAGGAATAATAAAAATATCAAATCTTAAGAAAATTTATTTTGTTTCAAGATTCTTTATGAACACACACATATACGTGCATGTATGTGTGTGTGCATGTGCGCATGATGTGTACAAATATGCTGAAAGTAAAAGCTAAAGTGATTAATTCTAAACTTAAAACAGAGTAAGGAATAAATTTCTGAATACCTGAATATATTAAAATCTGCACAAAACAAATTCAACAACAGAATAATGGATATCACTAAAATTCCCAGCATTTAAAAATTTACTTCAGATATTTTCCAGAAATTAGAATGTCACAAATTCACAAGTATCTATGAGAAACTGAAATAAAGTACTGCTTATTCAAAGGTATTTTTTATAAACCATGTGATTTTACTGATATTTTCAAAAAAATCATTTATTTCCTCAGCTAAGTTGTACCTTAGTAGCATCTTTATCCATTTAGCAGTTCTACTTTCTAAAATCCATAAAAACTCCAGTTATGTGCGGCTGCCAGCCCAGGTTAATAATAGCAATGAACCATATTCATCCAAACCACAAGACTGTCAGGTGACATACTGAGAAGGCTGAATTTAACTCAAACAAAAGACATGCTGCTGCAATGTAAAATGCTTAATCCTAGCAACAGGATGGGTTTAGAGAATGGGGAATCTTAAAAAGAAAAAAAAATCAGTTGTGTAAGGCAAAATTTCTGTTTTTATATAAATTTTTTAATTGTCATGCAAAATGTCATAACCCATATTTGGTCCCTTCCTTTCATTGTAGAGTTCAAGATTTTTTTTTTCAGGAAAGTTATCAGTCTACTTTTTAATTCTATTGTCTCCTCAGATGAACTGAAAAGATCAATTTAATTCATTTGAAAGAGAAGTGCTACTTTGCAGAGGTCAAAGAAAATATATATACATATATATATATAGATAGATATAGATATATCAGTTTCATTTACCATCCTTTTCAAATGAATCTGATATAGGCTTCACTATCATAAAATGCCCTGGCAACTGTGTATGCATTCCTTCAAAATCCACATCTGAAGAGAATTTAAACTAATCCAGGAAAAGAGGGAAATAAAAAGTATACTCCTCTCTGATTCTCCCAACACTCTGACTCTTAAATTCTTGGGAGGTGGAGGATACTGGCATTCAACCCTGCTGACAAGCAGAGCCCTCAGAGGAGCAGAAAAGCAAGCTCCAAGTCATCATGTGACCCAAACACACTATACATGCCACCTGGATCTGTGAAGAGATGGACAGCTAATGCCAGTTCTATGTTGTATTCACACACACACACACACACACACACACACACACACACAAATTTCACTACTAAATAAAGCCTACAAGTTTAAAAAGTGAAGTAAAACTCATTTAGCTGTGTGCTTATTTGGCTCAAAAAGCACTCTAAGGAAAATATTCAGAATATGTTTATATAAAAATCTTGCTTAGTTTCAGCATAGATGTCAAGTTTTACTTCATGGGTGGAGTGAAAAGATAGAAAGGAGACAGAAATCACACACACACACACACACACACACAATACAACAAAAACAAACACCACAGGGAAGGTAAATATTTTAAAAGTTGTGATAAAATAAAATCAACTGAAATTTTGAAATGGGCAAGGTGTCTGTATACAATTAAAATACTGTAGAGCCACTTTTGTTGCTTTTACAACCAACTATCAGAAGCAAATGAAAGCGAAAGACACTATTCAAAGTATTAGAAAAAATGGATGAATTGTATTTCCAAAGAAAATCAGTCAATCAACCTATAAGCATTTATTAATAGCTAACTATATACCAAGCACTACGCTAGGCACTGTGACTAAAAAACACAAAAACTAAACAGTCCCTGACCATAAGGAGCTAATGTTGTCTTTTTGGGAAGAAGGGAGCAGAAAGAGAAGAGATAAGTATAGAAAATTAAATAAAAACACAGTAAATACAAGATAATTTGGGAGTTTAGGAAGGTACTAGCTTCTGGTGGTAATCAAGAAAGGTCTGACTGAACTGGCCTTTAAAGGAAAGTCTAAAAAGAGTCTAAAAGGCTGAGTTGTGGAGAGAATATGTTCTACCATGGGGAACTGACTGAAAAAAAAAGAATGAAGATAGGAGGTTGGATGTCATGTAAAAGATAGCAAGAAGGTCAATTTGACTGAACTATAGAGTACATGAAGGTGAGTAATAAGTAATGTTTGAAAAGCTAAGGTGGAATGAGATTTAAATGTGGAATAAAATGGTTTGTATTCATTCCTAGAGATAATAGGGAGTCATCAGTATGTGATGATGTCAAACCTGTTTTTGGAGAGAAATATTTGGCAGCTACATGTAGTGGAATGAAGAGGAGAAAGATTTGGGGCAAGAAGATCAACTAAGATACTTCTATAATAATCTAGGGGAGAGGTGATAAGGACTCACTACTTTAAGCAGAGAGAAAGGGCAAATGAGAAAGAAAATGTGATGGTAGAAGATAAAAAACTGACTGGTAAAGAGAAAAGATTTGAGGATGACTCCAAGGTTTCTGTAGTAGGGTCAACTTGGGCACACACAAAGTTAAGTGACTTTATAAAAAAAAGAATGTAGCTAACAGAATTCAATGACTTAATAAGACAATAAATATATTATAAAATGTTAAAAGACAAAAAACATCTAAGATATCTGTAGCAAAAAACAACTGGCATGTTTCAGACTCAATGACACTCCCTGAAAAGCAAAACCAATCAAACCTGGACACCATAAATAAAGACTAAATCTTCCAGAAGTAGAGGGCAAGGTAAAAATACTAAGAATCTACCTATGATATCCTAAAGAAACCTCAAAAATAAAAGCTCACAATAATGTCACAACCAAAACCTAAAGATTTAGGGAAATAACTACTGCAGTCAGAAAAAAGAATGAGTTGAAATATCAAGGAAACACAAAACCATTTTTACAGCAGGAAAAATTCATACATAAAGTGCAGAAAAGCAGAAATATTAAATATACCATTTACTAATTACAACACAACAAAAATTATTCAATAAAGGGCATTTGAAGAAAGAATTCAAATACAAATTAATACTAAATAATTTAACCCTAAAGAACCAGTAAGCCAAAATACGAATTAGTAACATTATGTAATTTCAAAGAAAATGATCAGAGAGTATATTAAAACTTTTGGAGTTCAGCCAAAGCAATTCCTAATATTTTTATGAATGTACTAATCAAGAAAAGGGAAAGTAAAACAGATTGAAGAATGAATTCAGTATGCAACTAAGAATAAAAGGCTACAAATCAAAGAAGTCAGACAATCTAAAAATTAACAAAACCTGGAAAATTACTGAATTGACACGCAAAAATAATACCTTGCAAAACTAAATTGCTAGCCAATCTAATAAAAAAGGAAAAATTTTCTCTATATTTTAAAAAATTAAAAAGAAGTCAAATGAAGGAAAAACAAAAAATAGAAATCATTGTCACCAAAAATGATAATCTAAATAAGATATATGAATATTTACAAAAATATAAAATACCAGATTATCAGGATAAGAAATAGATTTAAATAAATTACTCTCCTAAAAAGAAACTGAGCATATCATAAAAATAAACTCCCAAAGGAAAAACAAAACAAAACCCAAGATCAAATGGATGTATAAGTAAATTCTATCAAAACAATGAAAGACTTATTTGCAAAAAAGAGGAAAAAATGACATCCTAGCCAATCCTTTTATCAGTCAAATTTGGTAATGATACCTAAACTTAAGGGAAATAAGTCAGAAAAAGAAAACTATGGACTAATGGCCTTAATGAATTTAAATACAAAAATATTGAATAAACCCTAAACAAAGAAGTTACAGCTGTATATTTAAAAGATATACTATATCAAAGTTATACAAGGAAAGAAGAGTTGGTTAACTATAAGGAAAACTATAGATATAATAGAAAATATTAATAATAATCACAATCACAAAATATTGATGGATAAAGAAAAAACTATTAAGAAAATAACCTTTTATACTGAAAACACTATTAAACAAAGGAATAGATGAACTTTTCCCTTAATGTGGTAAGCAGTAGCTATCTAAAACCAAGAGCTCTCTAGCATCATATGTAATGAAGAAATATTAGACGCTTTTCTAATACTTAGACAAAGTTACAATCTGAAAGGCAAGTCTAACCTGCAGTTTTGCTTTGTTTAGCTGCAAACTAAGAATTTTTCTATATTTTAAAATAGCTTATTTTTTTTTGTTTGGCCCATGAGTTAAAAATAGTTAATATAATTTAAAATAAAATTAGGCACTTTAAGATGTAAAAATAAAAAAAAAACAGGTTTTAGGCTAGTTTTAGTCTGTAAGCTATAGTTTACCAATCTCTGAAATAAGGAATAAAGCAAGAAAGACTAGTATTATCATTGTTATTTGAGATAATTCTAGAAATGTTAGTTATATAGCAATAAGAAAAAGAAAACTCTGAAAAAAATAAGTATAGGTCAAAGAGGGAACTGTGATGTTTTATTTAGAATTGGATAGGGCCCACTAAGAATCAAAAGAAACACAACTTGACTAAAGCAATATGGCATAATAAACCCCCAAAACTAGCTTTTCTGTAATTACCAACAAAATATATTAGATGTAGAAAAATATATTCCATTCACAATTATTTCAGAATTTATAAAATATCTGGTCATTACTTATTGCATATAGAGGAATACTATGAAAACAACTACAAAACACATTACAGAAATAAATTGTCTTAAACTAGGGAGACATTAACTGTTTATTGTTGAACAAGACTAATGAATAAAAATGATAATACAACAGAAATTAATTTGCGAATTGAAGTACCATACCAAATTACCGAAAGATTACTTTATAAAACTATACAAAATTATTATAAAATTTAAATATCTAGAGGGTATAAAAGATCAACAATTTAAAGGAAGATAATGGGAAAAAATGGGAATGAAAGAAGATCTACAAATAATGGATCTTAAATTACAGTATAACAATCAAAAGTATTTAGTACTCGTAAAATTTTTTTAAAGTAGAAAAATGGGACACATTAGGCACACATAATCCAGAAGCAAACATATACAATATTTCCAATTCATTCTTATTACCAAAGGTACTGGGGAAACTGGGAAACTCTCATAATATATTATATAATAAGACCCAAATTGGATACAGGGTCTAGATATCAAAATTAGAGAATAGGAGATACCAAAAATAAGCATGACTAGGAAAGGGTTCTTAACCCAACAATAGTAAGGATAATAAGAGATAAAGTGAAAAATTTTGATTATGGAAAATGGACAAGGATTTGAACCAAAAAAGGCAATACATTTAAAAATAGAAGGAAAATAATTAAAAGAAAATTTTTTTGTGAAAAAGGAAATCTTTGCAAAAGGTATCTTTAGCTATCTATCTCTTCTTGTTTTGTGCCCTTTGTAATTGAAGATTATGACATCAGAGAGGTGATGCCAAGTGACATACATGCACATGAAACTGGATTTGAATGAGGAAATGCTGTGCTAAGACACCAGCCTTACCTTCTTCTCCAGAGTCATCTGGGTCCAGTGGCCAGATTTGAATCAGGACTACTGGAGATGGTACTGGATGTGAGGCAATCAGGAATAAGTGACTTTTCTTGGGTCACACATCTAGTGAGTATCTGAAATTTATCTGAATATATAATAAGACTCATTCCCAAAAAGACAAATGGTCTAAGATATGATCAGACAGTTCTCAAGGAAAGAAATCCAAGTTATCAAGAACAATAGGGGGAAAAGTACTCAAATTGCTATTTAGAGAAATACAAATAATAACAATTCTGAGATTCTATGTTTCATCTATTAGACTGGCAAAGGGGAACATAAAAAAGAAATATAATTGTTAAAAGGACTTCAGGAGAAAAGTCAAACCAATGTACTACTGAAGCTATGAACTAGTCTAATCATTCTGTTAAGTATTTGAAATTATATTCAATATGGCCCTAAACTGCCTACCCTTTGTCTCCATCAGTAGACTTGCACACTAATAAATTCCATATACTTATTTAGCTGTGTGACCCTGGGCAAGTCACATAGGCAAATGCAAATGGAAAACACCCATATATAAAAAATAGTCATTGAAGCAATTTTAGGTGTAGCAAAGAACAGGAAAAAATGTGTGTCTATCAACTGGGGAATTCCTGAACAAATTCTGATATAAGCATATGATGGAATATGACTGTCATAAGAAATGACAAAAAGGTTGATTCATAGAAGCCTGGAATGATTTATATAAGCTAATAAAGAATCAAGTAGGGCAGCTAAGTGGCATGGTGGATAAAGCACCAGTTCTGAAGTCAGGAGAACCTGAATTCAAATCCAACCCCAGATACTTAAGCTGTGTGATCTTAATCAAGTGACTTAACAGCTCTGCCTTGCAAAAACAAAAACAAAAACAGAATAAACAGAAGTTAGAAGAACCAGAAGAGCATATTACAAAGATTAAAGAACCCTTCTCACTGAAATGATGAATCATGACACAAAAGACTAAAGCTTTCCACCATTTTATAAAGAAATGATGGGTTATAGGTATAGCATATAAAATACATTTTCAAACAGGTCTAATACAATGCAAATTTGTTTTGCTTAAAAATAAAATATTCAATCAAATTAAATCTTAGGGTCAGTATCTTTTAACAAAGAACTTGACTATCAGATACTGTTCCTACTATATACTGGAGCAATGGTGTTGAAAATACTTTTTATTACCACCCTCTTCTTGTTTATAAAGAAGTATAGGAAACTGATAATCACAATGACTAATCATGATTAC
The DNA here is from genome assembly GCF_037893015.1 of Macrotis lagotis. Classification (NCBI taxonomy): domain Eukaryota; kingdom Metazoa; phylum Chordata; class Mammalia; order Peramelemorphia; family Peramelidae; genus Macrotis; species Macrotis lagotis. The sequence continues at coordinate 437,667,142 of NC_133658.1, read as the reverse complement.
AGAGGACTCAAGACAAAACATTATACTTAGGGGCAGGTAAGTGGCATAGTAGATAGAACACCAGCCCTGAAATGACAGGGACCAGGGTTCAAATGAGAACCCAACACTTAAAAACTACCAAGCTATGGTACCTTGGGCAAGTCACTTAACCCCATGGTCTTGCCAAAACTAAAACAAACAAACAAAAACCCCAAAATACTTATTTCCTGACAGAAAAGAGATAGATGCAGACTAGATTTATTTCTTTCTGGACACTGTCAAAGAAAGAATTTATTTTGTTTGCTACGCATACATAAGAGGACCTTCTCTCAGTTGCTCTGGAGCAAAACTTATAAACTAAGGACTCTAACTACATTTTCGAGAAACAAAACCCACAGAGGGATCCAGTGAGGCAGTTCTCCAACCCAAGGTAACCTGGAAAAGAGCAGAAAAGGCGCCCAGCCCCAAGAGCACACAGCAAGCAGCATGGTTAAGGCAGTCCAGATCCAGGAAACAGAAGCAGGCAAAGCTGGTAAACAGAAGCCCCCAGGGCATGAGCCCATTGAACCTAGGGAGCTGAGTGGAGAGACTGCTAAGCTCTGTCTTCTGCCCCTGGAACAGGAATCTGGGGCTCTGACCACATTCAGATCCTGATCACAGCCTAGCCCCCCCCCACCTCAGCCCCATAGCGGGGGGGGGGGGGGGGTGCATATGGTCATTCACAGACCAGGAGGGAGGACAGAGCCTCACACACTGAGATCCTTGCGGGGGTGTCCCAAAAGCTCAGGAAGCACCCCAAAACCAGGCTCAGGCTGGGAAAAGGAGTAAGCAGAGAAATAAGAGGAACACCATTGAGAAATACTTTGCCTATGATCCCAGGAAGGATCAAAACACTCAGTCTGAAGATGAGGAAGCACAAGCTCCTGCATCTAAAGACTCCAAGAAAAACAGAAATTGGGCTCAAGCTATGACAAAGCTCAAAAAAGACTTTGAAAATCAAATGAGGGAGATAGAAGAAAAATTTGGAAAAGAGAGAGGTGCAGGAAAACATGAAAATGAAGTCAGCAGCGTAGTCAAAGAGATCCAAAAAAAATGCTGAAGAAAATAACATGTTAAAAACAGCTTAGGTCAAATGGATAAAACAGTTCAAAAAGTTACTGAGGAGAAGAATGCTTTAAAAAGCAGAATTGGCCAGATGGAAAAGGAGATAAGAAAGCTCTCTGAGGAAAACAAATCCTTCAGACAAAGAACAGATTGCTGATTTTACAAGAAATCAGAAATACTTCAAAACCAAAAGAAAATGTGAAACAACTCATTGAAAAAACAACTGATATGGAAAACAGACTTAGGAAAGATAATTTAAAAATTATTGGAATACCTGAAAGTCATGATCAGGAAAAGAACCTTGACATCATTTTCAAAGAATTATTACAGGAAAATTGCCCTGATATCCTAGAAGCTGAGGGCAAAATAGAAATGGAGAGAATCCACCAATCTTCCCAAGAAAGATCCAAAAAAAAAAAAAAAAAACAACCCCCAGGAATATTATAGCCAAGTGCCAGAACTCCCAAGTCAAAGAGAAAATATTACAAGCAGCCAGAAGGGACACATTTGAAATACCGTGGAGCTGCAGTCAGGATCACACAGGACTTAGCAGCAACTACACTGGAAGCTTGTAGGGCTTGGAATATAATATACCAGAAGGCAAAGGAGCTTAGAATGCAGCCAAGAATCAACTACCCAGCAAGGCTGAATGCCCTCTTCCAGTGAAAAAGATGGCCTTTCAATGAACCAGGCGAATTTCAAATGTTCCTGTTGGAATGGCCAGAGCTGACCAGAAGGTTTGATCTTCAAATACAGGACTCAGGTGAAGCATAGAGAGTGGAGGAGAAGGGGAAATTACGAGGGACTTGATGATGAACTGCATGTATTCCTGTATAGAAAAATGACACTGATAATACTCATATGAACCTTCTCAGTTAATAGAACAGGTAGAAGGAGCTTTTATAGATGAAGCACAGGAGAAAACTGATATATTGTGGTATAAAAATGGAGTCAATAGATAAAAAGGAAATGTAATGGGAGAAAGAAAAAGGAGAGGAGGAATAGGCTAAGATATTTCATATAATAGCATTTTTCTTTATTACAATGAGCTATTGCAATGATATGGATGGGGGAGGCAAGGGGGAATGAGGGAATCTTCACTCTCATCAGAGGTGGTTAGGAGAGGAAACAGAATATATACTGAATGGTGTATATGCATCTGGAATCTGGAGTAAGAAGGAGAGAAGGGGGACAGGGGGAAGGGGGGGTATGTGAGTGATGGAGGAGAGGATGCACCATGGGGGGAGAGTGGTCAGATATAACACATTTTCTTTTTTACTTCTTGCAAGGAGCTGGGATTGCATGGCCTGTCCAGGACCATAGGGCCGGGTGGATGATGAGTAAGGAGTGGTATGTGGGTTCGGGGCCTCTTGGCCCCAGGGCTGGGGATCTGTCTGCTGCACCACTCAACAACCCTACAGCAGAGACAGAGTGAGAGGAGAGAGAAAATATAGTACATAGTAGTAGAGAAGTATGAAAGGAGGAAGTTGCGATCAGCAAGGGCAATGGTGGAAAAATATGGAAGTAACTTTTATGGACTTACCCTAAAGAATGTGATCTACCCACAACAAAGCTGGTGATGTTGGAACACAGGCTGAAGCACATTTTTATTATTATTATTTTCTGGGGGGTGTTGCAGGGCAAATGGGACTGATGGCCTGCCTGGGGCCACACAGCTAGGTGATCATTGGATGTCTGAGGCCGGATTTGGACCTGGGTGCTCCTGGCTCAAGGGCCAGTGCTCTGTCTGCCACCCAGCCACCCCTACTATTATTATTACTATTTTATTTTGGGTCTTTTTTTTTGGTTTTTGTAGGGCAAAGGGTTTGAGGTGGCTTGCATGAGGGGTCACACAGCTGGGTGATTGTTGGGTGTCTGGGGCCGGATTTGGGCTCCGGTGCTCCTGGCTCCAAGGGCCAGTGCTCTGTCCACTGCACCACCTGGCCATACCTACAATTATTATTATTAATTTTTTAATTTTAATTTTTTCTCTCCCCTTTACTTTATTGCTTATGCATGTCTATATTTTCTTGGGGGGAGGGGTATTATGTTTACTCTTAAACAAGAATATTTTAGTAATGTATAAAAAACATTTGTATAAAATAAGAATGAATTTTTTAAAAGACTGCATATGTATGTACACATGTATACATATATTTATATTATGTGTCTTTCAAATTCATTGAGAAGTAGGAACATAATAAGAGGGAGAGAAGATAGATTTCTGTTGACTTAAAAAATAAAATTACATTAAAATAAAAACTTGAACTAAAATGAACAAATAAAATTATCCAATTCAATTTATACAGTTATCCCTTACAATTAGGGAAGCAGCACCTCGATGATATGGAGACTCTGTAAAATTTTTTGAGCTTTTCTTCTTCCCAGTGAAGTCTGAATTACTACAGTCTTAAAAGACAAAATATATTGACATTATATAATACTATACATATATTTTATGCACTTTTGAACTGCTAAACTTTTACTGTGCCATCTGCTGGCTGTCACCTGTTTTCTGCAAAACTCCCCCCAAAATTCCCATTTAATTTTTTATGTCAACCCATGATATATTGAAACTCTGATGGGGGAAGTTGTAATGTGGAAAGGATAATTGTTATAAGAATCATTCTCTAACTGGTAAGCAGCCAAAGGTTATAAATAGGAAGTTTTCAAAAAAGAAGAAATCTAAGCTATCAATAGTAATATGAAAAAATGCTCCAAATCACTAATAATCAGAAAAATTCAAATTAAATGTAACTGAGCAAAACTGACAAAAAAGGAAAATAACAAAAGGCAATTTGTAAACATACACAAAAAATATCTAAACAAGCACACTTTTTTACCCAGTGATGGGACTGTTATGCCTTTTCTACAAAGAGATCAAAGAGTTAAAGGTGTATACTCTCTCTCTCTCTCTCTCTCTCTCTCTCTCTCTCTCTCTCTCTCTCACACACACACACACACACACACACACACACACACACACCACTACAATTTTTTGGAGTTGCAAAACTGGAAATTAAGGGGGAGGGGAAACCATCAATCCACAAATGGCTAAATAAACTATGCATTTAATGGATCATCAATGTACAACAAAAAATATGGTTTCAGAGAAATCTATGAAGACCTGTATGAACTGATGCAGAGTGAAGTGATTATAAAGAGGATAATAATAAAATAGAAACATTGTAAAAACAAAACATTTCGAAAGATTTCAGGACTCTGAATGCAATGACCAACCGTGATTCCTTGAAGACCAATAATAAAGAATTCTACCCTCCTCCTAACAGAAAAGTGATAGACTCAAGGTGCAAAAGGAATGGGAATTTGTTTTGTATGATTATGCTTATTTCTTACAAGGGTTCCCCCTTCCCTCCATTGTGGGAGGAGACAGAGAGAGAGAAAGAAAGTAAATATTTCTTAATTTAAAAAATTACAAAATATATAATATAATGAGCTTGATGTTGGAACTAAATTTCACATCCAATTCAAACTGTCCTCTAAAGAGATGAAAATATGGGACTATGTTTCTGATGAAGGGTCAAAAGGGTATAGTGATAGATTAAATGAACAAAACAAGAAATGACTGTTAAATCTGGGTAAATTCAAAAGAAATAATAAACTGTTGGTCAGGTAATAATTATATTACTTCATAAATGAGGTTCTTTTTTCAGAATAATTACACAAAACACTACTCCAGTTAGGGTAGAAACAGATCAGGTAAAAAAAAAAAACAAAACAAAACCATTTTCAGAAGCAATTGAAGCTAACTAAAGTCAAGAGAGATAAAAAAAAAAAACTGGTCTATTAAATCACACCAAGCAACTTAACAGTTAAGTACCAATTACTTCTTGTCATTCAAGAAGTGTATATGGTTTGTATCACAGTTTTTCAAGAAATAAATTCAGATTAAGTTCACAGGTTAAGCAAAAAAGGTCATTCTTAGTATCAAAGAAAAACATTTTAACAAAGGTTTGCCTGTTGAGAAAGGTAAGTACATCTAGACAGTGGTGATAACACCAAGAAAGAAAAGATGGACATCTACAACAATGTTACTTTTGATGCTAACAAATGCTTTACTCTTCATTAAATCTCATTTAGCCAACAATTATATGAAAAAACAATAATCATCTGTTTCATACTGCCTTGCCTTAAAGTTTCTTTCCTTAAAAAGAAGATAAATTCTTTACAAACATTTTTCTTTGGTTTCAGTAAACTACTAAAGGTTCAAGCAATGTCCTTTGTTTATTTGTAACTTCCAAGTAGTGATAACTATTTTTAATAAATACAAAACATTCATAAAATGGTTTTATATATATATATGTGTATATATATATATATATATACACACACAAACACACACACACACACACATATATATATGTATATTTAGTTTTTGCAAGGCAATGGGGTTAAGGGCTTGCCCAAGGCCACACAGCTAGGTGTGTCTGAGACCAGATTTGAACCCAGGTACTCCTGACTCCAGGGCTGGTGCTTTATTCACTGTGCCACCTAGCCACCCCTATCTAATATATTTTTATTGAAGGAAAAGAAATACATGTGGTCTACAAAGGTTTTGGATTTTCTTACAAAGCTATACAAACAAGTTAAAGTAAGATATATTGAAGTAAAAATAGATATGATCAAAGAAAGAGCCTAATGCATACTTAAGTTACAGTGGAACACTGGTATTTGTTTTGTATCCAGTTTCCAATTGCAATCTACTATAAATAAGACATGAGACACCAAACAAACCTACGTAATACCAACTGGTACTGCAAGACAACAGGGCATTTTTTTCTGAGCAAACAGTTATTTTATTGTGCACTCTGAGAAACCGAAGAGCTGAATAATCTTTCTCTTAAGCCATTAAATATAAAGTATACACAAGATTATTTAACCAGATAATTTTTTCAGCCTTTACAAAGTGAAAGAACCTGTTGTACACTGATTACTATGATAATTGATATGGTAATTAACTTATCCTCACTGAAAAAAATCAGTCTGTAATTCACATTTGCTCAAGTAATTTGTGCTGAAATTTTAAATTACTTAAGAATTGATGCTATTAGGTTAACTTTGACTAAAAGAAATATGAAACTTATGCCAATACTTAATTTGTATTTTCACAGTCTAATTATATTGCAGTGGCTGAATTACATATATATGTCTATACAGATATATGTATATATACTTTGTGTATAAATATATATATATACATAACTACTATACTATACTTACTTTATAAATAAAATTGATGCTCCAATCCCACATAATATAGTATCACCTATCTGTTTTTATTTTTAGAAGTGATACATTATATACTTGAAGAAATTTCTATAGTAAATTAATACACAAATATTACAGAAGGCTTTGTATTTCTACAACTTAGGGAACTCCACAACAATCAGTTTGACTCTACAGTTAAATCCTTAGGGCAGTACCCCAAGCATAAAAGAGGTTAAGTGACTTAGCCAGTATTACACAGCTAATAAATGTCAGAGGCAGAATTGAAATCCAGGTCTTTGTAACCGGAAGAATAGCATTCTGTCCTATGCTTCTACTACAAATCAATATTTTTAAAAATTATTCTGGCAAATGTTACTTACTTACAAAGAATATTTGCATTCATACAATCTAACATACAACTGTATCCACAAGCTAATATACCACTGAAGCCACAATTGTGGCTAAAAGCTGGTTTAGGACAATCTACCAGTCAGTTAATAAACATTTATTGCACTGGGGAAATAAAAAGAGGCAAAAAACAGTCTGCCCTTAAGGATCTCACAATATAATGGGAAGATAAAAAGCAAATATGCACAAAGAAGCTATATATTAGTTTCTTATTTATCCTCTATTAGGATATAAAGGAAACAATTGAGAGAGAAGGCACTAGAATGAAAGAGGATTGTGAAAGACTTCCTCAAGAAGATGGGATTTTATTTGGGACTTAAAGAAAGTCAAGGAAGCCAAGAGGGGAAGATGAGAACGGAGAACATGAGAGACAGTAAGAGAAAATGTCTGGGCCATGAGATAGATTGTCTTGTTCATGGAAGAGCAAGGCAACTAGTGTTACTGAATCAAAGAGTATGTGATAAGGATTAAGATATATGAAAACTGGATAGGTGAGGGCTTCTTCATTCTTGTATCCTTGTAGGTAACAGTAATGGATTAAGAATTCATTATCATGTCTAAACAAAGGATTGCCAAAACCAAGAAGGTAGCTGAGACTAATATTTTATTTCTGATTTTTAGATAATTCCCACCCATATCAATGAATAAATTTATCACAATTATATTTGAATCTCTCTTTACTGTCCACAAAACAAAACAAATAAACAATTACATAAATTTAAAAAAATTTTATGCACTGGCAACCACTCTTACATTTAAATTTGGGAGTCGTGAGCTGCACTTCAGCAAGCTGATCAGGACAGCAGCACTAAGTCTGGAATCAATATTGTAAGGCTCTGATGTCACCAGGCTGCCCAAAGAGCAGCAAATCGACCCAAGTCATAAAGAAAGCAGATTGAAACTTCAATGAAGTGGGATAAAGACATGAGTGGCTGCTGCATTTTCCAACTGGCCCCCATTTGAGGGGAAAGGGGGGGGGGACAGATTGAGAGATACAGAGAGACAGAGAGACACAGAGACAGAGACAGACAGAGACAGACACTCCATTTTTCCAAAATTTAAAAAATGAAAGACAAAGTTGTAACATTGCAACAGTTTAAACGGAGAATGGTATTTCATATGGAGACAAAAATGCTAACAGTAGTAATTCAAGTACTTACAATCAGAAACCTGTGAAGGATATTTAAATAGCTATCTCATTCATATGCCTTAAATATATGTTGACTCATTTAATTACAGGAACCAAATCAGAGGAGGAAAGTGAAGGATAATTTCAGAGTCAATAATGGCCCAGTCCTTCCTGTTTCTATGTCAACAAAGAATCATTAAGAAGCATATTTCTTTGGGAAAAAAAGAATCTTTGGACTTAAAACACAGACTTCTAGAAATTTTTGTTATTACAAATGCTTTGTATTATTTCTATATTCTTAAGAACTATAATATAATTGGAGCAAAAATTTTTATACCATAAGAAGCAAAAACTTTAAGCCTGGCATATTTAACTATTTTTATATCCATGCCATTTCACATTAGAAAAAAATGGCATAATTGTTTTTAAACAATTAAAGAAAAATAGGAAACTTGTTTCCATTTTTTACCAGCATGCCTTTACTTTAGGAGAGTCATTTTAGCTCCATGAAACTCATTTTTCTCATTTATATATAGTAAGATGAAAATGTACTACCTATCTACTTCATAAAACAAATGAATTCTATACAATGTATATTAAAGTGCTTTGAAAATTATAAAGAAAATGTAAATAAAGTTATTTTTTAAGAATATTTTTAGCATTGTGCTTTAATTAAAACTATAAATAATTTAGGTCATTATGACAATTAACTTGACTTCTATTCATTATCTGTGTTATTACCATTTATCAGTTTTTAGATACTTTCTTTAAAAAAGAAAGAAAAAAGGATCATGGATCTTAATGCCCAATAATAGAAATTATTACATACATGTTACTTTACATTTATTTTTTCCCTAAGAGAAATACCTCAATATTTTAAGCCTCTGATTTTTATCAGTGTGGGATCTTCTTCCATTGATCCAAACTTAATTCAGTTATAAATTGACAATTTTTAAAAACTCCCCTTTTAAGTCAATTACTGGTTATTAAACTCATTGAACTTATCTGGATTCTTGAGCAACAAACATATAGTCCATGAAATGATCTATACCTGAAGGCTTTCCTAGGATGGGAGGACTTGCTAGAGTTTATAACCTGTGGGGACAGACTTCAAGAACTCAATGTCATCTTCCGGTTACCATGAGACATAAACACAGTGTTTTATTGGAGTGTTTTCCCTGAACAAATGGTGAGGAGTTCAAAGTATGGTAGAATTGGGAAAAATATAAAGTATAATATCCAGCTCTCCTTCTCCAAAGACCTATTCCACAGCCTCATACTGTTGCATTTCCAAATGCTATTTAGGTAGCGATGTGAAATGTTTAATAATTATCTCTAGGGGGAAAAAAACCTTATTACTTGTGGCACACTTTTAAGACTAATTTGCATTTCTCCACCATTTTCTTAAGGCAAGACAATCAGCAAACAAATCAAGGCTTGATTTGCAGTGTAAATGCTTACATTGACAATTTAACATTCAGCTTCTAAACTGGACTACTTCCAACAACTCTGAAAGTCTTCAAGTACAGATCCAGTAACAAAATGCATCTATTTTCTTAAGATCAGCCTAGGTAAGTTTAGGAGCTGTAGTTGTTCTCAATTTTTTGGTAATAGGAACTGTGGAAGATAGCCTGCAAAAGATTTATTTCAATTCAATTCAACATACTCTCTTTTATCCGGTTTTTCCTTTCACTGAGCAATATATATATATATATATATATATATATATATATATATATATATATATATATATATATATATATATGAAATGACATTCTATTTTAGAAACCCACTTTTAGGTACCATTCTTTGTAAATGCTGTAGCATGTACAGTTCCACAACATCACTTGTTTTAAAAATGTGAATTCATTCCAACACAACTAATATATTGGGGAATGATTTGAGAATAAAGCAAATTTTGTATTCACTTGTATGTGATTTCCTTCATAAGAAAAAAGAAAACCATACTACTCTACAATAATTCACAAGTTGCAACCTTTCTGTTGATTACTTCCACCAGCAAACTTCAGGTCTTTTCCAAGATAAATTTCCAAATCTACTGTATATCTTCTGATGCTGTAACAGTTGTGGGAAGATTGAGTTGGTTCATCCTTACAATCTCCCCCATCTTCCACAAAGGTTGAGATCTTGGCTCCGACCTGGTGAGGCAATCTTCTACTTTATGGTGACTCAGTTTTGCTTCTCTGAAGAAGGCCCTGAATAAAATGAAGTACAAGCCTGCACAACAGCCCTAAGTTACAGACCACTGCCAGGATTTATTGAAGTATTTATATATTTCTTTCTTTTTTTTTTTAGGTTTTTTTTTTGCCAGGCAATGGGCTTAAGTGGCTTGCCCAAGGTCACATTAGGCAATTACTAAGTGTCTGGGGCTGGATTTGAACTCAGGTACTCCTGACTCCAGGGCTGGTGCTCTATCCACTGCGCCACCTAGTTGCCCCTATATATTTCTTAACCATCTAATATGTAAAAACTGTTCTCATTTTTATTAGGTTCTTCCTTCCTTCATATAGATAGATAGATAGATAGATAGATAGATAGATAGATAGATAGATAGATAGAAAGATATATCTATATCGCTAGCTATCTAATGATCTTTTCCAATCCAATCTCTTCCTAATGCCATTTCCCCCCATAAACCCTGTGCTTTTACTGCCCAATTCTGCATAACACTATGATTTTTAGGAAGGAAATATGTCTTGTTTTAACAGAACTGACTGTATTTCAATTTAGCAAAGAGATAATTTACTAGAGGGAGGGAAGGGGGTCTGCTATGTCAAAACAAAAAAGGTTAAAAGGAGACAGAGACAGATTCTGCTTCTACTTCTGTGAACTATAATTTTCTTCCCCTTGGGACATCCAGGAAGAAAGGTGAGGGACTCTCATGGAGACAACTACAACTCAGGCACCAGGATAGGGAGGCAGCAGCAGTGGGTGGCATTCAGGTTCTGGCATGCGTATTGGGGGAAGGGGTAATGTTTGACCCCAAAGATAGTGGAGGACAAGCAGGGTACTTAGGACATATTAAATGTCAAACAAATCTTTTTCCATTCATTCATCCATTGGCATAGGCTACAATGACAATAAATTTGGTACTGGCTGAGGTGGCAGCAAAGGCAGATTCTTTATTGTATCTGAAAATACTACAGTCTTATTGTTGCTAATGGTCCTCACTGGATAACTCCCTTTTCATGGAGGGTTTGACAGTTCAAGGAGTCGTGTTGTTGGGAGATATTTACTTTTCCGTCACAGAAATGAATAAAAATTGTTTACCCAGACTCTAAGGAATAAGGGAGGCAGTCACTCACAAAGGCTTTTACAGACATAAAAATTTGGTATTCTTTCCTTCTCTCTTCCCACAAGGATCCTAGGAAAGGAGAAATCCTGGCTAATGGACTGTGGAGCATTGAGAAGTGGTACAGTTTATAGTATTGAGACATTCTGAGTCTGGGACAGATCAAATGCAAAAGGGTAATGACCTCTTAGCTACTATTCTACACAGACTGACCTTCATCCATGATGTGAATGTATCTTTACCTATTCTATGGCTCATTGTCAATTATTTTATATGGAAAGACAAAACACAAACTCTGAAGATTTGGTTTTACCTACCATACAGCCCTGATCATTAGGATAAAAGGTCTGAGCCTCCTTTCAAAGTGGGGAAGCAAAGCCTGTTTATTTTTTATAGTTGGTCACTACTTCGGGGGAATATTTCATTGTCCTTTTTGTTTTTTCTTTTGTTCTGTCTTCTTCCTATACTAACTTGTTCTACACCAGGAGCCCTGCATTCCTCAGAGTCAAAACTACTCAATTATGTTCCTGATGCCACCCTGTGATGATGGAATGTTCTCCAGAATACCTTTAAACTTTTCTACCAAGGCATGGCAGACAGATGAGGTCTCAAAGAATCATAGGAGGTTTTTTTTTAAAGGTATTGAGGGCAGCTAGGTGGCACATGGAGTCAGGAGTTCAAATACGGTCTTGGACGCTTAATAATTGCCTGTGTGATCTTGGACAAGTCACTCAACCCCATTGCCTTAAAAAAGAATAACATCAAAAAGATATTGAAATCCTTCTTTAGACTTAATTTGATCCAGGGTAATAGGGTTCAGATTTCACCTCTCTGGCTGAACACACATACTAATAGACAATTCATTACTATGGCAGATGCAGAGGCATGAATAACCTTTCCGTGCTACTGTTAACTTGTTTGGTTAATTGCTAAATGGTCTATGCTTATCTCATTTTTGTTCTAATTCTAAACTTGGAGAACCATACTAGTCAGAATTAGACCCCATCTACAATAAAGGATATAGATATACATAATGATGAATATGCTTATCAGACATATAGTTATAGTGTCAGGAATTACTGACATAAAAACAAAAATATCAATATATGTCTGAAAACTAAAAAAAAACTGATCCCATTAATGAAATATAAAATTTAAAGGTTCAGTTAAATTGAACAAAAATTATGTCACTGCTCTAAAGAAGTTTAGATTTAACTCTGGAGATATAGCATGTACAAAAATAAATGCAAAATAATTTTGAGGTGGGAGTGAACACAAACTTTTGTAGAAGGTACAAGAAATGCTTTGTGTAGAAGAAAGTTTTTTAACCTAGGGTATATGAAACCTACAGAGTCTGAGACTTACATTTTGGAGGACCTGTGAATTTGGATAGGGAAAAAAATACATTTTTATTTTATTAGTATTAGCAGTATCTGTGACTTTGTCATCAAAAGAAATCATAGATATTTTAATATTATATGCTGATATTTCAAAATATTAACATTCATCCCTTCTGTGAAATTACTGTAGCTACTCAACAAAATACTAGAATTGGACAAGATGGCAGTCTTCTTTTCTACAGACAGGTGGAAGTGGCTAATGAGAATTGGTGATACAGAATTCTAAGGAAGAGACTGGGTGGGATAATTCTCAGAGACCTGGGAGTTCTCAGCAAAAATATGATAATTCTATAAAAGATAGCCAACTGCCTAGAAACTGTGTCTTGTATATGATTAGCCAACAAACAATGAAATTACATATGTGTCCTCATATCAGCAACTTCATTGTTTTCCATATTGCCTATATAAAATTATTTTGATCAATATGTGATTTTAGATCATATCTGAGATTTTAGATAACGTTGAAGTGTTTTATTTAAAGTAACTTCTAAATACTGCTACGAGATTGCTACAGTGATAAAGCAGTTCTCTCTTCCCACTCGAATCCATCCTTTGTTTAGCTACCAAAATATGATCTTTTGAGAGGAACAGAAAGGAAGCCAGAGTCACTGTACTACAAAGAATTATAGTGGAGAAGAGTACGGTGAAGTAAGAATGGAAAGGTGGGTAAGTGAGGTGAGATCCATTGGAGTTTATTGAATGGGGGGGATGATTATGTTCAAAACTGTGTGGGGTTTAGGAAGATCACTTTTATAGCTGAATGGAGAACAGACCTACTTCAAGAAAGGGACTAGGCAGAGAGATCAACCAGAAGAATATTACCCTCAGGTACGCAGTAATGTCAAAGAAGAGAGGGAGAATGCATGAGAGATGGGTCCAAAGTTAAAACAGACAGGCCTTGGTAACAAATTGAATACAGTATATAAGAGAGAATGCAAGTAGTTGAGGACACTGTGTACAGGGATGATGCTTATAGTAGTAGGCAAGCTGGGAAGAAGGGAGGGTTTGATGGAAAAATGAGTTCAGTTTTGGACATAACAAATTTAAGATGCCTATGAGATTTCTAGTTTGAGATGTCCAATAGGTTAAGTAAGCATTCCTATCTTGCTTGACCCTATAGTTAACCAATTCAATTTGACACTCTTTTCTATTCTCTAATCCCTTTTGTCCTTGTACTGCTGCTCATTCTTTGCCAAACCTCAAGCCCTGGATTATTTCCACCATACACCTCTTCTTGTTCCTAGTTACATGTTGATTAGTTTATTACAGATTCATTATATCCAACTTTAGTTGAGCCCTTACTGCAACAAGGAAATTTTTTTTATTTATCCCTAATTCTATATCACTCCTCACAAACTTTTCTAAACCATTTTTCTTTTCCCACACCACTTTTCACTGACCCTCAGACTCCCCTTTACTTTACTAAGAAAATTGACACTATTTGACATACCTGTACTCTTGATCCCATGCCCTCCTTTATTCTCTAGCAGACTACACCTTCAATCATACTCCCCCCCCCTCTAAAATATTCAACCTCTTTATCTACTAGTTCTTCCTTTTGCCTTCAAACATGCCCAAGTCTCTCCCAATTTTGAATAAATTTCTCTGGACCCTCTATTCACTCTAACTTTTATCTTTCATAATTCCTCTCCTTGGCCAATCTCCTCCCTGTCTCTCTCTCTTCTCAAATATTTGCACTCTAGCTTCTGATCTCATCAATCAACAGAAATTGCTTTCTCCAAAGTTACCAATGATTTCTTAAATTGTCCTATCTGATTATCTCTTTTTCCAGCATTCATCTTTCTTGATCTATTTGCAGCATCTGACCATGTTGATCACCATCTCCTCTGGGATATTTGGCTTTCAAGATACCTGGTTCACTTCCTACCTTTCAAACCATCCTCTATCAGTTCCTTTTCCTGGTTCATTCCTAAAGCTCTGTAATAAGCTGCCTATTTTCATTTCACATTCTCTTGCAGGGCTGCCTTTTTGCTTAAATGGGTTTAATTATAATTTCTAAGCAAAGGACTCCTAGAACTAAACATCTAGCTGCTGTCTCTTCCCAGAGAATCAGCATCATTAATTTCCTATTGAATACTTCCAACTAAATGTCCTGAAGATCTCTCAAACTCAGAATTTCTACAACAAAATTAACTTTTATCAAAAACCTTCCCTTTTTCCAAACTTGCCTATTTCTATTGGAGGAACCACATCCTTCCAATCTACTAGTTCATAATCTTACCATTATTATCCTCAACATCTCACTCTCACTCCACAAATCCAATCAATTCCTAAATCTTATGTTTTTTACTTTTACAGCATCTTACATCTAACCCATTCTCTTTCATCACCTCTAACCTAAATTGCTGCAACAACCTCCTCACTGGGCTCTCTGACTCAAATCTCTCCCTACTCTAGTCCATCCTCCACCCTGTTACCATAATGATTTTGCTTATGAGTAGATCTAATCATGTGACATCTCTATCAATAAACTCCAGTGACTTCCTGTTACCACTAGAATAAGTTATAAACTCCTCTGTTCATCTTTTAAAAGCTTTTATGATCTGATCCAAACCGACCTTTTCAGTCTTGGACATACTCCTCTTGCCACATTTTGTGATCCAGTCAAACCAATCTGATCTTTGTTCCTCCACACAACACTGTATCTCCCTTCTCTGTGATTTTGTAATGGCTATCACCTTCAATATGCTTCCTTTATTATCTAATCCTTCATTTTTCAAGTTGAAACTTAAGCATTACCTTTTATACAAAGTCTTTTCTGATTCCCCCCAATTGCTAGTGTCCTCATACTATATTTACTGTACAAATATTTGTACTTGTCTCCACAGCCAGAAAGTAAATTTACTAAAAACAGGTATTATTTCAATCATTTTAACTATCTCCAGTCTAGCAGAGTGACTGATACATTGTAGGCACTTGATAAATATCTGTAGATTAACTAATAGCCTCTTCTGATCCTCACTCTGAGAAAGACAAGACACATTCATTCTCCATCTGCTCACCGGACAAATTAAGAGGAGGAATTCCCTGGGATGACTTATGTCCACATTAACAGGCTACAGAACTATCTATGTATTTAACTAAAAGTCTACAAATGCTATTGCCTTACTACCCCTTCCCCATTCCTTCTACTAGCTCTTGTGTTCTTCCAAATGAATTTTGTTAATATTTATTTAGATTTATAACATATTTTCTTGGTAATTTGATTGCCATAACATATAAAATCTGTAAATTAATTTCAACTGTACCGTCCTTTCAATTATAATGGCACAGTCCAACCATAAAAATCAAATACCCACTGATTATTTAAATTAGTCTGTGCTATTATTTGAGGAGTGTTTTGCAATTAAATTTAGAGTGGAATTGAACGTGCTTTTTAAGTTTGATTCGCAGGAACTTTATTCATTTTGTAGCTATGGGATTTCCTTTTCTATTTTTTAATGGATATGGAAATGCTGTTGATTTTTGTGAATTTATTTTATAGCCTCCTTTTTTCCTGAAGCTACTGTTTACAGTATTTTTTTGCTAATTCTCTAAGACACTCTAAGTAAATCATCCTGACATCAAAATATAGTGATGTATATATAGTTGTAATTGCCTATTGCTTTCCTTTACAGTTGCTTGTAAAGCCAACTGGAGTTTCCTCATCTTTCCCAAATTATAATTTCATGGTGAATTCCCATCTCAGAACAAAAAGCCTTATAACCATCTGGAATCATAGATAAGTTCCTCCCTATTCTCCTTGGGAGTCCATTTTAAAAAATTGTGAAATATTCTAGCCCATACTCTACATCCTACTTCAACAAAAGCAAATCTGAAAGCAGGTAGCAAGTAACAGCATTTTATTATATATATATATATATATATGTATATATATATATATATATATACATATATATGTGTGTATATATATGTGTGTGTGTGTGTGTGTGTGTGTGACAGTTTTTAACTCATTTTTGTGAGATTTTGAGTTCTATATTTTTCTCTCTCCTCCTTTCCCTCCTCCTTAACAGTGAGAAATTTGATACAAGTTATACATGTATAACTATATTAAACATATTTCCATATTAGTCATGTTGTGCTAATGTATGATCCCAGATGGTTATAAGGCTTTTTTGTTCTGAGATGGACACTCACCAGAATACAAGGGGAAAAAACCATGAAGGGGAAAAACGTAAAGCATAAAAAACAAATTTTTAAAATGGAAAATACTATGCATTGGTCTAATAGGTAATTATCATGTTTCTCACCCATTACCATACAAGACACCTCAGAAAAGGGGAAAACATGTTGAATACATGTATCAGAGATGGTACTTATTCAATACAAAACGCTGGAAAGAAATCTTTGGAGGATTTGCCACAATATCACATTAACCCAATGTGGATAAGATTTAGAAGATCATAGCATTCTTCTTCCATTTCTGGAACACTATAAAGAATATCCTCGAATAAATCTCTTGAATGTATAAATCTCATGTGGAGCCTTTTTTTTTTCCTTTCCCTTTCTTGAGTGCAAATTCTGGGTTACCACATAAATACTCATTTGGAGAGGCATTTGCTGCCAAATATAGGAATTTAAATGGGGAAGAGAAACTTATGAAGTCTCCTTATTTTAAAACTCTAACTCACACAGAGCCCTCATTCCAACTGCTGCAGGAAGTGGTCCTATTTCAAACTTGAATCATGAAGGTCAAACCATAAAAAATTACAAGACAATAAGAGTCCCCTCAGCTGGGGTACTAAGGGAAAGAGTTCTTAACCAAGGAAGGTTAAAGGCAGTCACAAAAGAACTTTGATTATAAGAAAATGAAAAGTTTTTTGAATGAACAGAATGATTTTTGAATAAAGAGAATATTAGGATAAACAAGAAAATTTTTAATTAGAAAATAATTACATCAAATATCTTTTATAAGGTACGGATATCCAAGATATACAGGAAATTTTTTTAATTTTTTAATTTTTCCCCTTATTCTCTTATTTAAAAAATTTATTTATTTTCATCCATTTGGCACATGTATATTTTTTAAGTCATAAGGGAAAGAGATACATAAGAGAAAATTTGTATAAAATGTTCATCAGATTCTGAAGGGGGTTTGTGTGTGTGTGTGTGTGTGTGTGTGTGTGTGTATTGTTTTGTTTTGTTTTGTTTTTTTCTTCCTCTGGATGGAGATAATAGAGTCCATAGCCAGTCTATTACAGTTGTCCTAGATCTCTGAAATGCTGAGAGGAGCTACTTCCATCAACATTATTCATCTCATAATGTTGTTGATATGTGCATTATTCTCTTGGTTCTATTCCCTTTGCTCAGCATCAGATCCCTTCAAGATAGATATATATCTATATCTATATATAGATAGAGATATAGATAGAGATAGATACAGATATATAGAGATTATAGATATAGATTAGATATAGATATAGATATAGATATAGGAAATTAACGCAAATATGTGACCAAGAGCTAGAGAAAATGTTCTGTTTGACACTTAAAGCTCTTCACAACTTTGCCCCTTCGTACTCTAGCTTTTACATTTTACTCCATTCTCACTATCCAGTAAAACCTTCCCTTCCTGCTATTCCTCAAAGAAAACTCCATCTCCTGAACTATGCCTTTTCCCTGGATGACTAGAGTGCTCTTCTTCATTTCCTTCTGCTGGATTCCCTGAAATAAAAACAGTACAAATCCTACCTTCTGTAGAAGGACTTTCCCAATTCCATCCCTTTTTCTACTTGCTTTCTACTTTCATATAAAATTACCTTCCATCTACTCTGTATACAATGCTTAAATGTGCATAGTATTTTTATGCTATTTTCCCCACTAGACTATGAACTCTTTGAGGACAGAGAATGTAAATTCACCATGTTTAACACAATTCCTAGAATATAGAAAACATTAAAATGTTTACTGACTATCTTGATAAGTGATGAAAAGATATGAACCAACAGTTCTTAAAATATTATAAACTAACAACAATATGAATGCTACAAATCACTAATAAGTAAAGTACAAATCAAAACAACTCTGAGGTTTTGCATCAAATTTACAAGATTACAGGTAATTCCCTAATTGATAAATAGTCAAAGGATATGAATAGTTTTCAAATGAAGAAATTAAAGCTATATATATATATGTATATATATATATGTATATATATATATATATATAAAATCGTATGAAAAAAGTGCTCCAAATCATTATTAAAGAAATGCAAATTAAAACAACAATGACATACAACCTCACACCTATCAGATTGGACAAGATGTGAAAAAAAAGGAAAATGATCAATGCTGGAGAGGTTGTAGGAGGATTGGGACATTGATGCATTGCTGGTGGAGTTGTGAATGGATCCAACCTTTCTGGAGAACAATAAGGAACTATGCCCAAAGAACAGTAAAACTGTTCATACCCTTTGACCCAGAAATCCCAGTTCTAGGTCTATATTCAGAAGAAACAGTAAAAAAATGGGAAAAGTTCTACATGATCCAAAACATCCATAACAGCTCTTTTTGTAGTGGCAAAGAATTGGAAATTGAAGGGATGCCCATCAATTGGGGAATGGCTAAACAAGTTATGGTACATGAATACTATGGAATATTATTATTCTATAAGAAATCATAAATGGTTGAACTCTAGAGAAGCATGATGAGTTACAGGATCTGATGCTGAGTGAAGGGAGCAGAACCAAGAGAACACTGTACACATTAACAACATTGTGAGATAATCAACCTTGATGGAAGTAGCTCCTCTCAACAGTTCAGAGAGCTAGGATAACCATTTTAGATCAGCTATGGACAATGTTATCCCCATCCAGATGATGAAGAAAAAGCAAAACAAAACAAAAAAACAAAAAAACAACCCTTTAGAACCTGATGGACAATTTATAAACATTATCTCTCATAATTCCTCATACCAAAAATGACTAATCTGTAAACATATTTATCAAAAATATGAATGTACAATGCTAACCTGTTTGCAGTGAGAGGAGGGGCATGGGAAGGGAATGTGGAAGAAAATTTTGTAACTTAAAAATATACATGTACATATGGATGAAAACGTTAATTTAATTAATGCAAAAATTAAAAGTTCTTTGCAACAAGGTTGAACAGTGGAAGGGAAAGATTCAGAAATGAAGGTTATATAGAAACAAAAGAGAACACAAAAAAAGTTGAAAACATTATGGCATACAAATGAAATGGAATACAACTGGGTCATAAGAAAATACAAATGACAAAGAAGACAACAAAATGAAATATAGAAAAACTAGTATGAAGTGAAGCAGAGGGAAAAAAAGAATGAAAAATAATATATGCATGGATTAAAATAATATAAAAAACAATACTAACCAAATATTGAAATACAAAGCAAACATTTAAATAAATAGACAATTTCCTAACCTGTTAAAGGCCCTGCCATAACTATTTCACATGATTTTTAAGAAGATCAAATGAGATAACAGATGTGAAATCTCTCTGAAAACTGTAAGAATCTATATACATTAAGAAAAAAGTTCTTAACCCTTTTTATAACATGGATCTTTTTTGGAACTTTAAATAATGTTTACAAATGCACAAAATAAAATATATGGGATTGCAAAGGAAACAAAAGATAGTGAAAGATATTAATCAGCTCTGTGTGTGTGTACATGCCCACACACAAATTTACAGACCATCATTATTAAGAAGTGAATAATTCTAATTAAATAATTTTTATAATCTTCAAATAGGACAATTATCAGTAAACATTTTTTAAGCCCCAGCCCCAGGTAAATATAAATATGAAAAAAATAAAGACAGATCCAGAATAAGCGCTTACAATGCCATAGGGGAAGATATAAAAGGAAGCCAAAAAGCAGAGATGCAAGGGTGGAAAGGTATCCAACTGGGGGGATATAGTGGCCAAGTTAAAAGATATTCCAGAATAATGCAGCCAAGAGATGTTCTAAGCTGAACTTGCTCCTTAAATGGAGATACTGGAATTCATGGTTCCATCCTCCTAACAGAAGATAGTGAAGAGGTAGAAAACTAAGACTGACAGGGTCGTGCAGGATGATATGGTTTTCTCAGTAATTATTCCTGGAAAAGTCAGAAATATCATGGCGATAAACCAAGTGAATTTACAGATTTTTGTTAACTAACTAGTAGATGAAAATGGCATACATAACAAGGTCTATTCATGATGTTTATTGTCTCATGCAGAGATTAGATATGAATATTTAATGGGTTTAATCAATCCCTTAAACATCTTCTATTCTGATAAGTTAAATATTAAGCAGTACTTAACATATGTGAAGTGTTTATTGAATTTAATGTTTACTGAATTGAAAAAAATTAAATTAAGGAAGTAGTGATCAATACCTGAAGTGCATTACTTTTAAAAACATAAGAAGTAAATACCTAAATACTTTAAACTGATAAATATATCCTATAGTATACTACATCAGAAACACAAACATTTATTTCAAATAGGTTACTGTATGTAGAGTATTTCAACTATTATTAACAGGCACAAGAGATATTCATCTTGCTTACATGTAAGCAAACAACTTCTAACATTTTTCTTTCCCTCATTTAGGAGACATATTCTTTTTTATAATTTATTTTTAAATTTTTACAATGTTCCCCACAATCTTGCTCCCCCCCCACAAAAGGCAGTCTCATAGTCTTTACATTGTTTCCATACTATACAATGATCCTAACTTAATGTGTTGAGAGAAAAATCATATCCTTAAGGAAAAAATAAAGTATAAGAAATAGCAAAATTACATAATAAGATAACTTTTTTAAAATTAGAAGTAATAGTTTTTAGTCTTTGTTCAAACTCCACAATTCTTTCTTTGGATACAGATGGTATTCTCCATTGCAGACAGCCCAAAATTGTCCTTGATTGTTGCACTGATGGAATGAGCAAGTCTTTCAAGGTTGATCATTGCCCCCATGTTCGCGGTTAGGGTGTACAGTGTTTTTCTGGTTCTGCTCATTTCACTCAGCATCAGTTCATGCAAATCCCTTCAGGTTTCCCTGAATTCCCATCCCTCCTGGTTTCTAATAGAACAGTAGTGTTCCATGACATACATATATCACAGTTGGCTAAGCCATTCCCCAATTTGAAGGACATTTACTTGATTTCCAATTCTTTGCCACCACAAACAGGGCTGCTATGACTATTTTTGCACAAGTGATGTTTTTACCCTTTTTCGTCATCTCTTCAAAGTATAGACCTAGTAGTGGTATTGTTGGATCAAAGGGTATATGCACATTTTTGTTGCCCTTTGGGCGTAGTTTCAAATTTCTCTCCAGAAAGGTTGGATGAGTTCACAGCTCCACCAACAATGTATTAATATCCCAGATTTCCCACATCCCTTCCAACATTGAGCATTGTCCTTTCTGGTCATATTGCCCAGTCTGAGAGGTGTGAGATGGTACCTCAGAGAAGCTTTAATTTGCATTTTTCTAATAAGTAATGATTTAGAACAATTTTTCATATGACTATGAATTGCTATGATTTCCTCATCTGTAAACTGCCTTTGCATATCCTTTGACCATTTGTCAATTGGGGAATGGCTTTTTAAATATGACTCAGTTCTCTGTATATTTCAGAAATGAGTCCTTTGTCAGAAACATTAGTTGTAAAGATTATTTCCCAGTTTACTACATTTCTTTTGATCTTGGTTACAGTGGTTTTGTCTGTGCAAAAGCTTTTTAATTTAATGTAATTGAAATCATCTAGTTTGTTTTTAGTGATGTTCTCCATTTCTGGAAGAGATTTTAGAGATCATTTAGTTCAACTTGTTTCATAGACAAGGAAAGAGATTAACTTTTCCATTATTCCCCTTTAAGCACACTATAATTAAGCCAAATTAGGCGTCTTATTGTTCTTCACACATAAATCTATCTTCTATATCCATGTTTTAGCACCTAGACTCACTGTCTCCTAAACCTCTAATAGACTTTTTCCTCACCTCTGACCCCTGAAAATTCCTAGTTGCTTTCAAAACTCACCTTATTATTCACATTCTACATAGTCTTTGCTCATTCTCTGAGCTATCAGTGTTAATCTTTCACCCAAAATTATTTAGTACTTAGTATATATGTATATCTGTAAATGTTGCCTCTCTCAAAAGAATACAAATTCCATTTGTATCTTTTTCCTCTCCATCTTCTTAGCATCCTGTCTGGCTACATGTAGCTGGTTAATAAATACTTATTAATTGGTTAAATCCTTTGTCCAAAATCTTCTAAGAGCTGACATCAAGTTCACTGACTTAAAGTCAGTGTTCTTTCCACTGTACAGAAATACTAATCTAAAACCAACCTCACTATCAAATCATTCTAAAATTAAGAGAATATCTAAATAAATAGGCAACTGAACTCTAAATAGACTTGTTCAATACTCTTAAGAACTTCTAAAATGCAGTCAGTACCTAAAAAAATTTTCAATGAAAAATTTTAAAGCCTGTCCTGAATAAAATGGCCCAAAACACTACTGAAGATCATTATTATAGAATAATATGTGCATATCAGTTTTAGATACATTAAATTATCAGTGAGTTATTAACAAAATGTACTTCTGTAATTACAAATTCCTCAGGTTGTCTATAACTTTTAATGTCATATAATCTAAAAATTTATCCTCCTTATACCATAAAAGGCAAAATAAGTAAACACAATGGAGTAATTAAAGCCAGGACATTTCTTCATTATTTCTTGGTCACCTATCATAATAACATGGGAAGCCAGGTGGCAAAGTGGACAGAGTACAGAGCCTGGAGTCAGGAAGACCTAAATTCAAATCCACCCATAATAGCTGTGTGAGTCTGAGCAAGTTACTTCATCCTCTTTGCTCAGTTCCCTCATCTGTAAAATAAGTTGGAAAAGGAAATGGCAAACATCTTCAGTACCTTTGCCAAAAAAAAAAACCCACCATAAAAAAACTAACTGGGGTTACAAAGAAGTGCAAGACTGAAAATGAAACAACCACCTGCCTTTTGGATTTGCTTTCTTTTTAACTATTGCCCAAAATCAGTCAATAAGTATTTATTAAACACTTTATATGTCAAAAAAAGAGGCAAAGGATAGTCTCTGCCCTTAAGTAGTTCACAATCTATGGGGAAGACAGATAGCAAACAAATACATACAAACAAGCTATATCTAGGATAAATAGAAAATAATTAAAGAGTGTCAGGCATTAGAATTTGGAAGGACTGCGAAAGGTTTCCTAAGGAGAGGAGGAAAATATTCAAGGCATAGGGAATAGCCAGAGAAAATACCAGAGCCCAGAGACAGGGGTGTCTCATGGAACAGCCAGAAGATCAGTGTTGCAAGAGTGAAGAGTATGTGGCAAAGAGGAAGGTATAAGAAGACTGGAAAACATGCTTAATATGGGTTTACATTCAACATATTTATACATGTTTAATCTATATTAGATTGCTTCCTGTTGGGGGAGGGGGAGGGAAAGGAGAAAAATGTGATACTCAAAACCTTACCAAAAAATGTTGAAAACTATTGTTGCATGGAGTAGGAAAAATAAATAAATAAAATATTAAGAAGACTAGAAAGGATCGTTGGTAGGTTATAAAGGGTTTTAACAGCAATAAAATAAAATAAAAAAGATCTTGTAATTAATCCTGGAGGTAATAGGCAGCCAATGGAGTTTGAGCAAAGTGGCGACATGGTCAGATCTGATCTTTAGGAAAATATCTTTGGCAGATGAATGGAAGGAGGCTAGATTGGAGTGGGGATAGACTACTGCAATAGTCCAAGCATGAGGGGATAAATGCTTTTTACAAGGTAACAGGTAACAATCTCAGAGGAGGGGAGTATTTGAGAAATATTGCATGGTAAACAGTCCTTGGGAACAAACTGGTTAGAGAGGAGTGGAGTGGAATGACAGATAATGAAGAATTGAAGATGACCCTTGGGTTGGAAGCCTGAGAGTCTGGAAAGACGGTGGTGCCCTCAACAGTAATAGGGAAGTTAGAAAGGGGTAGTTAGAAGGAAAGTTAATGAATTCACGTTTGAAAAAACTGATGTTTGAATTAAGGCAATTGGACCTGGAAGATTGGAGCTCATCAGAGAGATTAAGGAAGGATAGATAGATTTGATTATCTGCTTAGAGATGCTAAGATTATCAAGTAGTAGAGAGGGAGAAGAGAAAAGGGTCCAGGAAAGAGTCATGACACCTACGACTAGGAGGTATGACCTGGATGAGAATCCAGTGAAGGAGACTAACATAACTTATCTAATTAAAAATTTCAAAATTATGAGATGGAATGATGGTTGAAAAAAATGAACTTCAAACTTGACTTTTGACATTTGCTATGTGACAATGAGAAAATCACAACCTCTTTGACTCAATTAGCAACGGCAAAGAGAATTCCCATAGTAATGAAATAAACCCTTCATTTATTGGTACATTTACAATAGGTCAAGATATCTGTAAGAAAATACTTGATAAAAGAAAATTAGAAAAAATTTCAGATTTTTCACTTATGAGAAAATGAAAAATATACTGTAACAAATTCAAAACCTCAATAAAATGAACTATAAGATAAAAATTCTCTTGCTAGATTGCAAAAAAAGGATTAATTACAGATTTCAAAAATGGATATCAGAAAAATGTATCATGTTGCTTTGAAACAGAAAGGAAAGAGGACTCAAACAATGCTACAAAATTATAATCATCAAAATAATTTGTTATTGGGTAAGAAACAGAGAGATTGACTAGTGGAACAGATTAGGCACTCAATATACAGAAGCAAATGAGCATAGTACAACATGTAGTATCTGATTAAACTCAAAGATCTCAAATCTTGGTGCAAGAACTCATTATTTGACAAAAACTATTAGGAAAACTAAAAAACCAGGCATGCACAATATCTCACAATATATTCCAAAATAAACTAAAACTGGACATAAGATTAGACATAAAGGATGATATCATAACCAAATTAGTGGTTCATGGAATAAATTATTTATAGACAGGTGAAGAATTCATGATCAAATGAATCAGAAAGGTTCACAGGAAATAAAACATTGGTTGTAGAAAATCAAAACGTTTTACACAAACAAAACAAATGTTACCAAAATTAGGAAACTAGGGAAAAAAAATCTTTGTAGTAAATTTTTCCTGATACTACTCTCATTTCCAAAATTGAGTTAAATTTACGAGATTATGTAAGGGCCAAGCTCCAAGTGAAAAATGGTCAAAGTATATGAACAGGCAATTTCAGAGGAAGAAATTAAAGCTATCAATTGCAAATATAAACAAATGCTAAATATAATAAATCACTAAAAATCAGAGAAATGCTCTTAGGTTCTACTCATTGGATTGGCTAATATGCCAAAAAAAAAGGAAAATTATGGATGTTAATGAGGATATGGGGAAATATAATATACTATAGATGAAGCTGTGAAGTAGTCCAAACATTCTAGAAAGTTTTTTGGAAAAATGCATTTTAAAAATTCTGCATTTAAAAAACTTTGTGTCTTGGACCCAAAGATACTGCAACTTGGTAGGATCTGTATGTACCAAAATATTTATAGTAATTCTTTTTTTATCACATTAAAAAAAATGGAATGTTTATGAATTGAGAAATGACTGAATAGGTTACAGTATACAAACGTGATGGAAAATTGTGTTATAAGAAATGAAAAGCATGCTTTCAGAAAAACCTGAGAAGACTGATACAAAGTTAAGTGAGCAAAATCAAGTGAACAATTTATAGAGTAACAGCAATATTAAAAGGATAATCAATTTTGAAAGAGTAACTATAATCAACACAATTCCAAGGAATTCATGATGAAACATGTTAACATCTAGAAAGAGAAGTATAGCCTTGGAATACAGATTGAAGCAAATTTTCTTTCTTTAAATTTTTTTTTTATTTTTCCCCTAGTTACATGTAAAGACAATTTTTAACATCCATTTAAAAAAAATTTGAGTTCCAAATTTTCTCCCTCCCTCCTTCACTCCCCCCCAGAAATAGGTTATACATGTTCAATCATGCAAAAGAAATTACCATATTAGTCATGGGGTGAAGGACAACATAGGCCAAAGTTAAAACAAATTTGACCATAGGAAACTACAATGGTGACAAAAAAGAACAAACCACATGCTCTGAAGAAGATAAAAAAGTCAAAGCTCCTACATCCAAAGTCTCCAAGAAAAATATTAATTGATCTCAGGTCTTTTCAAGAAGGATTTTGAAAATCAAGTAAGTGACAGCTAATGACTCCATGAGATATCAAAAAACAATAATAAAAACCAAAAGAATGAAAGAAATAGGAAAAATATGAAATATATCCTTGGAAAAATAACTGGTCTGGAATCGATCCAGGACAGAGAATCTATAAATTTCTGGACTAACTGAAAGCCATGATCAAAAAATAAAAAAGAGCCTACATACCATCTTTCAAAAAATTATCAAGGAAAACTGTCTTGATATTCAAGAACAAGAAACAAAATAAGGATTGAATGAATCCACCATCCCTCCTGAAAGAGATCCAAAAATGAAAACTCCCAGGAATATTACAATCAAATTCCAGAACTCCCAGTTCAAAGGGAAAATATTACAAGTAGTTAGAAAGAAACAATTCAAGTATCATGGAGTCAAAGTAAGGATAACACAAGACTTATTAACTCCTACATTAAAGTATCACATGGCTTAGAAAATGATATCTGAAGGACAAGGAACTATGATTACACCCAAAATCACCTACCCAGAGAAACTGAGTATAATCTTTTGGGGGGGGGGAAATTGATATTCAATGAAATCAAGGATTTTCAAGCATTCTTGATGAAAAGATCAGAGCTTAATAGAAAAATCTAAGATGCACAAGAAACATTAAAAGGCAAACAGGAAAAGGAAATCATAAAGAACTTAGCAAGGTAAGAAGATACTTGTAATTAATAAAAACTCATTATTAGAGCAGTTAAAAAGAGTATACATAAGCACAAGGCACAGGTATGAGCTGAATATAAAGGGATGATTCTCTAAAAAAAAATTAAGGGGTGAGAGGAATATACTGGAAAAAAGGGAAAGGGAAAGATAGATTGGAGCAAATTATTTCACATGAAAGAGGCAATAAGAAAGCTTTTATACTGGAAGGGAAGATGGGGGTTTGAGAGGGAGTGAGTAAACTTTACTCTCATCAGAACTGGCTCAGAGGGAATAACATACATTCATTTGGGTGTGGAAATATATCTTATGCTACAGGAAAGTAGAAGGGGATGAGAAAACAGAGTTGTGGTAATAGAAGGGAGGGCATAATCAAAATCACAACACTTTTGAGGAAGAACAGAGTTAAAGAGAGATAGAATACATGGCAAGAAATAGGATGGAGAAACACAGTTAGCAATAGGAAATGTAAACAAAATTTTGAATAAAGTTTCTCTTGTCAAGTCTTTATTACTCAAACATTAAAAGAACTGAGTCAAATTTTTTTAAAAAAGAGCCATTCTCCAATGACAAATGTTGGAGGGATTGTGGGGAAAATGAGACACTGTTGGACACATGAAATAATTCAACTATGCTGAAGAGTAATTTGGAGCTATGCCCAAAGGGCTATAAAACCATGCATACCCCTTGGTTTAACAATACCACTATTAGGTCTATACCCCAAAAGAGATAAAACCAAAAATAAAGGTAGCAAAGAATTGGAAATTAAGGTGATGCTCATCATTTGAGGAGTGATTGAATATATTGTGGTATGTGGTTAGAATGGAATATATGGAATATGACTATTATGGAAATATTCTGCATGACTACACCTATAAAACCTATATCAAACTCCTTGCCTACTCAATGGGGGTGGAGAGGGGAGGGAAGAAGAGAGAGAGGTTGGAACTCAAAGTATTAGAAATGAGAGTTAAAACTGTTTTTACATGAAACTGAGAAAAATTAAGTATTAAATAAATTTTTTTAAATTTTTATTTATTTAAGACAATGTGGTTAAGTGACTTGCCCAAGGTCACACAGCTAAACAATTATTAAGTTTCTGAGGCCAGATTTAAACTCAGGTCCTCCTGACTCCAGGACTAGTGCTCTATCCCACTGTGCCACCTAGCTGTCCCTAAATAAATATATATATATGTGTGTATATATATATACACACACACACACACACACAAAGATAAAGGGAGATATACAGCCTGAAAGGAGATTAAAAGCAGTGATAAGGAAATTCACTGGAGTCTCAGGATCTCCCTGGCAAAGCCCTAAACCTAACTCTGTGTACTTTTTGCCTCAAAGACCATACCACTGAGTCCAGATCAATCCTAAGGGAAAAGTTAAAGTTAACTGTGCCAAAACATGCTGGCTTACAACATCCATGATTGGTGTTCAGGAGTATAAGCATTAATTCAAAACTTCCAAGATTCTACAACTTGACAGTGAGTTTTGGTTAAAGTCAGTTAGTCAACAAACATTAAATGACTACCATGTGTTGGCCATGTAAAAATACAGAAAAGTGGCCAAGACAGTCTGTACCTTCAAGGAACTCATATGGGAGAGGGAAACAACTTGCAAATAACTATGTACCTTTGAGATATATACATACATAATAATTATAATGAATTTATATTATTATAATACAATACAATATGCAAAATATGTTGTATTACTATCAATAATATATTAATATGTGCTCATCTTAAATGTATATAATTGTATGCAACAGAAATTACATAAGCATATATCTGTTGTAAGTAAATGGGAAATAATCTCAGAGAAAAGGGAAGAGAACCATGAAAGACCTTCTGGAAGAGGTATAGGATTTGACTGACTCTTGAAAGATAACAGGGAGTTGAGATGAAGAAACATTTCAGGTATGGGAAACTGCCAAGTGCTGGTCCCTATCTTTTTTCCAAAACCACATTTGATTGGGAAATAAACAATTTAGGAAAATGTTTTTCTTCTAATATTTCATAGCATGGCATCACAACCTAGGAAAGGTTGTACACAGAGCCCCAGGATGCCAAATGGAAAGATGGACAAAGAGTTAGCGACTGGAAATGCTGGCCTTAAGAAAAGATGAGTTGTCATGGTAAGGGCAAGCAACGATATTTATGAAGCTTGTGACTGCAATTAAAAAAAATTACTCCCCACTACACCACACCATCAACTTCATGAATTAAATACTGCTATAAGTAAGTGACAACAGAAGTCTGAAAACCAAAATAACAAAAAAAAAAAAGAAAAAGATAATCAGGAGGTAGGAAGAAATATATAATTAAATGGAGTTCTACAAACACATTACTATAGGAAAAGAGCTTAAATTTGTCTTCTTGGACATCTTCCATGTCATGAAAAAAATAAAGAGAAAAGGAATATGTAAGTATATAGCTTAGGAATGGGAAAACAGAATTCAAAATTGTCTAAAATAGGATGTGGGGAAGGGAAGAAAAGGATATGAGCACTTTTTGGAAATAAAAAAATTCTTTAGAAAATGCTAGACTATAACAAGAAATGTGAGAATGTTACCAAACTGTATTATCTACAGAAATACAAAGAACCCAAATTAATAAAACTAAAGATATCCAAAAATCTAATCTCAAAAAGAAAAAAAATGAATTTTGAAATGAACTTTGAAAGGAAAAAAAGTCTAGATTTTTCAAGTAAATTCTGTTAAAAATGTAAAGAGAAAAAAACTTTAAACCTTGGACAGATAAAACAGAATTCCATTAGACTATCAAAGTCATCTTCCTAAAGCATGGGTCTAATCATGTTATCTTCCCTCATTCAATAAACTCCAATGGTTCCAAATCACCTCCAGGACTGAATACAAAATCTTCTGTTTGATTTTCAAGGTCTTCATAACCTGGTCCCTTCCTACCTTTCAAGTTTTCTTATACTTTACACACTTCCTTACCCGCCCCAGGTCACTCTGTGATCTAGTGATAATGGCTTTACTGCTGTTCCTTACACAAGACTCTACTTCCTAATAACTCAGTGCTTCTTTCACTATCTTTCCACTATACCTGGAATTCTCTCCTTCCTCAACTCCATCATCCAGCTTCACAGGCTTCCTTCAAGTCCCAGTCAAAATCCTACCTTCTTGAATAGGCCCTCCCTGATTTCTTTTACAGAACCTTTCCTCTATAATATTTCAATTTATATTTTTTCTCCTAGTAGACTGTTACCTAGCTCCTTGAAAGCAGGGATTATCTTTTGCTTTTTTTTTTTTTGGCTCCCCAGTTTTGAACATAGGGTCTGGCACACATAAGTGTTTAATAAATGTTTGAATTGTTGCTTACAAATGAATAAAACAAAATGAACCTATATAGTAACTTTGTTTAAAAAAAAAGTTATGTCTCAGTCTAAAGGACTTGTGATAAAAAGTATTCTCCATCCCCAGAGAAAGAACTGACACTGTTTGAATACAGTTGGAAGGATATTTATTTTTACTTTATTTTCCTTGAGGGCTTTTTTTGGGTGGGGGGGGGCTTCTACTTTTCTTTCATATGATATTATAAAAATGTTTTGCATGACTATACATGTATAACCATATTGAATTGTTTGTTTTCTCAATGAGGGGAGGAAGAAGGGGAAAGAAAGGGAAAGAAGTTGGAATTCAATATATTAGAAATTAAGTTAAAAACTGTTTTTACATGTAACTAGGAAAAACTATAAAATGCAGAATAAACTTTTTAAAAAGTACATTTCTTTATGCTCTCTGGTCTATTACCTCTCTGTTAAGAAGGTGATAATATGCTTCATCACAGATCCCCTAGAGATATATGTTTGGTCATTGCACTAATCAAAATTCATAAGAATTTCAAAATTGGGTTTTCTTTACAATATTATCTTTCCATAAATTATTTTTCCGATTTTGCTCACATCATTTATTACATCAGTTCACAATACCCAGAATTCTCTGCTATCATCTCTTTTATCATTGTTATTTTTGTTGAGTATTGTACAACTCTTTGTGACACCATTTGAGGTTTTCTTGGCAGAGATACTGGAGTGGTGTGCCATTCCTTCTCATTTTACATACGAAACTAAGGTAAATAAGGATTAAGCAACCTGCTTAGGGTCATCCATTCACCAACTATCTGAGGTTGGATTTGAGTCTTCCTGGATCCAGGCATGACACTCTTTCCACTGCATCAAAAATTTCATTAAAAATATGTCCAAACTGGTCAAGTTGGATTTATACCAAGGTTATAAGAATCATTTGGAAACAATTACCATAATTAAGCATCATAAAAACCCATATTATTTTATCAACAGATGCAAAGAAAAGGCTTTGACAAAATACAGCATTTGTCTTTGCTAAAAACCTTAAAAAAACATTAAGTATGGAAGAAACTTTTTAAAGTTGATTTTTTAAAATGTAGAACTATAACCAAAACATGTATTATTTTCAGGGGAGGAATATTAAAATCTTTCTATACAAATACCTAGAAATCAAATAAAAGTCAAATCAACCAATAATCATTTATTAAGTACCTGCTGTATTAGGCATTTTGGCAAGTGCTAGTGATACAAAATAAAAATAAAAACAGCCCCTGCTCTAAAAGATATTAAATTCTATCAGAATATATCAAAGTATATACCAAGCAAATATACAATTTTAACAAGGTAATGAGGGAAGGCAGGAAATATTATTAGCTGAAAGGAGTGGACAAGGTCTCATGAAAAAGGTAGCATATGAATTGAGCTTCAAAGTAAATTAGGTTTTCTGAGAGGTGCAGGTGAATACGGAATACATTCCAGGCATGAGGAATAGTCTGTACAAAGGGTAAGAGACAAGTCACACATCTAGAATAGCAAATAAGATAGACCATTAAGTATATAAGATGAGGAATTCCTATTTCTCCACTATTACTTGAAATGGTTCTAAAAATATTAATAATAATATTAAAAAGAGTAATAACAGTATGAAAAAGGAACTAAATGGCAGCAAAAAGGCAGGAACTAGCCTGAACATTACAAAATTCACCTCCATACAACTTCTTTTTTGTTTTATTAAAGATTTTATTTATTTTGAGTTTTACAATTTTTTCCCAATCTTGCTTCCCTCCTCCCACCCCCCAAAGAAAGCACTCTGTCAGTCTTTACTTTGTTTCCATGTTGTACATTAATCCAAATTGAGTGTGATGAGAGAGAAATCATAGTCTTAAAGAAGAAACAAAAAGTATAAGAGATATAACAAGATCAGACAATTAGATATCTGGGTTTTTTTTCCTAAATTATAGGGAATAGTCCTTGCACTTTGTTCAAACTCCAGGGCTCTTTATCTGGATACAGATGGTATTCTCCATTGCAGACAACCCAAAACTGCCCTTGATTGTTGCACTGATGGAATGAGCAAGTCCATCAAGGTTGATCATCACCCCCATGTTGCTGTTAGGGTGTACAGTGTTTTTCTGGTTCTGCTCATCTCACTCAGCATCAGTTTATGCAAATCCCTCCAGGCTTCCCTGAATTCCCATCCCTCCAGGTTTCTAATAGAACAATAATGTACCATGACATACATATAATACCACAGTTTGCTAAGCCACTCCCCAATTGAAGGACATTTACTTGATTTCCAATTCTTTGCCACCACAAACAGGACTGCTATGAATATTTTTGTACAAGTGATGCTTTTACCCTTTTTCAACATCTCGCCAAGGTATAGACCCAGTGGCGGTATTGCTGGATCAAAGGGTATGCACATTTTTGTTGCCCTCTGGGTGTAATTCCAAATTGTTCTCCAGAAAGGTTGGATGAGTTCACAGCTGCTCCACCAACAATGTAATAGTGCCCCAGATTTCCCACAACCCTTCCAACAATGATCATTATCCTTCCTGGTCATATTGGTCAGTCTGAGAAGTGTGAGGTTGTACCTCAGAGAACCTTTAATTTGCATTTCTGTAATAATTAATGATTTAGAGCAATTTTTCATATGACTATGGATTGCTTTGATCTCCTCATCTGTAAATTGCCTTTGCATATCCTTTGACCATTTATCTACTGGGGAATGGCTTTTTTTTTAAATATGACTCAGTTCTCTGTATATTTTAGAAATGAGTCCTTTGTCAGAATCATTAGTTGTAAAGACTGTTTCCCAGTTTACTACATTTCTTTTGATCTTGGTTACAGTGGTTTTATCTGTGCAAAAGCTTTTTAATTTAATGTAATTGAAATCATCTAGTTTGTTTTTGGTGATGTTCTCCATCTCTTCCTTAGTCATAAACTGCTTCCCTTTCCATAGATCTGACTAGTCCTTAATTTTCTAATTTGCTTGTAATATTGTTTTTTTATGTCTAAATCCTGTATCCATTTGGATCTTATCTTGGTAAAGGGTGTGAGTTGTTGGTCTAATCTATGTTTCATCCAGACTAACTTTCAATTTTCCATGCAGTTTTTTATCAAAGAGAGAGTTTTTATCCCAATAGCTGGATTCTTCGGGTTTGTCAAATAGCATATTACTATAATCGTTTCCTGCTATTGCACCTAGTCTATTCCACTGGTCCACCACTCTATTTCTTAGCCAATACCAGACAGTTTTGATGACTGTTGCTTTATAATATAATTTTAGATCAGGTAGGGCTAAACCACCTTCTTTTGTACTTTTTTTCATTAAATCCCTGACAATTCTTGACTTTTTAATTTCTCCATATGAATTTCCTTACAACTTTTCTAACTCATTAAAGTAATTTTTTGGAATTTAGATTGGTAGGGCACTAAAGAGGTAGTTTAGTTTTGATGGAATTGTCATTTTTATTATATTAGCTCTACCTATCCATAAGCATGTGATATTTGCCCAGTAATTTAAATCTGATTTAATTTTGGTGAGAAGTGTCCTATAATTGTTTTCAAAAATTTTCTGAGTATTTTATATTGTCTGAGGTTACTTTGAATGGGATTTCTAGTTCTAGTTCTTCCTGCTATATCTTGCTAGACATATATAGAAAAGTTAAGTATTTATGAGGGTTTATTTTATATCCTGCAACTTTGCTAAAATTGCTAATTGTTTCCAGTAGTTCTATACAACTTTAAAATAATAGCTCAAAATGAATTCTGAAGCAGTAGAATCAACAAAAGGACAAGATGAAATAATCTGGAAGGTTGGCAGGGAAGAAGTCACTGAGGCAGAAAACGGAGGACACAACAGGCAACATCTGGTAAGCCAACAGTGAGATCCCATGCTCCTGGCAAGGTCCTATAGCCCCGCTGCGAGGCCAGTTGTGAGGGTCAATGGCTCCAGTGCAGGGAAGCAGCAAGGTTCCACAACTTTGGTGCACAAAGTTTTGGATGGTACCCCTTACACCACAGAAGCAAAAGTTTGAAATCAGAAAATATGTTGGAAAGTGAGCAAAAGACAAAGTTACTATGCTGACAGGAAAGATCAAAACACAAACTCAGAAGAGAACCACAATGCCAAAATGCCTTAAAAGAAAAATGTGAATTGGTCTCAGGCCTCAAAAGGACTCCTAGAAGAGCTCAAAAGAGATTTTAAAAAATCAAATAACATAGACAGAAGAAAAATTGGGAAAAGGAAGGAGAGTGATATAAGAGAATCATGAAAAAGAGTCAACAGCTAGGTAAAGGTAATATAAAAAAATAGAAAAACGTACAAAACTTCACTGAAGAAAACAACTCATTACAAAGTAGAACTGGCTAAATGGAAAAGGAGGGACAAAAGCTCACTGAAGAAAATAATTCCTTAAAAATTAGAAGAAAATGACTCCATGAGACATCAAGAAACAATAAAAAAACAGAAGAAAATATGATCTATCTCATCAGAAAATCAACTGACCTGAAAAACAGATCAATGACAGATAAGTTAAGAATTTTTTTTTATTTTTTTAAGGTCATGGGGTTAAGTGACTTGCCCAAGACTGGGCAATTATTAAGTGTCTGAGGCCGCATTTGAACACAGGTACTCCTGACTTCAGGGCTGGTGCTCTATCCACTGTGCCACCTAGCTGCCTATAAGTTAAGAATTACTGAACTACTTGAAAGCCATTTAAAAAAAGCCTAGATATCATATTTGATGAAATATTAAGGAAAAACTGCCTGATATTCAAAAACAAGATTATAAAATAGGAATTGAAAGAATCCAACTAAAGAGATCCTAAAATGAAAACTACCAAGATTATTATAGTCAAATTTCAGAGCTCCCAGGCCAAGGAGAAAATATTTCAATCAGAAAGAAACAATTCAAGTATCACGGAGTCACAGTCAGGATAACACAAAATTTAGCAACTTCTAAATTAAAGGAGCAGAGAGTTTGGAATATGATATTCTTCAGGGCAAAGGAACTAGGATTATACCCCCAAATCACCTACCTAACGCAGCAAAATTCTTCAGGGCAAAGAAAGGACTTTCAATAAAATCAAGGATTTTCAAGCTTCCTGATAAAAAGAGTTGAATAGAAAATGTTATTTTCAAATACCAGACTCAAAAGAAACAGAAAAGAGGAAAGAGGAAAAAGAAAAACCAAAAGGAATTCAAAAGTTAAAGTATTTATATTCCTAATCAGGAAGATGATTCGTACACTTATTAAGAACTTTATCACCATCAGGGCAGTTAGAATGAGTATATGTAGGGGCGGCTAGGTGGCGCAGTGGATAGAGCACCAGCCCTGTAGTCAGGAGTACCTGGGTTCAAATCCGGTCTCAGACACTTAATAATTACCTAGCTGTGTGGCCTTGGGCAAGCCAATTAACCCCATTTGCCTTGCAAAAAAACCTTAAAAAAAGAGAATGAGTATATGTAGATAGCTGTATAGGTATAAGTTGAATATAATGGGATGATAATCAGAAAAGAAAATTAAGGAATAAGACAAAGGACTGCATTAAAAGAATAGGGAAGGAAGGGCAAGGCAGAATGGAGTAAATTATCTCTAAGAAGAGGTGAAAAAGACTATTACAGTGTAGGAGAATATGGGGGATGGGGGCCAATGGCAGGCAATGTTTGAACCTTACTCTTATGAAAACTGATTCAAAGATGGAATAACACACTCAGCAGGGTACAGAAATCTATTTTACCCTATAAGGAAATAAGAAAGGACAGAGAAAAGAGAAAGAGAAGGGGAGGGTGATGCTGATGAAAGGGCAAGAGAATTGGGGGAAGTAGTGGACAGAAGCAAAAAACTTGTAAGGAGGGAGAGGTAAAAGGAGAAAAGGGGAGGGAGACAGAGACAGAAGAGAGATAGAGCCAGAGACAGAGAGAAAAGGGAAAATAAGATGGATGGAAATACAAGAAGCAATCATAACTGTGACTGTGAATGGAATGAACTCACCCATAAAATGGAAGCAAATAGCTGAGTGGATTAAAAACCAGAATTCTACTTTACATTGTTTACCACAAACATATCTGAAGCAGAGACAAACATACAGAGTAAAAATAAATGGGCCAGAGCAGAATCTATTATACTTTAGCTGAAGTAAAAAAAAAATAAGGGTAGCAATCATGATCTCAGACAAAGAAAAAATAGATCTAGTTAAAAAGATAAAGAGAGAAATTACCATACTATCTATGGTACAGTGAAAAAGTAGCAATAGTAAACATTAAACATACATGCACCAAATGGCATAGTATTCAAATTTTAAAAGATGATAAATGAGTTAAAGAAGGAAATGTACAGTTAAACAATATTAGTAGGGGATCTCAACTTTCCCCTCTTAGAGCTAGATAAAAGGAAGAATAAAGAAGACAAGAAGAAAGTAGTAGTAGTAGTAGTAGTAGTAGTAGTAGTAGTAGTAATAGTAGTAATAGTAATAGTAGTAGTTGTTGCTGCTGTTAAGGAGGCATTTAGTTTTAGAAAAAAATAGATATAAAAGACTTCTGGAAAAATTGAAAGGAACAGAAAGGAATGTGTACCTTTTTTTCAGTGATAAATGGCAACTACACAAAACTTGACCATGTATTAGGGAATAAAACTTACAATCAAATGCTGAAAAGTAGAACTATTTCAGATCATAATGCAATGCAAATTACATTCGATGGAGGGCATGGAAAGATAAATTAAAATTAACAAAACTAATCTAATCATAAAGAAAGAAGAAATCAAAGAACAAATTATAGAAACAAACAATAACTTCTTTAAAGAGAATGATAACAATGAGACAACATTTCAAAGTTTATGGAATGTTGCCAAAATAATTCTTAGGGAAAAATTCCTATCTCCAAATCAATAAAATAAAGGAAGAATAAGATCAATTAATTGAATGTGCAATATAAAACTAGAAGAAAAACAAATTAAAAATCCCCAACTAAACACCAAATTGAAAATGCTAAAAAATAAAGACAGTATTAAAACAGAAAGTAAGAAAACCACTAAACTAATATATAAAATAGGAGGCGATTTTATATTGGGGGGAACAATTATAGATAAACCTCTATCTAATTTGATTAAAAAAAGAAAGATAGCAAATTATTAGTATCAAAAATGAGAAGGATAACTTCACCAATGGGAAGGAAAAATTAGGAAGAAAAAGAAAAATAAAGCATAAACCTCAGCAAACAGGAAACAAAATTAAAGAATCCGAAAAATTCAACACAGGTATGTTTTGTTACTACATCAATTAATCAACAAGAATTAAATAAGCATCTATTAGGAAACAAGCTTTGTAGTAGGTCCTGGTGATAAGAGCAAAAAATGGAGAAAAAGTACTAGGAGAAAAAAAAAACTCTGTTCAGCAAAAATTCGATTTGGCAACAAAATAGATTATACCATTACCTTGTAGCCAATGCCAAAATAAGTTACAAATAGATATGAAAACTAAATATAAAAGACTACATAAATTTTTTAAAATAGTGAAGAGGAAGTACCCTTCACAACCATGATGGAAGGGCAGAATCATTAGCCAAAAAGAGAGATGATCATAAAAGAAAAAAATGGACAGTTTTGATGAAAATTTTGCATTTAAAAAAAAATCAACAGTTAGGATGAGAAGGGTAATTGTCAATTGGGAAAATAATTTTACCTTAAATTTCTTCGATAAAAGTTTGTTAGTTAAAATATATAAGATAAAAGATATATAAGATATGCATCTTCAATAATCAATATATATGAACAGGTTTTTTTTTAAAGACTGTAAGCTAGCAACATGAAAGGTTACTTTAGATACATAATAAGATTATAAAGAGAAAATTATATGGCTCATTAAGTAGCAAATCAAGGGAATAACTGATAGAACTTATCTGTCCTCTTGGAATCCATAAAAGGTCAAGAAATCTAGTGTAAGGAAGAGTACTTCAAGATGAAACAAAAGATCACAGGATCGTAGTTTAGAACTCAAATTCACTGAAGTAACACTTCCATTAAAATCCTTCTAGAATAACTCACAATGTATGAATATGGCCCTGGATTCTTGTAATTTCAGCAAGGAAACAAGCCTTCCTTGCTGATCCTAGCAACGTAGAAAGTATTTGACTAAAGGCCTGATAATAAATTATCTTCCAAGGGGATTGTCTGTCAATCAGGAAAGAGAGAGAGACATTACAGAGAGCTAGCTAATAGGTGATTAATTTTTTAAATCAAAGCAATTTACTAAGACTTGCTTGTTAAAAACAAAGAAGAGCCATGATTTGAATCATTGAGAATGGGGAGTAGCAACCCAAAACAGGTAGTCACATCTCTCTAATTATTAAAAAAAACTGTAGGTCACATTTTCCTCAAAACCCCAAATTAACTGGATAGAACCTAAGAAAAGTTTCAGTAAATAGAATTTGTTTTTTACATATTCCATAAAGGGAAAAATCACAAGAAAACATAAAAAGTAATATAAATCTCTTATACCTTCTAATTATTTTGTGATAATTTATGTCAACAATGATAACTTTTGGTTATTGTAATATCAACTAAAATGGAATAAATGGAGTTATAGTTTACCATGGTGAAAAATAAGACCACTATATTTTACAATGTGGATTGAAATGGCAAGTTTTATAGCTCATATTAAGTAAGCAAAAAGCAGATTAATTAGAATCCATCACTTACTAAAATATTATAGGGAATAATAGATGATATTTTCATACTGATAACTATGCTATATTAGATATATATTACATATAAGTTATTAGATATAGATATATATACAATCAAGGGTAAGTTGTGGCTAGTTCATTTTGACTGCTGAGAAATTAATGTTACATTTTCAGTGTCTCTAAAATTGGGAAAACATGCAAATCAAGCTTTGATTTGTTTTAGTGATTATCTAGTCTTAAGAAAGTGAGGGAAGAGAATGTGAAAAAAATATATTGAACCTAAAAATAGGACAAACTTCCAGAAAGTCACTTATCAGAACATTCCTGATGCAAGGTGTTCTAAAAATCTTAAAGTTTAAAACCATATTAAGAATTTTGGAACATCCTTTATATCAATCAGAAATTAAGTTCTCTAGCTTGTCTATTTAACAAAAAGTATTTAAAAAGTTCAATAATTCTCATCTATACCTCTAAGCAAATAATTATGCTACATTTGAAGGAAATTATTTTTAAACACGAAAAATTTCTTCCAGGTAGTCACACCATTTAATAACTAGGAATAAACTGGATGAGATTACAGCAAAAATGCTTCTTATTACAAATATAATTCAACATTCTTACTAAATTCTACCAAGTGCCTCACTCATTTTACTAAGAGACTCAGTGCTTCTCTTTCACTATAAGGTAGATAACCTAAACCATGTTTTCTTTAGTCCCTGAAATTAGCAAATTATGTAAGGGATCTAAGAACCCTATTTAAAGATTCTCTCTCTTGCATATATAACAGAAATCTAAAGTAATCCGGGATACTTATGTGTGAGTATAAAATAATGAGATAGTGCTTTTCTTAGGAAATCAGTTATTTTAAAAAAAAAAGGATTTTTAATCTTTTTGTTTCATGTATCCCTTTTAGTAGTCTGGTGAAGTCTATGAACTGCTTAACCCTTTTACTAGTCTGGTGAAGTCTATGAACCGCTTCTTAGAATTAATGTTTTAAAATGCACAAATTTTAAAAGATTGTGAAGGAAGCTAATTATGTTGAATACAGCTATCAAAATACTTTTAAAAACAGATTTATGAACCATAGGGTAAGAAAATTTAATGGCACTTTTATAATAGCAAAGTCTCAGAGTAGGAATTGTAACTGAAAGTTAAATGTAGATGTTTATTCTAAACTGGATGTTTAATAAATATTTGATAGTCAATAAATACCATCCTTCTAAAAGTCAATATATTTTCTTCAGCAATGTATCATTTTTAACGTGCAATTTCCCTACCAAATGTAGTTAAAAGAAATTTTTAAAAATATGTCAAAAGGAAAATATCAGTTCTCCAAGACAACTGTCTTAATAAAATAAGAACAACGTGTTGCTATAAAAAAATACAAATGAGCTATTAAATGCTTATAGATATAAAGATAATTGATATTCATATTCAATTTTGAAAGACAAGTCTTTTTTTCTTAAATTTGATATATTTTTTCTTCTTCCCAGTTAGACTTTAAACTGAAAAAAAAATTAATTTTTAAGGTTTCTTTATGTTCCCTGTATGTAACCCATGGATGCAGTGTATTCAAATCCTATTCTTCTGGGAAACTGGCAATTTCCAGAAGTGAAGAAATATTATAAGCTAGATAGCACTTTAATCCTATTCCAAATATTTCTTAAAGAAGTCTGTAATCTTTCTTATAAACATCATCTCAAATCCTTATGATTTTAAATTCAAAGATTAAGTAAGAAAACTACAAATTACAAAACACTAGCATTACATTTACCCAGGAAGTCATCATTTGAATGCCAATGCTGCTTATATTTATATCTTTGACTGCTCAATAATTTTACAATTATAACTCAGTTTCTAGTTCCTTAAGTGATTTCAAAGCGCACACACACACACACACACAC
This sequence comes from Macrotis lagotis, assembly GCF_037893015.1. Classification (NCBI taxonomy): domain Eukaryota; kingdom Metazoa; phylum Chordata; class Mammalia; order Peramelemorphia; family Peramelidae; genus Macrotis; species Macrotis lagotis. Next base: position 437,625,726 of record NC_133658.1, on the reverse strand, counting down.
ACACACACACAAATCCCAAGCATACATAAACTTCCACATCTCTCTACAAAGGCCTTTTTGTGGTGCCACAATTATTTATCATAAAACTGACTAGCAAGCTGGGAAGAAGAGTTGGCCTTATATGTATACATCTGAACAGAGAGATATGGTTTAATTGGAGCTCTTAGAGTATTCCTTGATCCCAAAATGTTTCCCATTGCTCTTATCACCACACCAAATAAATTTTCCACATTTCTCCAAACTATTAAGGTACCTTAAAACTCACCTGTTATTTGGGAAGGGTTAACATTCATTCCATTCATTCATTCATTTAGTAGTATCAAGCACTTACTGTGTATAAAAGTACTGTGCTAGGCCCTGCAAGAGGTATCAAGGAGTTTAATTACTCAACAGACCATTGAAGATTTTGAGTAGATATATTAAATTCTGAATGAAATACATTTTTCCATCCATTTTTGAACAATTATTTATCGAGTATTTAATTTACATGTAACATTTTGTTCACAATACAAAGTTGTACAAGATCTGGCCTCTGGACCTTTAATATAGGAGCTAAGAAATGTAACCCAAGGTAACTGTTAGAATCATCAAGTATATAGTAACAAAAAATATCCCAACAGGAACAAAATCAATTTCCACATTAAATGGCTGGACTATTCCTAGACACTGGTGATATGATCACTGGGCAAAGACACAAACTTTAGCCTGGGGAGTGAAAGATATATTATCTTAACTGAGATAGACATATCTTTTACTCAGAAAAGATGGCTATTAGCAGTTGGGGAAAGGAGAAAAATTAGAGAGGACTTTATAATTTAAAGGGTAGGTAGCATCACAAAGTGAGGGAGAAGAGTAGAAAGGCAGGAGTAAACCATATTTAATATGTTATATTAAAAAGAGCAATATCTGAGGGGAGAGCACTGAGAAAAGAATAAAGAAGAGAACAAAAAGACAAAAGTAAAGGACTAGCAGAAAAAGATTTCTAAATTCAAAGAATAGGATAGTCAAAGGCTAAAATGGTGGGTAAGAAAATCAAGCATTTGTTTTGATCACTCTAATAAGAGACCCCAAATACTCAAAAAGGTGTATTTACATGTTAGTATAAGCATACAAAAAAACAGTACAAAGTAATTTTGAAGAGGAAGGCACCAGCAGTGGGGGAGATAAGAAAGACTCCATACAGAAGCTAGCATGTAAGCTAAATTTTGGAGGAAATGAAAGATTCTAAGAGGCAGAGAGAGGTCACTCAACAGTCCACAAGCATCTATTGATAATACACCAGAGGCAAGGAAGTATTACACTCTAGTATGGAAGACAGATAGTATTCTATTCATTGGAATAGGACTAAGTGCTACTGAACAAAGGTTTTCAGTGGTGGAACCATGCTGGCTGGAACTATTTTTTGTCCTGTGGTCATAGTTTGTTCCCCTCATGTAGATGCACTAAATCGCTTTTTATACATGGTCCAACATACTTGAGGAATTGATAACAATCTTCTGGGCTGGTGATGCAGAGATTTCTCCCAAGTTTCTGGATTAGGACATGATCTAGCTAAAGAAAATAACCCTTGAAATATAACTGTGGCCCTCTCTTCAAGGTCTAGCAGTAGTTGTAAAACCCAAAGAAACATCTATCATACAGGACAATATTTGGAATGACATAAGAAAAGAAAAAAAAGATCTTATTAGAGAAGGATAAACTCAGAAAGTGTTAAGGAGGAGATCCCCTTTTGCAAGATTCTTTTCTCCTATCACTTTTACAACATCATGCCTTACCTCCAGTGAGTTGCCATCGTTAACCCCGGAAAAGCTCAGGGAAAAAAAAATTGAGTTTGAGATGGAGATGGCTATAGTTTTAGGCCAAATGCCAATGAAATCCATGCTTTTAAAAATTTTGATATAACAAAAAAATTCAGATTACATGGGAAAATGAATTCTTGGGGGAAAAGATCTTAGCAGTCCCAAATAACTTCTTTGAGAGGCTGATCATAAATAATAATCTGAATCTAGCATTATCATTCGACTTAATTAAAAAGGCATTTATTGGGTGTTGTTGTGTATCATGCAAGTGTCTTCCAAGCATACATGTGACTTTTTAGCATCTATGTACTCTGTCTAGAAAACAAAAATAGGTTTGTGACAGTTGTCTGATCTTAATATGCCACCACTTCCTACCCAAGCTATTTTTTAGTTGACTTCCCATTTTCCACTTTGGATGCTGAAAAAATAAAGGTTTTTAAATTTTGCATGTACTTTGCGTTCTATTTTAAAGGGAAGGTATCACTTTAAAAAAAAACGTTATTTATTTAAGGCAATAGGGTGAAGTGACTTGCCCAAGATCACACAGCTAGAAAATTATTAAGTGTCTGAGGCTGGATTTGAACTCAGGTACTCCTGACTCCAGAGCTGGTGCTCTATCCACTCTGCCACCCAGCTGCCCCCATACCACTTTTAAGAGTCAACATCAGTATGGTAGAAGATTTGATGGCAAATGGAAAAACATTAATTCTACACACTTTCAAGATGTTCAGAACTCAATTTTTTCTTAAAATGTTAGCTAATAATATAACAGCTATAAAACTGACTTTTTTTGCTCAAAAAAAGAATCATTTTATTTCTAAAGGAGGTATTTCTAAAGTACTTAAACACAAATTAGGTGCATAATAAACAGCTGTTCTCAGATGCTAAGCAAAGGGAGCCAAACCAAGAAAACATTTACACATTAACAACATGGTGAGTTGATGGAAGCAGTTCTCAGCAGTTCAGAGATCTAGGACAACCCTGGAAGACCTGTTATGGACAATACCATCCACATCCGGAAGGGAAAAAAACCCCACAGAATCTGAATGAATACTATGTTCATTTTTAAAAAAGTTTCTCTTATGGTTTTTGTTCCTATCCCATGGTTTTCTTTCTTCTCCCTTATTTGTAATTTCTCATGCAAAATAATTGCTATGTAAACATGTAAACACAAATGTATATATACAACATTCACTAGACTATTCACCACTGAAGGGAGGTGGGGTGAGAAGAGAGGGTGAAAGAGAATGGTGTAACTTATAAATATGCAAGTGGATGAATGTTGAAGAACTTTCATAACATGTAAGGAGAAAAATAAAATATCAATTAAAATATAATCTTCCCCCTTTCCTAAACCAGCATTAGTCATCTTAATCCAAAGTTATTGGTTTTTTAAAATTTGCTATCTGACAAGTTATAATTCTATCTCAACCGGCTGTACTGAATTTCTTAATCAGTGAGTTATGAAACAAAAGTTCTTTTCTATTAACAGCATTGTTTGGAATCCTCAATTCAATTCTATTGTGGTTAGATCATGACAGAATTGGTTAGTAACCTTAGACTGCCATTGGCAGCTCATGCATTTCGCATATCTCCTTCTATAACATTAAGGTGGCTCAGTCAAATAACACCCTTGCCATTCCAACTTCCGAGAAACTCACAAAGAAGAGTATCTGGGCTCCATCTCTCCCCACCTCCCCGCGACGCCTCCTTCCTAAATGTTCCTGAAATTTGCCCCAAATTATCAATGGCATCTCGAGTGGGAAGCGCGGCAGCTGGCAAGCAGGGGAAGGGGGGCAGGGGGAGCGGGAGCTTCCTTCGGCCGGGGAAGGGGGTGGATGGAGACAGGCGGCTCCCAGGGCGGCCAGGCTGGTCGGGGCAAGCGACCCCTTGGGCTTCGGCAATCACTCAACTTCTTCGCAAACAGGAAGCTGATGGAAATGCCAACTGCCCCTGGAGCCCAGCCGCGGCAGGCACCTCGCGAGCGGGTGGGGGACGCAAACACGCAGAGGCGGCTGGGCAGCGGCTGCCCGCGGCCCCCGGCCACCCCCACTCAGCGGCTCCCACAAGTTGGGAGGGGGGAGGGGCGCCCGCCGCGCCGCGCCGCGCCGGGACGGAGCCGCGGAGCCGGGCCGCCCGAGTTCCGGCTCGAGGCGGGGGGCCGCGGGGGGCCGCCGCCCTTACCTGCACACGCAGTCGGGGTCCCTGGCGTCCCGGCCGGGGGAGCCCAGCCCGCTCCTTTTGTTGAACAGCTTCTGGAAGAGGGTCGGGGGCATCTTGGCCGCCGCGGGTCCGGCCGCGCCGGGGCCGAAGGGCTCCGGCGGTTTCCGGGGGACTCCACGAGTGGCGAGACGTGTACGGAAAAGGGGGCTGCGGGGACCTGGGCCCCTTCAGGGAGCGGCGAGAGCAGCCGCGGAGCATCTAGTTCCGCCCAGCGGCCGCCGCCCCCATCGGTGTCACAGTCATATGACAGAAATTAGTCACTTCAAACTGCCACGGGAGGCGGAGGGGAGAGGGGCGGGACGAGCCCGCCTGCCCAGAGCCTCCATTGGCTGGCGGCCGCCGGGGAGGCCGGGCGCGCGCGCGCGCGCGGGGGCGAGGGCGAGGGAAGAGCGCCCGGGCGCGCGCCTTCGGGACCGTGCCGAGGGCTGGGGCGGGGCGCGCCGGGCGCCCGCGGAGAGCCTGCCGGCAGAGTCTCGTGAGCTTGCCTGCTCTGCGCAGCCGCGGGGAGAGAAAAGCGCTCCTGAAGCGCGGGAGGGGAAGTGCGCCGGGGCGCCGCCGGTGGCTCCTGGCCAGTGAGCCGGCCCGGAGGCGGAGGAAGGACACGGCGGCGGGGGCTGGGCTGTGTGCCGCACGGGCCCCACAGACGCCTTCACGCCCCCTTTCACCCACTCGCGCAAAAGCCCTCCTGGGCCCTCCCCCCGGACTCCACCCGTATTTACTTAAGACATCCGCGTGCCGGGAGGGAGAACCTGGCCACGTAACCTTTGCCCTCGCGGAGGTCAAAGGCGTTCCAGAGCGCACGTGCGCGGACACTGGGTCACGTGCTTTAGTAACTTCTTTACAAAGGGGCTTACCTAGGGGCCCCTGGAGTTGTGGGGGAAGCAGTGAGGAACTTGGGGGGGGGGGGGTTCCAGAATGCCACCATAAAAAGACAAAGATGTGGGCAGCTGCAGGGACGGGGAAGACTCGTGCCAGGCATGTGCAGCCGGGGCTGGAAGGTCCCTGTGTCCCGGGCTGGGTCCTAGAGGGCAGGGACAGGAAATCTGTCTGGAAAGCTAATACCAGAGCGTATGCCAATACCAGACGTGAGGAACCCCGAAGATGTTTAGGCGAGGGAGTGGCATGAAATCCAGGAGGTACAGATGGAATGTAGAATTATCTAAATCTACACAAACACATGTAGATGTGAATATGTAGAGACTAGAGATTGGGAGAGAGACCAGAATATATGTGTGTGTTTGTGTGTGTGTGTGTGTGTGTGTGTGCAGATTAGAGAGGGAGAAATGGGCCTGGAATCAAAAAGTACCGACTTCCCTCAAAAATTTACTATCCTTGTAGTCCTAGACAAGTTTGCTTGCCTTAGTTTCTTCATCTGTAAAATGAAGGTAATAATAGAACCTACAAAAATAATGACAATTGTTAGGAAGATCAAATGAGATATTTGTAAAGTGCCCAGTACATGATAGGCATTACGCAAGCATTGGCTGTTATTAAAGAACGGGGTGGATATGCATGTGAAAGATAAAACTGTTAGGACTTAGTAACTGTGTGCTGAAAACTGTAAGGTGGCAGGGATGACGACCAAAAAATTACAAATCTACCATCATAGCTAAGGGAGTGCTCCAAACACCTAGACTAGTTGGGTGTAATTGTGCCCAGTCAGTAATACAAACTGCCATCTTCCTCAGCTTTCCTGTGAACTTATTTTATTAGCATGTTTTGGGAATGCATCTCTGATCTCTAAAGGAAGGTACTTATATTCATATCTGTATCCCCAAAGCACCTGAGCAATGCTCTGTATGTACAGATATCCATATACTGATATATAGATCACTATGGGCACATCTTCCACCAGTGCAGATGGACAACCCATTCATGTTTCCTCATTCTGTGCAATTTTTGTCTATGTCCTATAAATCCTCTAATAGGTATTTTGAATTGGACTCACCTGAATATAAACTGAAAAGAACCAGCAATCATACCTTATCAATTAGACTCCCAAATATAACTATATAATTGATAGAAAGAAGTCTGAGCTCCTTAGAAATTATAAAGGTACAGAGCACGAAGTTAATATACGGATGAACAAACTCAGGATCCAGAGAGAGAATGTAACTTTTTTATGTTTTTTTTTACTTTTTATCTTTTTTTCTTTTATTAAAGATTTTATTTATTTGAGTTTTACAATTTCCCCCAATCTTACTTCCCTCCCCCCACAGAAAGCAATTTGTCACTCTTTACTTTGTCTCCATGTTGTACATTGATCCAAATTGAGTGTGATGAAAGAGAAATCATATCCTTAAGGAAGACACAAAAAGTATAAGAGACAGCAAGATCAGACAATAAGATATCTGTTCTTTTTCTAAATTAAAGGGAATAGTCCTTCAACTTTGTTCAAACTCCATGATTCTTCATCTGGATACAGATGGTATTCTCCATTGCAGACAGCCCAAAATTGTCCCTTATTATTGCATTGATGGAATGAGCAAGTCCATCAAGGTTGATCATCACCCCAATGTTGCTGTTAGGGTGTACTGTGTTTTTCTCGTTCTACTCATCTCACTCAGCATCAGTTCATGCAAGTTGAGAGGGAATGTAACCTAAACTAATTCAAAAAGAGTTTTTTTTGTTTTTGTTTTTATTTATACTTGAGAGTAGAAAGACTTGTGGTTTCAGAAGCAGAGAAAACTGATCTGTGAACTCCTTTCACCAAAGGAAATAACCATTCCGTATCACTTAGTAAATAAGACATAGGTAGTTAGTTGTTTGAACCATATAAAAGTTAAGCCAAACAGTTATCAGAGGCAGGAGTTGAATTATGGCTCCAAGTCTAGCATTTTATATGATAGATAAGTAGATAAAAAGATAGAGAACAAGCTCATATTGTGTGTCAGTCACAGTGCTCAGTGCTGAGGATACAAATACAAGCAAACAAGGCCCTGGATACTGAATGTCTTCTTTCATGCCAACCCCAACCATTCAAAATGTTCTATTACAGGAATTTACATATACTGGAGTACAATGACAAATAAAGGTGTGCTGGAAGGCAGGGGAGTGGAAATGCAATTTCATACAGAGGTTGCAGGAAAGTGACTGGGAGGCCTAGTCCAAGGCAAGATAAGACCAAAACACTTTTATCAGAGTCCAGGGACCCAGGGGCAGAGTCCAAGGTTCTGATGACTGAGACTGCACAGAAATGGCACTGAGTCTCTTTCACTCTACTGAAATTCAAGTCATCACAAGTCTGTTAAGCTCCAAATATGTGAAGAACATTGCCCTCATGTAGTTTACCATCTAGTAACTATTATATAGTTAAATAATTCATATATATAAATATATATATGAAGTTATATTCTCTTTACATATATTATTTATTACATAACTATAATATAAAAATCATGTAGTATTTATATAGCATCTAGCAAAAGGTAAAAAGAAAATGTGTTTTTCTGAAACTCAGGTCTCCCAAGATATATTTTTACTTGAATATCCACAGTTGTTAGGATAAATCAGGACAATAATTTTGGGGGCCTAAATTGACCACAACTTGCAACCTTAACCCCCTTGGCCTTTTCAGCTCTAGTGAAATGATTCTGCCTTTTTAAAATGTACTCTCTGTGCCCTATCCCAAACACCCTGTAATACCTTTCTTCTAGCTGCCCTGAAACACTTTAAATCCTGGTGAATCCATGTAATAAAACATAGTAAGAAAAAATCCCAAGTCTGTGACATAAAGTCCTAGTCAACAAAAAGTAACCTTGATACTAATAATATGAATATTAATATCTACCAAGATTAAAAACAAACAGGATTGGGTAAGTTGCATAATGTGTGTTTGTGCATATGTATGAGAGTGTGTGTGAGTACCCTTTCATTAGCTGTTCCCACTGTCCAGCAAGCTCTTTCTACCTTATCTCCTCCTCCTAATTTCCTTATGACTTACCTCTAACTCTCCTGCAAGAGACTTTTCCTAGTCCCCTCAAACCCTTCACAAGGACCATCCCTCTGAGATTATCTCTCATTTATATTGAATACATGTCATTGTCTTCTTTGGAGTGGTCATTGAGGTCAGGGACCTTGCTTTTGACTTTCTTTTTATCCTCATCTACTTAGCACAGTGTCTGTCACAAGATAAACAGCTTAATAACTGTTCATTGTTGTTCCTGATGATGTTGGAGAGTGGGCTCAGGAAGAGGCAATTTCATATTAGTAAATAAAGGCAATTCTTCAAGAAAAAGCATCTCTTCCAACAAAAACTGCTAAGGGTGGGGAGAGAACTCCCAGGTCCCATGACCTACAAGATAAAAGATATTTTCTCCAATTCTCATAACCTCTCAAACTAAGGTAGGAAATATGTGCTTGAGATGAAGCAATTGCAATTGTCTCCACATCTTAAACACCAAGAACCCTAAGAATGTAAGAACTGGATCAGAGATGCCTAATCTCTCCTCCACCAGTCTCCTCCCATGGCAGCACAATCAGACTCACAGGATTAAGCTCTGGGATCTACTACTACTACTACTACTACTACTACTACTACTACTACTACTACTACTACTACTACTACTGGGATCTATAGTTCCTCTGCTGCTGTGGTCTCTGCTTAAATGCAATGATCCCTCAGTTCTATCTAAGGCAATAAATAAGCAACAGATCTCAACTCAGTCTCATCCTCCCTGGGGGCTCCAGGAGGCTGAAGCACACAAGAGGTGAAAAGCTTCTCAATCTGGTCTATGTGTGTGTTGGCTGTACAATGTACTTTGAGGGGAGAGGCACTACACAAAATCAAAGAGAAATGGAATGAAGTTGAGGCAATTCTGTCCCCAAAGAAGTCTGAGGCTGAGGACATTTAAAAGTAAATCCTTAGTTTGAGAGGAGGTAGAGATAGTTTTGAGGTTCAGCCCTTAGGGAATTCATCATCAAAGCAGAAGGAGTCAAAGAGTTTTAAAGAAATAATAAAGCAAAAGATTGAAATTACCAATGATATCAGGTGAAAGAAAACAGTTAAAAATATTGAGCACAAGCAAACTGAATTCTGTTTTTACAGAGGATAAGGATGAAAAAACAATAATAGAGACTGAAGAAAATGTAAAGTTTACAAAATTTATATTTTATCCCTATTTGTCTTACAATTTAACATTTTTTATTTTTATCCTTTATCAACTAAGTAGTAGATGATTATAAATTTGTTCCAATGTTATAAGAGAAATGAGGCCTTTATTAGAGGCCTTATTTGCTGCAAATTCTTCCTCCATTTCCTACTTTTCTACTAATTTTGGCTGCACTGAATTTGCTTGTAAAAATCTCATTTGTTTAGTCAAAATTATTAATTTTACATCTTGTGTTCCCCTCTATCTTGTTTGACAGATAATTTCTGCCAAGATCCATGAATTTGCTTATATCATCCTTGATGTCGAAATCCTAAACATTTTAAACTTATCTTTGAATATAGTGTGAGATATTGGTCTATGCCTACTTTCTGTTAAGCTACTTTCCCATTTTCCCCCAGTAGTTTTTATTAAATAGTGAATTCTTGTCCCAATAACTAGGATCTTTGAATTGATACAACAGTAGGTTTACTGTGCTCATTTCCTTCTATAGGTATTGTATGCCAAATCTGTTTCACAGATCAACAACTCTATTTCTTATCTAGTACCAAATTTTTTTAATGATTACAGTTTTATAATAGAATTTGAGATCTGGTACTACTAGGTCCCTTTTCTTCCCATTTTTTTTTTTTTTGGATTCCCTGGATATTCTTGACTTTTTGATCCTGCAGATGAATTTTGTTATTTTTTTTTCCTAGACTTATAAAGCAATTCCTTAGTAGTTTGATTGGTTTGGCACTGAATTTGTAAATTACTTTAGATGTTATTGTCATATTTATCATATTAGCTTGGCCTACCTATGAGTAATTAGTATTTCTCCATGGATCATATTTATTTGAAGAGTGCTGTGGTGATTTTGTACATATGGTTCTTGTTGTATCTTTGTAGGTGGACTGTTCATGTACTTTATACAATCTGCAATTATTTTAAATGGAAAATCTCTTTCTCTTCCTTCTTGGTTATGTGTTGAAATTATAATAATTTATGTGAGTTTATTTTATATCCTGCAACTTTGCTAACATTGTCACTGATTTTACTAGTTTTTTATTAGAACCATTTGCAAAAAATAGTGATAGTTTTTTCTCTTTGTCTATATTTATTGATTCAATTTTTTCTTTTCTTATTATAGCTAGCATTTCAAGGTTCATTACTAAAAAATAATGATAATGGACATCCTTACTTTGCCATTCAATTTATTCAAAAGACTTTTAGTTTATTCCAATTACAAATAATGCTTGCTCTTGATTTTAGATAAATATAACATCATTTTACTCTATTTATTTCTCTGCCTTCTTATGTTTTTAATAAGAATGGGTATTCTATTTTTTCAAAACCCTTTTCTGCATCTATTGAAATAATAATTTTGTTGTTTTTATTCTTTATATGTTCAATTATACTTAATAGTTTTTTTAATTTTGAGCACAAATTCCTGGTTTAAATTAAACATGGTCATAAGGTATGTAATTATGTGCTATGATCTCCTTCTTAGTATTATATTTAAAATTTTCACAGTAATATTTATTAGTTATATTGATCTATAATTTTCTTTCTCTGTCTTTGTGCTCCATCTCACAAAACTTTAAATGAGAATGGATTAAAACACACAATAAAACAAGTGAGAGATTTGATGCCCCCCCCAATGTGTTGCTTACCAAAAAAATTCATCCACAAAAACATACATGGAGTAAAAATGGGGGAAGGAACATAATTTACTATGTATGAGGTGACTCCAAAATCTGTAGTGACTATTATGAAATCAGAAAAAAGTAAAAAATAATATATAGAGAAATAAACAAGGAAACTATATTGTGTTGAGAATCATAAACAACAATATTATTATTTAATTCACATGTTCCAAAATGCTTTATTAATCTAAATTCATAAAAACATTAACTGAATAACAAGAAAACCTAGAGAATAATATAGTAATAACAAATTTCAGTGTTTCCTCTCTGTTTTAGATAAGCCCAGCAAAAAAAGAGAAAGAAAAAAAAGGGAAAATGTGGACCAAAACAAATTAAACTAGAGATGAAAGATCTATGGTGTTTTTTAAATGGAACTGCTAAAGAATATATGTATTTCTGAGTACAACATGGAGGATATACCCATATTGATGAGAACACAGATCCATCAAAGTATCCAAATACGGTGTTTTGATTAGAAAAGAGAAAAAATGGAAGAGGTCACTTAAGAGGTTATTACATGAATGTAATATAGATGATAAGGATCTAAACTAGAGTCATAGCATGTACAGAAAGGAGGTGCAAGACACCTTATAAATTAGAATTACCAATATAGATGAGATGAAGAAGAGGGAAGAATTAAGAAAGATGCCAAGATTATAATCTTTGGTCACTAGGAAGATGGTGTTATCCTCTACAGAAAGACTGATGAAGGTGCTCAGATTTTATATGATCACATGGACTTCTGACAATAATTTTTATAAAGCTTTAAATGATAAAGTGAATTTAATCAGTACAAAATAATTTTTCCCAATTTTCAGTAGTTCAGTCTTTGTATGATTTGCCCCAAAGCATTTTTTTCCTTCACAGGATTGGTTGGCATCTAAGTTGTTTTTTGGTTTTTGGTGGGGTTTTTTTGGGGGGGTGCTTTAAAAAAAACTTTATTTTGTTGCTGTTCTTTAAATTAAAAAAAGAAAGCAAACCATGCTGTACAATAACAGTCTTCAAAGATGTTTGTTTATTTTTCTGAAGATATTAAGCTAGGCAGAAACAGTTTCTCAGTTCTTGGAATTGTCTTTCATTTTGACTATTTTTTTATTATAGATTTTGTTGTAACTTAGCCTATTACAAATCCTGTAAATTTGAATGTTCCTTAAAAAAGCTTGACTTCCTTATACCAATAACTGCTCATCTGTCACTGAAGTGTACTCTTAGTTTTTACATAATTCCCAAAGAATTTAAAAAACACCATAAAAAAGAATGAAGAAACATATATATGGACAAAAATCCATCACTCAGTTAACATAGAACTAGCCAAAGGTGAGGAAACCAGTTCAATCCAGTTTTATCTGGTCAAGGATAGATATTTTAAGTTAGCATAGTATAGGAAGCACATATGACCAACTGTGAAAAATTGTAAGTGATAATTATAAGATGCTATGAAAAATTATAAGTGATAACCTTTATAGAAGAATTTGAGATTTGTACAACTTTTTTCATACATTATCCTATTCTTCCCAACTATTCTGTGACCTTGTTGCTGTCATCCCCACATTACAAATGAGGAAAGTGAGGCTGAGAGAGGTTAAATGTCTTGCCTAGGTCCCTGAACTATTAAGTGTCTGAGGTGGGATTGGAACTTATTTTCCTGGCTCCAAGCTCAGCACTATTTCCATTGTGCCAAAGTGAAACCATATCAAAATTATTGCTTGTCTCAAGTAATTTGCATAATTATTTTGAGGGGTTGACTATATACACACACACAGCTGACTAGATAAATAATTACCACATCTGTGGGACATCATTATCCTTCAGCTTCCTTGATACCATGTTCATTGAGTTCTTCTCCATCATGACTGATCATTCTAATCTAATCTAATCTAATCTATGTAGAGTTCCTTCTCTATTGTTTCAAATATAAGAATCCCTTTGGGCTCCCTTATCTTTCTTCAACTTGACTGAATCAACAAATGAATCCTGGGGACAACTAGGTGAGGCAGCAGCCTCAATCTGTGCAATTTTCACTTCACAGACAGTGTGGGGGTCAAATAGCTGAGTAGGAGAAGATTGAAGGACCTTCAGCTATCTTGGGATACCAGGCCAAGATGAGCTGACCAGATTGCCCCAGGCTGTGGCTGTGGATGAGGAGGAGTAAATTCAAACCCTTTGAATGTGGTGGCAGAGATTCTGCTGGCTATGGGCACTTGCAAGAGAGCAGGAGCCCCAGGTTTTGTTCCAGGGCAAAGGGGAAGGTGAAGTTTTGAAAAAGTGGGAAGGACCACAGGGTGTAAGAGTGATTGTGGGACAGTATGGCTGGGGCCCTGACCTCAGTTTAAGGGTACACCTGAGTTTGGACCCCTGGATATAGAAAGCTTAGAAAATAACAGTAAGAAGGACCTGAAGCCTCAGGCATCATTCCCCAACCCTTGGACTAGAATTTGATTATAATAATAAGCTGCTAAAAATAAACGAAGCAAAACAAAAATAAAAAGAGGTAAGCAGAAGAGAAAGACATACCATACCACCACAGACATAACTATTATGGAGATAGAGAAGATCTGAGTTTATATTAAGAAGAAAGTGAAGTTTAAAAAGTCACTCCTACCCCAAAGAGAAATGTCAAATGATCAAAGCCCAGAATTTAAAAAGAATTTCAAAAATCAAAGAGACTGAGGGAAAAAAATTAGGAAAAAATAAGAACAATCCAAGAAAATCAGAGAATCAATCAATCCATTGGAAAAAGAAATCCAAGAATTTAAGGAAGAAAATAACTCCTTGAAAACTAGAATTGGGCAAGGGGATATTAATGATATTATAGAATACCAGGAAATAAAACAGAATCAAAAGAATGAAAAAATAGAAATATCTCATAAGAAAAATTACTGATGTAGAGAATGCAGGAGATAAAATATAAGAAAAGACTACTTGAAAGTCATGATTTTAAAAAATCTACATACAACATCATAAGAAATCATGAAAGAAAATCGCCCTGAAGGTAAAGCAGAAATAGAAAAAATCCACCAAACATCATCTGAAAGAGATCCCAAGATAAAAACTTACGGGAATATCATAACCAAGTTTCAGAGCTCCCAAGTTAAGGAGAAAATATTATAAGCAATAAGAAGAAAACCATTTAAATACTATGGAGCTAGGGGTGGCTAGGTGGCGCAGTGGATAGAGCACCAGCCCTGGAGTCAGGAGTACTTGAGTTCAAATCCAGCCTCAGATACTTAATAATTACCTAGCTGTGTGGCCTTGGGCAAGCCACTTAACCCCACTGCCTTGCAAAAAAAAACTAAAAAAAAAAATACTATGGAGCTACAATTGAGATTATACAAGATCTAGCAACTTCTATAAAAGATCATAGGTCTTGAAATATTATAGTTTAATGAGCAAAGGAACTGGCATTGTAACCAAAATAAGTTTCTCAGCCAGTTTGAGTATAATCCTGAATAAAAAAATGAATTTTTGTGACAAAAAAGATCAGACTTCAATAGAAAATTTGATACATAAGGTCTAGGAGAAATATTGATGGCCTATTATAAGAGACTAAAAAAAAGTCAAACTATTTACTTCTTATATGTGAAAATGCTATTAATAGTCTTAAGACTGTCATTGTTGCATGGATAATTTGAAGAAAAGATTGGGATTGAAGTGAGTATGATGGGTGAGTAGGAAAAAGTAAAGAGGAATAATTATTTCATACAAATGAGGCATGGAAGGAAGAACTGAAACTGAAGAAGCAGATAGGGGTGGAGGGCTAATAGTACTTGATCCTTACCCATATATACTTTATAACCCCTCTAAGTTTGTGAAGAAAAAGGAGGGTGAGGGGATAAAATAATGGAGGACCTTTTAGAATGTGTGTATAATAAGAATTAGATTGGTGGAGGGAGAGAATAAAGGAGGAATTCAGAGGAATGGGTAGAATAAGGAAGGTAGGAGAGGATAAAGAATAAAAGGATTTTTTAAAAGAGTGTCTGATAGGGAGGTAGTGGTTATAAGTAACCTAGACTTGTGAAGAAGGATAGGGTAAAAAAAAAGGGCTGAAAAAGACAATAGTGAGGAAAAATAGGATGAAGGCAAATAGACAAAAAGTAATTACAACTTTGAATATAAATGAGATGAACTTACTCATAAACTGGAACAAAAAGTAGAATGGATTAAAAATCAGAATCTGATATCTTGTTTATAAGAAACAAATTAAAAATGAGAAATATACAGAGGTAAAATAAAGGGCTGGAGTACATTTTATTATGCTTAAACTGATCTAGAAAAAGCAGGGGTAGCAGATAAAATTAAAGCTAAAACAGATTAAATTTAAAAAGATAAACAAAGGTTCCACAAGCTTTGAACTCATCCAACCTTTATGGAGAGCAATTTGGGATTATGCCCAAAGGGCAACAAAAATGTGCATCCTCTTTGACCCAGCAATACCACTGCTGGGTCTATACCCTGAAGAGATTATGAAAAAGGGTAAAATCATCACTTGCACAAAAACATTTACAGCAGCCCTGTTTGTGGTGGCAAAAAAATGGAAATTAAGTGAATGTCCTTCATCTGGGGGAATGGCTTAGGAAACTGTAGTATATGTATGTCATGGAACACTATTGTTCTATTAGGAACCAGGAGGGATGGGAATTCAGGGTAACCTGGAAGGATTTGCATGAACTGATGCTGAGTGAGATAACAAGAACCAGAAAAACATTGAACACCCTAACAGCAACATGGGGGGTGATGATCAACCTTGATGGACTTGCTTATCCCTTCAGTCCAACAACCAGGGACAATTTTGGGCTATCTGCAATGGAGAATACCATCAGTATCCAGAGAAACAATTATGGACTTCGAACAAAGACCAAACACTATTACTATCAAATGAGAAAAAAAAATCATTATCTTATTATATAATTTTACTATCTCATACTTTATTTTTTTTCTTCCTTAAGGATATGATTTCTCTGTCATCACATTCAACTGAGATCAATGTATAACATGGAACCAATGTAAAGATTAACAGAATGCCTTCTGTGGGGGGTAGGGGGAGGGAAGTAAGAATGGGGAAATTTGTAAAACTGAAAATAAAATCTTTCTTAAAAAATAAAAAATAAAAGCTACCACAGACAATAAAGCAATATCAATACTAAATCTATATGCACCAAATAGTATAACATCTAAATTGTTAAAAGTTCAATGAATTACAGGTGGAAATAGACAGTAATACTATAATAGGGAGGGACTTTAATTTTCCCATTTCAGAACTAGATAAATCTAAGCAAAAATTAAATAATAAAGAAGGCAAGGAAGTGGATAGAATTTCAGATAAACTAGATATGATAGATATCTGGAGATAATTGAATGGGAATAGAAAAGAATATAACTTAATAATTAATAATAATAATAATTAATAATTAAATTAATATAACTACAAAATACAGAAGAGAGCAACAAATTGGGCATTCACTTAAACAAAGGAAAAAGGACAAACTGAAAATCTCCAATTAAACTCTAAATTGGAAACCCTAAAAATTAAAGGTGAGATTAAAAAAAGTTATGTGTTAAAGAACTATTGAATTAATAAAACTAGAAGTTGATTTTATTAAATAAACCATTGATTAATATTCGATGAACCATTGGTTAATATGATTTTTTTAAAAAGAGAAAAGAATGGACAAGGTGATTAATATGAAAACATGTTTAACATAGTTATAAATGTATAAATTATATTAAACTTCTCTCTATCGGGGGAGAGGGGAGAGAGAGAGAGGGAGAAAGATATGAAACTCAAAACCTTATCCAAAAATGATTGTTGACAACTATCTTTGCATGTAGTTGGAAAAATAAATTAATAATTTTTAAAAAGACAAAAGAAAACTAAATCACTTGTATTAAAAATGGAAAGGGGGAATAGACCACTAACAAAGATGAAATCAAAGCACTTATAAGGAGTTATTTTGCTATTTATATGCTAATAAATTTTACAATTTAAAGTGAAATGGAAGCATATTTACAAATATAAATGACCTAGACTAGCAGAAAAAGAAATAGACCTATTTCAGGAAAAAAATTTAAACAGATCATGATTTAGATTCCTAAGGAAAAAAGCATGAGAACCAGATGAATTTGCAGGTGAATTCTATTAAACATTTAAAATCCAACTAATTCATATGTATGTATATATATATATATATGTATGTATGTATGTATGTATGTATGTATATTTACTTTTTGCAAGGCAATGGGGTTGAGTGACTTGCCAAAGGTCACACAGCTAGGTAATTATTAAATGCCTGAGGCTGGATTTGAACTCAGGTCCTCCTGACTCCAGGACTGGTGCCTCTATTCACTGAGTCACCTAGCTTCTCTGCTCCAACTAATTCCAATAGTAAATAAATTATCTGGAATAATGGGAAAAGAAAGGGATCTATCAAACTCATTTTACAAAACACATATGATATTGATATCTAAACCAGGAAGACTAAAAACAGAAAAATGCATACACCAATTTAATTAGTGAATAATGATACAAAAATCCTGAGCAAAATTCTATCTAGAGTATTGTAGCAGTATATTTCAAAAATTGTACTGGATTGTCTTGGGCAAGTCACTTAACCTTGAAAAAAACCTAAAAAAAATTGTCCATTGTGACCAAGTGGAATTGATACCTAGAATGCAGAGCTAGTTTAACATAAGGAAATCTATTAATGTAATCGATTATACCAATAAAAATGTAACAAAAATCCCATGATTATATCTATAGATGCAGAAAAAGCTTTGGATAAAGTATAACACTCATTTCTATTAAATATTCTTTAAAGAATAAATGTAAATGATTTTTTCTTAAATTGTTAAGAAGCATTTACCTAAAACCATTAGTAAGCTCTATTTGTGAGAGCAGGTGTGAAACGAGGATGTCCACCATCATCAATACTACTCAGTATTGTACTGAAAATAGTAGCAACTGCAATAAAAGAAGAAAAGACAGGAATCGGAATGAAAAATACATTAGTAAAACTCTTTTTTTTTGTAGACTGCATACTTGGAAAATGTTAAAGACTCAACCAAATAGTTAGTTGAAACAATGAATAATTTTAGCAAAGTAGTCAGATATAAAATAAACTCCCATAAATCATTAGCATTCCTATTTATCACCCAAAAAGTCCTTCAAGAAGCGATAGAAATTAAGAGATATCTCATTTAAAATAACTCTAGACTATATAAAATACCTGGGATTATTCCAGTCAAAATAAACCCAGTAACTATTTGAACAAAATCATAAAAAACATTTTATACAAATAAATTAGATTTATATAACTGGCGAAACATTAATTGTTCAAGGACAGGCAGGACCAATACAATAAAAATGACAGTTTAATCTAAATTGTTCTATATATTCAATGACATCTAAATTAAATTACCAAAAATTATTTTACTGAATTGGAAAAAATAACAAAATTCATTTGGAAGAATAAAAGGTCAAGAATATCAAAGGAACTAAGAGGAAAAAATTTAAAGGAAGAAGTTATGAGTAATTAAGCTATATTATAAGCCAGTAATTATAAAAACCATTTGCTACCAGCTAAGAAATAGAAAACTAGTTCAGTGAACAGAGTAGACGTATAATTTACAGAAGCAAATGACTACAATAACCTAGTATTTGACAAATGTAAAGACCTAAGTTTTGAGGGTCAGAATTCATTATTTGGTAAAAATTATTGAGAAAACTAGAAATCAGTCTGACAGAAATTGGGCATAAACCTATATCATATATCATTTAGTTAGTTCACTAATTAATTATTCTTTATAATTGAAGTTGAACAAGGCAGCACATAAATGATGGCATGACATGCACATTTTGTTGGTTATAGTGAGAGGAATATTGTACAAAGCCATATATCTCACTGTCTTTTCCAGACCAGTCTTCATCCTGTGGTTTGATGTGGTAGGAAATAGGACTTCTGGTGATAACTCTGGATGCTATGTAAGTCCTTAGCCTTTGGGATATGGTTCCTCACATCAGCAAGACACCATGGTGATTTTTTTTTTATCCACTTTGGACAACACAGTACAGCTAACCTGTCTCTCCATTTACCAATAAAAGGTCAAAATGAATATATGACATAGATACAAAGGGAGATATTACTAGAAAATTTGAAGAGCTTGGAACAAATTACTTATCAGACTTATGGATTTGTGAACAATTTATGAATAAACAAGAGATAGTATTGTGAGGAATAAAATGGGAAATTTCAAATACATTAAATTAAAAGGATTTGAATAAAATCAATATTTGCCAAATTGAAATGAAAAATGGAAAATGGGTAGGATTTTGTAGGCAATTTCTCAGATAAAGGTTTCATATCTCAAATATGTAAAGAAATTTGTCAAATTTATAATGAGATGAGTCAATTTCCAATCTATATATAGTCAGAGGATATGAACCAGGCAGTTTTCTGATGAAGAAACAAAAATAACCTATAGTCATGAAAAAATGCTCCAAATCATTATTGATTAGAGAAATACAAAGTAAAACAAACTTGAGATATCATTTTATACCTATTAGATTGCCTAAAATGATAGAAGTGGAAAGTGGCAAAGTTGTAGAGGATGTGGAAAAATTGGGACACTAATTCATTATTGGAAAGTAATCTGAAATTATGCCCAAAGAGTTAGGAAACTGCCTATGTCCATTGACCAACAATACTGCTATCAGGTCTGTTTCCCAAGATGATTAAGGAAAAAGAAATAGAACCCATATACTTTAAAATATTTATAAGAGTTCTCTTTGTGGTAGCATGGAACTGGAAATTCCCATTGGGGAATGGTTAAATAAGTTATGGTTTATGATTGTGATGGAATACTATTATACTATAAGAATATTTTTAGAAAAATATGGAAAGATTTGTGTGCCATAATGAAGAATGTAATGAACAGAACCAAGAGAACATTGAATACAGTAACAGCAATATTTTTTTGCAAGGCAATAGGGTTAAGTGACTTGCCCAAGGTCACACAGCTGCCTAGATGTCCCCACAGCAGTATTTTTTTAAAGAATAACTGTGAACCAGGGCAGCTAAGTGGCACAATGGATAGAGCATAGCCCTGGAGTCAGAAGGACCTGAGTTCAAGTGCGGCCTCAGACACTTAAATAATTATCTAGCTGTGTGACCTTGGACAAGACACTTAACCACGTTGCCTTTCAAAAAACCAAAACAAAGAATAACTGAATCAATATGACTATTATGGAAATATATTAAACATGATTGTTCATGTATAACCTATATCAGATTACTTGTCATAGTGGGAAGGGAGAGAGGTAAAAAAATGTGGAATTCAAAAGCTTAAAAAAGAAATACTGAAAACTATCTTTGCATGTAATTGAAAAAATAAGATAACATTAAAAAAGAGCAACTGTGAACAACTAAGCTATTTTGACTGTTAGAAATACTCAAATCAATTACAAAGGACCTATGTAGGAAGATTCTATCTCCATCCAGAGAAAGAACTGATAATTAGAAGTATGTATGGTATGATTATATATAACCAAATATATATGTATGTATGTATGTATGTATGTATGTATGTATATAAAACCATACCATACATGCTTCTAATTTCATATATACATATACATATATATACATACATATTCATATACATATTTGTATTTGGTAGTAGCCATCTCAAAGTGGGGTGGGGGAGGGAAAATTTACAGGATAATTTTATTTTATATTTAAAAAGAAAAGCAAATTGTACACGATAGATTTAAAAGATTTAGTTTCATGTGCAATCCCCTTTAAAAATTCTTTGTTATAGGGGTGGTTAGGTGGTGCAGTGGATAAAGCACCGGACCTGCAGTCAGGAGTACCTGGGTTCAAATCCGGTCTCAGACACTTAATGATTACCTAGCTGTGTGTCCTTGGGCAAGCCACTTAACCCCATTTGCCTTGCAAAAACCTAAAAAAAAATTCTTTGTTATAGAAATGCTTGTTTTATTTCTTAGGTTTAGAATTTTAAAAATAATTTTCAGTGATTCCTGATTTCCTCCAGGATAAAATACAAACTCTTCACCTTAGTATTTGACAACCTTCACATTCTGACTCCTACGGGCTTTCCAGTCTAATTTCAAATTATTTCTGTTCATGTGATCTACATTCCAGCTGAACTGGTCTATTTGTTATTCCAAGAAGACAGAATTCCTTCTACCACCTTGTGCCTTTGAACATGGGTTCCCCTTTGACTGGAAGATGCTTCTAATCCCTGGTTTATTTTAAAACTCAGCTCATTTGCTATTTCTCACAGGAAATCTTTCCTGATCTATTTACTGTGTTGTCTATTCTTTAAATTATATTGTATTTTTCTGATTACACATTGCATTGCCTAGTAGGATGTAAATTCCTTGAGGACAGGGATTTTTGTATTCTTGGTATAGTTTTGAATCTTTAGTGACTAAATAGATAGCCTAGCATAGCATAGCATAGTACATCTAGAGAACTTCCCTCAGAATAAAGAACGCTTGGATTCCCTTAAAGCTGCTAGAACCTTTCTGAGAGTAGTAGGGTATTTGCTAATAATGCACAGTGTACAAAGAGTTTCTTCCAGAGGATTTCTTGATACTGCTGAAGGGACAGGTTAGACAAAGAAAGAGTCCAAAGGATGAGTATAGGGCCACTTAAAAATGCCTATAAATTCTTG
Source organism: Macrotis lagotis (assembly GCF_037893015.1). NCBI lineage: Eukaryota > Metazoa > Chordata > Mammalia > Peramelemorphia > Peramelidae > Macrotis > Macrotis lagotis. Next base: position 437,604,219 of record NC_133658.1, on the reverse strand, counting down.
TTGGTTTGGATTAGAAGGTACCAGATAATCTAGCATGTTTGGAGATCATCCTGTTCCAGAATCCTAATGACTAGGGGCATCTTTTCTGATTCTGCCCTGGGATGGAAATTTCTAGTCACAGTTCCCAGATAGCTTTTCTAGTTACAGTTTACCTGTCAGGAATTCTTGGTTCTTTGATAGGTAGGTTCCCATAACCTATTCCTGGGACTATACTTAAAGATTTTTCACCATGGAAGAATTTGCTGGAGATTGTGCTCTGCTAGGAATGCCCTTGAGAACCAAAGTCATTTATATGCTGCAATAAGTAATTGGAATAAAACCATCACAGAGTTCTATTAGGATCTTCCATGCAGCTTCCAAAATAATTTCCATTAAAGTATAGATCTGACCATGCCATTTCTTTGCTCAAAAACTTCAGTGGTTTCTCCTTAATTCTAGGATGAGATATGATAACTATCTTAGATATTTTAGTCGAGCATTTAAGGCTCTCAATAATGTGTTTCCATCCAAATTTGGCCTCAGTTTGACCCTTGGAAAATCATTTAGTCTCTGTCTCAATTTCCTCATCTGTAAAATGGGAATAATTATTATACCTATTTCCCCAGGTTGTTCTAGGATCAAATGAGAAAATGTTTGTAAATTGCTTAGCACAGAGCCAAGCATATAGTAAGCACTTCATAAATATTAGCTATTATAGCTATTTATTTTCCAAGCTTATGTCATACTATTTCCCTTCACAGAGTGTACATTCCATATAAATTAGACCACTAGTTATTCCCTGGATGGGGCATTCTGTCTCCCACATATATTCATTCGTTCTTCATGGAATACACTCCCCCACCCCAAATCTCATTTTCTTAGAATCTTTATCTTCTTCAAAGTCTGTCTCAGGTACCTCTTCCATTAGAGTAAACACTTCCCAGATTTGCCCCATTTGTCGTTAGAGATTTCCCTTTTTGTCCTTGTACTATAATTATTTCTATACATATTTTAGTCTGCTATTTGAAAGCAAATTCCTTGAAGGCAGGATGCATTACATTTTCTGTCCTTGTTTCCTCAGTTCCTTGCAGACTTGAACTTGTTCAGTGATCCCATTCCCTTCTCCAGCTCACTTTACAGATGAGTAACCTGAGGTAAACAGCTTTAAGTGACTTGACAAAGGGTCACACAGCTGGGAAGTGTCCAAGTCCAGATTTGAACTCAGAAAGGTATGTCTTTCCAGAGTTAAGGTCCTTCATTCCATCCGATGGGCCACCTAGTTGCCCTGACTTTAACCTAGAGGCCACTTAATAGCAAGATGCTGATTTGAATGTATGTAGATTTCTAAAACTTGTAGAAGTAAATATATATACATATACGTGTATATATATTTACAGAGGAACTGGCAGCAATAATGACAATATAATGGCAGCTAGTACAGTGTGATTGAGTACTGGACTTAGAGGCAGAAGAATTCAAGTTCAAAACCAACCTCAGACATATACTAGTTGTGTGAACCCGGACAAGTAACTCAACCTCTGTCTGCCTCAGTTCCCTCCTATGTAAAATGGGAATAATAATAGTACTCAACTCCCAGGTTTTTTATGAGGATAAAATGAGATATTTGTAAAGTACTTTGAAAACCTTAAATTACTATACAAATATTAGTTATTAGTATTAGTATTGAAACTAGTTGGTTTGTTTCAGCATTGAAGATTTCCCAAATTGTAGAAATTAATACAAGATACCTACCTGTTTATATAATGACCAATTCATTATACCAGTCAAATTTCTGAAAACCTACAGAATAGCCCAGCACCAACCTTTTTTTTTTTTTTGACCCCTGCAAAGTAACTTGCCCTAGGTCACACAGTTAACTAAGTATTAAGTTTCTGAGTCTGGATTTGGGTGGATGCTCTATCCACTGCACCAATCTTTTGAAGGTTTGTATAGAATTACTTGCATAGAAGAATATATCACTTTTTTCACACAATCCTGTTTCCTCAAATTTCACTTTGTAAGGAAGAGAAGGAATTACTTTTGTTTCTACATGACAACAAACCAATTAAAAAGCAAAACTCTGACTTTTTGGTTTGATTGGTTTCCGCCCCCCCAATAAATAAACAAAACAGTTGTCTCACTAATTTTTGCTGTTGTTGCTATTGCTAGATTTTATTCAGAATGCTTTGTATTCATAAAATAAGCCTTTCACAATTAAAAGCCTAGGAATTAGTGAAGTGAAAGACTACTCTAGAGATGATTCATACATGAAATCACAACCATGATATTTTGACTGGGTAAGTCTACTTATGTCATTAGCATAGAGGAGTTCTAAGTTCCCACAGGGAAAAATCTCTTAATGTGGTGACCTTGTGTTGCCTTATACAATGGAAAAATTACTTCATAGATATTTATAGATATTAATAGTAATGGGAAGAACTTCCCTGCCTTCCTCATTCTTATATTACTTTTTAATACTTAGCATGATAAAAATTATATATATTTTGCATCATTTATTAGATGTTCTTTAGTAAGACATTTCTGTCTAGTCATGAAAAATATGGGAAAGTGGATTTGAATTACAGTAATTGAAAATATTTTTATACTAAATTAAGTACCTGTACAGTTATCTTTTGTAGGTTAATGTAAAACTACATTATGTTATTGGTATTGCTGATACCACATTAATTACTTAAAAACAGGGTTTCTTAGTCATTTGTACATGGTGGAGTCTGGTGAAGTTTATGGACTTCTCAGTTAATACTGATAAAAGTGAAGGATAAAAATGCACAGAATTACAAAGGAAACCAATTATTTTGAAACAATTATCAAAACATTAAAAAAGATTCAAAGACCCAATTTTAAGAACACTTGAAATCATAGTCTGCAGCTAATGAGCAGAGTCATCTTTTGAAAACAAATTCTTTTGATATTCTCTCCTCATAATATTAATTAGTACTAATAGTAAAGTGTTTTCTCCTCTAAAGAAACCTCTAAGTGCTTAAAATAGCAATATTTTTCCAAGTGAATAAAGAACTTAAGCCACTTGAAAGAAGATACAAAAAAATTTTGTAGTTTTCTTTTAAATTGATAGAAATATATATGTATACATGTACATAACTGTTTAATTCTTATAGAAACAATGATAAAAATTAAAGAATTACATTTTTAAAAATCATGTGAATTAGCTGGGTTGATATAGCTGATTTCTATATCCTCACCTGTAGAACAATTTGACATTATCCTATTGACCATTATTGAAATATCACAGGTAAAGGGGTGGCTAGGTGGCACAGTTAGGGGCAGCTAAGTGGCGCAGTTAGTGGCGGCTAGGAGGCACAGTGAATAGAGCAATGGCCTTGGAGTCAGGAGTACCTGGGTTCAAATCTGACCTCAGACACTTAATAATTACCTAGCCGTGTGACCTTGGACAAGCCACTTAACCCCATTGCCTTAAAAAAAACCTAAAAAAAAAGAAATATCACAGGTGGGGCATACAAGATTGCACTATTCTGATTAAACTGCCAGGGTGTTTGCCAGTACCATGCTCCAATCTTATCAACCCTGAAAGCAAACAACAAGGTACACAGTTATATAATACAAGTGTGATACCAAGTAGATTAAAAATACAAGCTTCCTGGTGCTACAAAACCTGTAATTTTTTCCTTTTTATAATGGATATAACATACTTGTAACATCCTTGGTGTAATTCCATTCTAAAAATGATAAAAGAAGACTACATAATAAATGATTTTGCATGTGTATGTTGCCTAAAAAGGGTGGGAAGTGAGGGTTATTTACTTACATATAAATATAGTTCCTTGATTCCAAAAGTATTTTCAGGTCTAGAAATAGTTGTGGTTGAAAAACTACTCAAGAGATCAGTGGCAACATTTAGAATATTGTCTATCTTATTTACTTTTATGCTGTCCTTATTTATCTCTCTCTCTAATCACAGGAAAGTGGTATCAAGATAATGAAGCCATATTTAGGGACTTTTCATGTTTGTTTCAGCTATGTTTAACATACCTAATAAACTGATTAGAAGAAGTTGTATTCTAGAGTCCTTATAGATTAGTTTCTATTAACACAACACTGCTTCATACTATGTTCAGATCTTACTTTGAGCATATCCCATATGTGAACATCCAGACTTTAAAAATGCACATTGGGAAGTAATTACTATTTTACAAAAAAAGGAATCATTAGATTCCTTTGAATAAATACTAACATTCTCAGATACATTAAAATGTCATTCAATTTGGTCAAAGAGTCAAGTCAACAACAGTATATTAAGCATTTTCTATGTTCCAGTACTGGACTTAACCCTAGGGATAGTATAAAAGACTAAAAGGGCAGTTAGGTGGTGCAGTGGATATGGCACTGGCCCTGGAGTCAGGAGTATCTGAGTTCAAATCCAGCCTCAGACACTTAATAATTGCCTAGATATGTGACCTTGGACAAGTCACTTAACCCCATTGCTTTAAATAAATTAAAACATTTGTTTTAAAAGGCTCACTCTCCAGAAATTTACATTCTAATGGTCTGGGTTGGGGATAGGGGACTTCATGGAAACCTCTAGATATCCACAATGTATTTTATTTACAGAGTCAGAGGAAAGATACTCTGAGAAGGGAAAGCATTAGTAGAGGGGAGATTAAGAAAAGCATCCTGCAGAAGGTAGGATTTGACCTAAGTACGCAAGGAAGTCAAGAAAACTTGGGTGGAGGTGAGAGATTGGAATATCTCATGTATAAAGGACATTAGTGCAACGAGAGGTGGAATATTATTGAGTATGAGGAACTACAAATAGGCTAATGTTGTTAATAAGTACAATACATGGATGGTAAGGTCTAAGGAAACTGGAAAGGTAGGAAAGGGCCAGATTATAAAGAGCTTTGAGTGTCAGTCAAAGGAGTTTCTATTTGATTCTGGAGAACAGAGAGATTCTAGAGCTCATTGAGCACAGATGTGACATGGTCAGAGCTATGCTTTAGAAAAATAACCTTGGGTAACTGAGTAGAGGATAGAATGAAGTATACCATGCCCTTCTTTTTCTAATGCTCTCTTTCTCTATGTGGGGGGGGGGAGGTAAGAAGCTATTGCTGGTAGCTGATGGAAGGAGTGTTGGATTTAAAATCAAAAGCACTGGGAACTTAGCCCTGCTACTTACTACTCTTATGGCCTTGGACAAATCAAACTGACTTGTGACTTCAAATTCCCCACTTATAAATTAAAGGAATTTGATTTTATGACCACCAAAGTCTCTTCTAGTTCTAAATCTAAACTCCTATAAGATGAAATATACACACATTTAATAGATGAAAAATAATGGGGGTAATTACTCAGTTAAAAATTAAGAAGTAGCTATTGCATCAATATCTGGGCTAGTTTTAGGCATTTTAATTAACTTTGGGTGATAATTATTTCAATGGGATATAATTGAAGACACTGATGAAAGGTTTTAAAATAAAATTTATTGAGTTGCATCCATGTATTTTATTATTCTTTAATAGCAAGCCTTTGTTTGCTAGCTAAAGTCAAATTTATCTCTAACACTCTTCCTTTTCTCCCAGCTGGCAATACACTTTTTCTTTCTGCTTTCTACTAAAACCATACCTACAAAGCCCAACTCAAATATCATCTCCTTCATAAAACTTTCTCTGACTACTCTGGCTTATACTAGTTTTCTTGTCTAAACTCCTACAGTATTTGTAAACTGTGAATTATAGATTCATTGAATGTTCAGGCTTGAATGAACCTTAAAGTTAATTTAATCCAGACCCTTATTTTACCTAACATTTAATTATTATCTTCTGGCTAATTTCTTAATTACTAAAGAATTCCTTATATAAAACATGCAAACAATTTGAGGATAGGATCCAATTAGAATCAAAATTCCAAAGGATTCAACAGTTATTTAATCCAATTTGGAAATATAGAGTGAACATTATTTAAAATTTGCTATGTACATGGCAGCTAGGTGGCACAATGAGGGGCAGCTAGGTGCAAAGTGGAAGAGCACCTGCCCTGGAGTCAGGAAGATCTGAGTTCAAATCCAGCTCAGACCCTTAATAATTACATAGCTGTGTGACCTTCAAGTAGGCAAGTCATTTAACCCCATTGCCTTGAAAAGACAAACAAAAAAAAATTGATGTGTGCCAGTTTCTGGCTTAAGTACTGGGAATGCAAATATAAGCGAACAAGAAAATCCTACCCTTAAAAAGCTTATGTTTTAATGGGGGGGAAGACAAACAATAAAGGAGAGATAGAAAGGAGCTCTTTCTGTAATAGCGGAAGGTGAGAGAAGGGAGAAGAATAACTGTAGGTACAATGTAAGAGGTAAGGAGGAGGAAGAACCTTGAGTCTCCAAGTGTGAGTAAGGTTAAGTATAGCTGGGATGTTTCTTAAAATGGCTGTTCCTAGGAGAAAGTTACCAGTCAACAAAGGAGGGTCCCATAGAAAAGCTTTCTCCTAGATGTGACAAGAATAGTCTGAAGAGTCCAATCATCATCATCTAATTCAATAGGGAATGAGAAATCTTTCCTAACAGAGCTCTTCCAAATGATCAATAAGCCTTCTTTACCTGATATGCTTCCATGATTGAAAACTAGTAAATTTCCACTAAATGAACTACAATCTCAGACAAAAGAACTAGTAGGGGTGATTTCTGGGTTATTTCTGAAATGTTGTAGAAAATAGGAAAGACACCACAAGATCTTGGCCTGATAGGTGTGGGAGCAGAGGGACAGGAACCCTGCTAGCTGTGGGCACTGGCAAGATAGCGGAGATCCTGGTTTTGGTTCCAGGGCAAATGCAAAGTGAAGTTTGGATGCATTTGCAGTGAGAGCATGTCTGGGGACCCTAGTGATGGCTCAGGAGCTGAGTGTCTGATGTTGGGTCTTAGAAAAGCACAGTATGAAAAACATAAAGCCTGAGGCATTACCCCCCCACCTCAGTATTAGAACCTAATGATAATAATAAACTGCTAAAAATAAAATAATGAGTAAGCAATGAGGAAAGAAGAAAACATAGACAGCTATAATGGGGATAGAGAAGATTTGAGTTCAAACACAGAAAAAGATATAAAGTTATAAAAGTCCAAAGAGAAATGTCAAATGGTTACAATCCCCAAAAGAGTTATTGGGAGAGCTTAAAAGGAACTTAAAAAATCAATTAAGAGAGGTTGAGTAAAAATTAGAAAAAAATACAGGATCAAGTCAAGAAAATCAAGAAGAGTTATGAAAAGAAAGTCAAACAATTGGGGGGGAGATCCAAAAACTTAAGGAAGAAAATATTTCCTTAAAAAACTAAAATTGGGCAAGGGGAAGCTAATTATATTATAAGATATCAGTAAATACAAAATCAACAGAAGAAAAAAAAGAGACCAGAAAATAAAGGATTTCATCAGAAGAACAGCTAATCTAGAGAACAGATAGAGAAGAGTCAATATAAGAATTGTTGGGCTGCTTGAAATGTTAATATTAAAAAAGAGATAAGGTACAATATTTCAAGAAATCATTAAGGAAAATTACCCTGAAATTCCAGAATGAGAGAGTAAAATAGAAAAAATAATTGTCAATCACCACCTGAAAGAGATCCCAGGATGAAAACTCAGAGACAAGTTTCAAAGCTCCCAAATTAAGGAGAAAATGCAAGTAACAAGAAAAAAAACCCCCAACCAATTTATATATTGTGGAACCACAGCCAAGATAATGTAAGACCTATCAACTTCTACATTAAAAGACTGAAGGACTTGGAATATTATATTTCAAAGAGCAAAGGAATTAAGTTTATAATCAGAATAACTTATCCAGAAAAAAACCTGAACATTAAATAAATTGAAAGACTTTCAGGTAAGTGTGACAAAAAAGATCAGAATTCAATGGAAAATTTGATGTATAAGATCTAGGAGAAACAATGTAAGCAATAAAGGCCAATTATAAAAAAATCTCACTAAGATTACTGTTTCTTTTATGGGAAAATGTTTTCTGTACTCAAGAATATTATCATTACTTTTGAAGTCTAAAAGTGCATAGACTTGGAACTGGGTTGAGTATGTTGATGATTCTAAAAAATAAAACTGATTAGGGAGAGTTAAAATGGAGCAATCATCTCATACAAATGAGATGTTACAATGGAAGTAGCTGGAAGTGGAGGGCTAGGAGAGCTGGAAACTTATTCTTATCAGAACTGGTGAAGAGGGCAAAACATATAAACCCAGAAGGCTTTATAAAAGTCTTCTACAGACTTTATATAAAGAAACAGGAAGTTGAGGGGACAGGATAAGGGAGGAACTTTTAGAAGGATTTGTAGATCCAAAAGTAGGAGGGAGGGGGAAAGGATAAGGGAGGTATTCTTTCAGGGATACTTTGATTAAGGAATAGGAAGTAAGGGGAAAGGATAAGGGAGCAAGTCTTTAAAAAGATGCAGATTATAGATGTAGAGGAATCAAAAAAAGGGATTGGGTAGAAAGAGAAGGAAAATAACATAGGGTGAAATACACAAATAGTCATTGTAACTTTGAATGTAAATGGGATGGATAACCATAAAATGCAAACTGATAGAATGGATTAAAAAATCAAAATAAAACAATGTTTTTTTATAAGAAATACATTTAAAAATGAAAAATATACATAAAGTTAAAGTCAATCATGATCTCAAAGCTGAAATAGATTTAATTAAAGCAGATAAATATAAAAAAACTACTTATGATAAAAAATTACCAAGAAAAATAAAGCAATATCAATACTAAATCTATATGTACCAAATGCTATAGAAACTAAAATTTTAAAGGAAAAGTTAAATGAATTGCATGTAGAAATAGAAAGTAATACTGGAATAGTAGAAGACTATTTCTCCTCTCAGAATTAGATAAATCCAAATAAAAAATAAATAAGAAACAAATTAAATAGGTGAACAAAATCTTAGAAAAGCTAGACATGAAAAATATCTAGAGAGAAGTGAATGGGAAGAGAGAGGAATAAACCTTTGAATCAGTAGTACATGATACCTTTACAAAAGCAATATATTATAAAAACTTTTAAATTGAGATAAAAATGGCATATTTTTCAGATAATAGTCTCATATCTCAAATATATAAATAATTTTGTCAAATCTATAAGGATGTAAGTCATTCCCCAATTAATAAGTGTTCAAAAATATGAACAAAGTTTTCCAGTGAAGAAATCAAAAAAAAATTTCTAGTCATGTGAAAAAATGTTTGAGCTCATTATTGATTGGAGAAATATAAATTAAAACAACTTTGAGCTATCATCTCACATTTAGCAGATTAACTAAAGTGATAGAAGAGAAAATGACAAGCGTTGGAAGGGGTGGGGAACAAATGGGACACTAATTCATCATTGGAACTATGAATTGATCCAACCATTCTGGAGAGCAATCGAGAATTATTCCCCAAGAGTTAATAAATTACTTGTATCTATACCTATACCTATACCACCATTTGGCCTATTTCACAAAGTGATTAGGAAAAAAAGAAAAGAATTTATATGTTCTAAAATATGTATAGCAGCTCTCTTTGTAGTGGCAAAGAACTAGAAGTTTAGGGGATACTCATCTATTGAGAAATGGCTAAACAAATTATGGTACATGATTGTGATGGAATCACAATGTAAGATGGGGTTTTAGAAAAAATGGAAAAGATTTGCATGAAATAATGAATGAACCAAGAGGACATCAAATAAGTAATAGCAATACTGTTCTAAGAACATATTTGAACGACTAAGTCACCTTGACTAGTATAAATATTCAAAACAACTACAAAGGACCTATGGAAGAAAATGTTATTCACATCTAGAGAAATAACTAATAAATAGAAGTATATATTGCATGGTTTTACATATATTCACACACATATGTGTGTGTGTGTATATATATATATATATATATATATATATATATATATATATATATACATATATGTTTGTGTCTAATGGGAGCCTTCTCTAGTGTGGGGTGCAGAGGGATGAAAAAAGTACACAGCAGAGAAAACTTGGAAGTACAGAAAAGCAGGAGAGTTTTTGGAAATGATCTGCAGTATTTATTAGTGTAATTTTCAAAAAAAGAAATGGAAATTCATGGTTTTATACTGAATTCTCTGTTTATATTGTACTGTTTATAAGAGAATGTTCTTTTATTTTCTTTTTTGTATTTTGTTTTTGTTTGTATTTTTATTTTGTATTTAAGTTCAAAATAAATAAAGACTAAAAAAAAGAAAAGAAGACTCAGGGGCATATGATAAATATCTTCAAGCATCTGAAAGCCTATTATGTGAAGAAAGGATTAAATATATTCCACTTGGCCTCAGAAAGCAAAACTAAGAGCAAGAAGTGGAAGATGTAAAGAGGCAAACTTAGACTTGCTGTCTAACAATTAGAGATATCCAAAAGTGGAATGGAATCTAAAAAGTTGAAGGGAGGGCTCTTCATCAATGGAATTCTTCAAACAGAAGGTGGACAATGACTGTGAGTATATTCTAGTAGAGTTTTGTTCTCGAATTGTATTAGATAGTTGCTAACATCCTTACAATTTTCAGATTCTGTGATTCTGTGACCTGACAACACCTTTCATTTTTTGGATAGCTGTAATAGTTAAGGAGTTCTTCCTTAAAGTTAACATTTGACTCTAACATCTAGCTGTGAAGCTAGGGTAGGTTTTGTAATCAAAACTAATCTAGTCAACATTCTTGAATGCTTACCAAAAGGAGTGAACAATAGGCACATGACAATGAGACCGTCACTTCCAGAAAAAGTCATGCCACCCTCATCAGTTTCTATGCTCCCACCATTACAAACCTTGATTAAGTGAAAGATAAATTTTATGAAGACTTGGAGACCCTTTAATGATCAATGGGCCAAAAGCGGATAAGTTTATTATTCTGAGTGACTTTAATGCTAGAGTAGACTCAGATTACCAGACATGATAGGGAGTCCCTTGGAGGAATGGAGTTGGAAATAGCAACAAAGGTGGTCACCTACTACTGAAGACTTGTGCATCTCAAGACCTTTTCATCACAAATTCTGTCTTCTGTTTATGTAAATGCAGTAAAACCTCCTGGATGTACCCTCATAGCAAATATTGGCATCTAATAGATTATGTTATTATAAGGAGAAGAGAAAGATAGGATGTAAGGAATGACAAAAGCAATATGTAGTGCAGAGTGCTGGACTCATCACAAATTCCTCTTCTCCAAGCTAAATATTCACATTCAATTAAGGCAGCGGCCTCAAGTCAAGACTACTAGAACAATTAATATCAAAAGATTAGAGAGTCTCTTTGAGTGGGAACAGTTTGTTGCTCACTTTGAGGGAAAACTGAGCCAACACACAGTTGGCAAAAATGGAGCAGGAAAAGAGTGGGTGGCTTTCAGAGATCTGGTGTACAGCACTGCATTTGTCCATCTGGGCCAGAGCAAACACCAAGACTGGTTTGATAAAAATGATGAGGAAATACAGAAGCTGCTAAATGAAAAATAAGAACTCCACAGGATGTATCAGCAGGACAGATTATTCATTTCTAAGAAGGTAGCATTCAATTTCATTAAAAGTAAAGCTTAGAGAGATGCTGAATTATTGACTCAAAGAAGGCAGATAAAACTATTATGTGGATAGCAACAAACCAGTGATTTTATGATGCCCTGAAAGCTATTTATGGTCCGAAGATCCAACTCCTGCTAAAGGATTCACATGATTAATAATAGGGAAAAGTATACTAGAGAGATGGGCTGAACATTTCCACAGTGTTCTTAACAGACCATCATCAATCAATGTAGAAGCCAATGACCATTTACCTCAAGTTGAAGTCAATAAGTTCCTAGCTGAAGTTCCAACTGAAGAAGAGGTTTAGAATGCCATTAGGCTCCTTTCAAATGACAAAGCACCTGATGCTGATTCAATACCAGATTCTATACAAGGTGGGGGGTCCATTGCTCATTCAAAACTTGACTATAATTTTCCAGGTTTGGCATGAAGAGGTTATCCCCTGAGAATTCAAGGATGCCTCCATCATCCATCTATATAAAGGTAAAGGGAATAGGTTGTCCTGTGACAATCACAGGAGTTTTTCTCCTTTAATCATTGTGGTAAGATACTTGTCTTCTTCTCAACAAGCTGGTCCTTCACCTGAAAGAGCCAGTGTGGCTTCAGGAAAAAAGGGTCAAGGAAAAGTCAATATGGTCTTTGCTGCCTGACAACTCCAGGAAAAATGCCAGTAATAGAATATACAACATTTGTAGATCTTATCAAGTTCTTTGATACTTTCAGTCATAAGGGTTTATAGAAAATTAAGTCAAAATTTGGTTGTCCAGAGAGGTTCATCAGTATTGTATGTCAATTACATGATGGCATGCATATCCAGGTTCTGGATAGTGGATGTTGATGCTCTTGAGATTTTCCAGTTACCAATGGAGTAAAATAAGGATATGTCCTTGCTCCCATGGTTTTTAGCAGTTATTTTCAATAATACTATCAAATGCCTTCACTGAGAATGAACATGCCTCAAGATTAGCTACTGCACTGATGGCAAATTCTTCAATTTGAAAAGGCAACAAATCAAGACTAAAATGGAGGGAATGTTTGTATATGATCATCTGTTTGCAGATGATTGTACACTCAATGTAGTCTCTGAAACTGAATGCAACAAAGTGTGGATTGATTCTCGGCTACTAGTGCTCATTTTGGTCTAATAATAAATACAAAGAAAACACACAGGCACTCCATCATCCAGCAATACCATCCATGGGTGGAACTATTGATTATAGCAAATGGAGAAGTTTTGAGTACTGTGGACAAGTTCACTTACCTTGGCAGTGTCCTTTCCAGTGACGTACACATTGACAATGAGGTTAACTCACACATTGCCAGAGCTAGTTCAGTATTTGGGGGGCTCCAAAAGAAAATGTGGGAGAGAAGAGGTATTCAATTTGGTAGATCAAATTGAAGGTCTACAGAGTTGTTGTGCTGACCTTATATTGTATGCCTTTGAAACTTGGACAGTCTACCAATCTGCCAGGAAACTGAATCACTTCCATTTATATTGTCTTAGGAAGATTCTGAGGATCACCTGACAGGAGAAGATACCAAACACTGAGTTCCTTGCTCAAGCTAAACTACCTAACAACTATGATGGGCTTGGTTGTTAGAATGCTAGAAGTATGATTGTCAAAATGACTATTTTATGGAGAACTCATACAGGGCAAGTGTTCACAAGGGGTTCAGAAGAAGCAATATTGGGACACCTGAGGGTCTCTTAAGAACTTCAGAATTGATGGTACAGCATGGGAGACACTGGTTGGACAGGACTGTCCAGCATGGTGTGCCCTCATCAGTGAGGGTGCTACATTCTACAAAGAAGGCAGGATTGAAGCAGTTCAAAGGAAATGTGACATACATAAGTTTAAAGTAAGTACCCCATGTGTTCATATGAACTATTTGGGTCTGACCTGTGGTAGAGCATTCCCAGTTCATATTGGTCTGATCATAGTCAGACACACTGTAATTTGTCTCAAACATAGTGATATCATTTTGGTCTTCTTTGATAGTTATACTCTTTGGGGCTGAGAAAAATAAACATAATTCTCCATTCACATGACAGCCCTTTAATGCTTAAATGAAAACAACCATCTCTTACATTTTTATAAAGTAAACATTCTTATTTTATTTTTTTATTTTTTTCATTCATGTGCACATGTATATTTTTAAGTTACAAAATTTCCTTCTACTCTCCCTCCCTACACCCCTCCCCTTAGTGGCAAACAGGTTAGCATTGTACATACATATTTTTGATTAGTTGTTTTTGGTATGAAGAATTGGGATTAAAGGAAAGAGATACATGAGAGATAATTTTTATAAAGTGTTTATTAGATTCTAAATGGTTGGGTTTTTTTGTTATTTTTGTTTTGTTTTACTTTTCTTCCTCTGGTTGGAGATAACATTGTCTGCAGCTGGTCTGCTATGGTTGTCCTAGCTCTCTGAACTGCTGAGAGGAGCTGCTTCCATTAAGGTTGATTATCTTACAATGATGTTATTAATGTGTACGTTGTTCTCTTGGTTCTGCTTCCTTTGCTCAGCATCAGATCCTTTAAATCATTTCACACTTCAATAGAGTCTGACCATTTGTTTATTTTAGAGATCAAAATTCCATAGTATTCATGTACAATTTTAGCCATTCCCCAATTGATGGGCATCCCCTCAATTTCTAATTCTTTGTCACCACAAAAAGAACTGTTATGAATATTTTAGAACATGTGAGACTCTTCCCATTTTTATGATTTCTTCTGGATATACATATATATATGTATACACACACACATACACACACACACACACACACACACACACACATATATATATATATATATATATATATATATATATATATATATATATATATATATATATATATTATTTGGAATTGCTGGGTCAAAGGGAATGATCATTTTTATTGTTCTTTGGGCACAGTTCCATAATGCTCTCCAGAATGGTTGGATCCATTCACAGCACCACCAGCAATACATCAATGTCCCAATCCTCCTACAATCTCTCCGACATTGATCATATTCCCTTTTTCTCATCTTGGCCAATCTGACAGGTGTGAAATGACACCTCATTGTTGTTTTAAGTTGCATTTAATCAATAATGATTTCGAGCATTTTTTCATATGATTATATATATATATATATATACACACATATCTTTAATTTTTTCATTTGAAAACTGTCTGTTCATATCCTTTAAACATTTATCATTTAGGGAATGACTTGTAACCTTATAAATTTGATGCAGTTCTCTATATATTTTGGAAATGTGACCTTTATCAGAACTCCTAGTTGTGAAGATTTGTTTCCCAGATTTCTGCTTTCCTTCTGATTTTGGCAGCATTGATTTTATTAGTGCAAAAACTTTTAAATTTAATATAGTAAAAATCATTCATTTTGCAGTTTATAATGTGCTCCAGTTCTTGTTTGGTCATGAATTTATCCCCTTTCCAAAGATCTGATAGAGTATTTCTTGATCTATTAATTTATCTATGGTATGGTTCTTTATGTCTAAATCCTGTACCCATTTTGACTTTATTTTGGTATGGGGTGTGAGATATGGATCCATGCCTAGATTTTGCCATACTATTTTTCAGTTTTTCCAACAATTCTTTTTCAAATAGTGAGTTCTTATAACAGAAGCTGATGTCTTTTGTTTTTTGTCATTTAATGCAGTTTCTTTTGAACCTATCCTAATCCACTGATTCTTTACTCTATTTCCTAACCAGTACCAGGCAATTTGATGACTACCACTTTATACTATAGTTTTAGATCTAGTAGAGCTAGTCTACCTTCATTTACATTTTTTTTTCATCTGTTCCCTTGCTATTCTTGCCCTTTTGTTGCACCAGATGAATTTTGTTACTATTTTTTCTATCTCAGTAAAGTAGTTATTTGGTAATTTGATTGGTATGTCTCTGAATAAGTAATTTAACATTGGTAGAATTGTCATTTTTATTATATTAGCTTGACCTAACCATATACAATTGAAATTTTCCCAATTTTTTTACATCTGACTTTTATTTGGATGAGAAGTGCTTTATAATTGTGTTTATACTATTTCTAGGTTTGTCTTGGGAGGTAGATTTCCAAGTATTTGATGTTGTCCATGGTTATTTTAAATGGAATTTCTCTAACTCTTGCTCTTGGGCTTTGTTGTTCATTTATACAAATGCTGATGATTTATGTGGATTTATTTTATATCCTACTACTTTGCTGAATATAATTGTTTCAAGGATTTTTTTAGATGATTTTCATGGGTTCTCTAAGTATACCATCATATCATCTTCAAAGAGTGAAAGCTTTGCTTCCTCATTGCCAATTCTGATTGCTTCCTCATTGCCAATTCTGATTCCTTCATTTCTTTTTCTTCTCTTACTGCTACAGCTAGCATTTCTAATACTATATTGAATAGTAATGGTGATAATAGGCATCCTTGTTTTGCCTCTGATTTTATTGGAAATGCTCTGGGTTTATTCCCATTACATATAATATTTGTTGGTTTTAGATATATTCTATTTATTATTTTTAAGGAAAACTCCATTTATTCTAAACCTTCTAGTGTTTTTAATAGGGATGGATGTTGTATTTTAGCAAAGGCTTTTTCAGTATTTATTGAGATAATCATCTGATTTCTGTTGGTTTTGTTATTGATATGTTCAATTATATTGAGTGTTTTCCTAATATTGAACCATCCCTGCCTACTTGGTACAAATCCTATTGGATCATGATGTATCATCCTAGTAATAACCTGGTGTAGTCTCATTGCAAAAATTTTATTTAAGATTTTTGCATCAATATTCGTTAGGGAGATTGTTCTATAATTTTCTTTCATCTATTTTTGGTTCTTCCTGGTTTAGGTATCAGCACCATGTTAGTGTCAAAAAAAGGAGTCTGGCAAAACTATCTCCTATTTTTTAAAATAGTTTATGTAGAATAGGAATTAATTGTTCTTTAAATGTTTGGTAGAATTCACTTGTAAATCCATCTGGACCTGAAGACTTTTTCTTGGGAGTTTATTGATGATTTCTTCAATTTCTTTTTCTGAAATGGGGTTAAGTAATTTATTTCCTGTTCTGTAGGCAATATTTATCCATTTTACTCAGGTTATCCAATTTATTGGCATACAATTCAGCAAAATAGCTCCAAATGATCTCTTTAATTTCCTCCTCGGTGGTTAGTTCATCCTTTTCCTTTTTGATACTGGTAATTTGGTTATATTCTTACTTTTTTAAACTCAGATTAACCAAAGGTTTATCTATTTTTATTATCTATTTTATAGTTTTATTTGAGATTTAAATTTTAATAATCCCTTCTTTGATTTTTGGAAATTTGAATTTGGTATTTAATTGGAGATCTTTAATTTGTTCTTATCTAGTTTTTTTAGTAGCATGCCCAATTCATCTCTTCTTTCTCTATTTTATTCATATAGGCATTTAGAGAGATATAAAGTTTCCCCTCAAAACTGTCTTGGCTGCATCCCATAAATTTTGGTATGATATCTCATAGGATATAATAATTATTTCTATTATTTGCTATTTGATCCACCCATTATTTAAGATAGTTATTTAACTTCCAATTAATTTTTGGTTTATCTTTCCATGACCTTTTATTACATTTAATTTTATTGCATCATGGTCTGAAAAGTATGCATTTATCATTTCTGCCTTTCTGCATTTCATCATAAGGTTTTTGAGCCCTAGTACATGGTCAATTTTGGTATAGGTACCATGTGTTTCCAAGAAAAAGATATATTCTTTTTTATCCTCATTAAGTTTTTTCCAGAGGTTTATCATATCTAGGTTTTCTAAGATTTCATTCACTTTAACTTCCTTCTTGTTTATTTTGTGGTTAGATTTATCTAGTTCTGAATGAGGAAGATTGCAGTACCCATTATTAAAGTTTTGCTCTCTATGTCTCCTTATAATCCTTCAATGTTGGGGTTGATAGGTCGTGTGTGAAACTGATTGTTTCCTTTGTATTTTCTTTTTGCTGCTTGCAATATTCTCTTCTTTGAGAGTTCTGTAATTTGGCTATTAAAGTCCTTGGAGTTTTTATCCTTGGTTCTCTTTCTGGAGGAGTTCTGTGTATTCTTGTTCTATTAGATTTGGGCAGTTTTCCCTTATAATTTCCTGCATGATATTTTACAGATTCTTTTTTTTGATCTAGGCTTTCTGGTAGCCTGGTGATTCGTAGATTATCCCTCCTGGATCTATTTTTCAGGTCATTTGTTTTCCCTAAAAGGTACTTTACATTTTCCTCAATTTTTTTGGCCTTTTTGTTTTGTTTGATGGAATCTTGTAGTCTCATAGCTATATTAGTTTCTATTTGTTCAATTCTAACTTTTAGAGTTTTATTTTCTTGAAGTACCTTTTGTGTTGTCTGTTTAAAGGTGCTTCTAGTCAATTTTTTCATAAACTTCCTTCATGACTCATTTCTTTTTTCCATTTTTCTTTTTCCTTTCTTCTTTGGCTTTTAAATCCTTTTTTAAGCTCTTTGATGAGCTTTTGTATTTGAGTTCAATTTATAGACTATTTTGATACTTCCCCTATGAGTGATTTTTCACTGCTTTCTTCTTCAGACATGACATCTTTGTAAAGTAGTTTTCTATAATCAGCTTTATTACTTTTAGCTTTTTTACTCATCTTTGCTGTGCTCTGGGATGCAGGGAGTATAGATCCAAGTTTTGTTTGGTTTTTTTTTTTGTTGGGAGTGGGGTCTGATCCCTGGCTTGTCATTGGCTTTGATATTGCCTATGCAGTCCAGGCTTTGCCTCTGTTGAGATTCGTTTCCTCCTTTATGTACAGATTATGACTTAATATTGGTTTGTTCTGGACCCAGTCCTGTCTTTTGTCCTAGAGTTAAAACTTTGTTTGGGGTTGGGATCCTCCCTGCTGGCTTCCTATCAAGCTGCTGGCATGGACCTCTGCTGTTGTCAAGCTGTCAGGACCTGGACTGCACTGTGACTAGAAGCCTCCTGCTGGCTTTACCCTGCTCTCTCACCTCCTGGACTTTACTTCCTTTTCCCCCTCCAAAAGACAGACCTTCTCTGAAGATCCTCCACAGTGTCTACCATTGAAAACTTCTTTGAATTTTCCTCTCTTTTTCTTTGTGGGATCTGTAGCTGGAATGTCAGAGTAGAGGCTTCATTTATCTTTGGTGGGGAAATGCTCTGGGAACATGTTAGCTTTAAGTTGCCATGTTGGCTCTACCCAGAAGTCAACATTCTTATTTTCATTAAATTATCCTGTCATGGCCTCTTCTACTTTTTTATTCCCTTAGTGACCAGTACAATGCTATTCAATTAAAAAGTACTTGCTGAGCAAAGGGCAATAAAACTGTGCAGAACCTTTAATCCAGTAATACCACTATTACATCTATATCCCAAAGAGATCATGAAAAAGAGTAAAAACCTCACAAGTACAAAAATATTCATAGTAGCTCTTTTTAGAATGGCTAAGATTTAGAAATTGAGGGGATCCCCATCAACTGAAGGATGGCTGAACAAATTGTGGTATATGAATTTGATGGAGTATTGTGTAAAAAATCATGAACAGGTGGACTTCAGAAAAGCCTGCACAGACTTGCATGAACTGATGCAGAGTGAAGTGAGCAGAGCCAGAATAACATTGTACAAATTAACAGCAACATTGTGTGATGATCACCTTTGAAGGAATTGCTCCTCTCAGCAATACAAGGATCAAAGACAATTTTAAAATAATTGTGATGGAAAATACCATTCACATCCAGAGAAGGAACATGCCATGTTCAATTTTTAAAATTTGTTTTGTGTTTTTTCCCTCTCATGTTTTTTTTCTCTTTTGTTCTGACTCCTCTTTCCCAACATGATTAATATGGAAATATGTTTAATATACTTATAGCTGCATAAGTAAGTGGCATTAGATTACTTAATGTCAAGAGGAGAGAGGGAGAAAAATGCAAAACTCAAATCCTTACCAAAAAAGTGAATGTTGAGAACTGTATTTGCATGTAGATAAAAACTAAAATTAAATTAAAAAGTGCTTGCTGATTAATTCGACATTGAATTAGGAATCAAAAGGTCTTGGTAGAATAGGTTTTTATCTCTGAAGACCTCTCTAGCAGGTACATTTCCTGACCCTTTCCCACCATGGAAAAGCAATTACACAACAGTTCGTGATTTCCATAATCAGATAAAGTAATTTCCTTTCATATTTTTAAAGGCTCTTAGGATTTCAATATCTAGTAGAAGATTTAACTACTTAGTCCTGCATACTTTAAAATTATATATTTCACTTTCCCTTAGAGAACAATATGTATCAATTTCATAATTTATTTTCCATATGCTTAACTAGACAATTGATCCTTGTTGTCTGTTTTGTATTTTTGCATTAGGAAAATTGCCGGAGTCAGTACTCTTTATCATTAAATACTATTAATGTTTTGTGAGAGTACTACCAAAGAATTAAGTTGCAAAATCAGCCAATGTGAGCTTACTTGGAATGATATAACATACAGAATACTTAATATGTCATTATCACTTAGTATGTGTTCTACTTTCCTTGCTTTGTTGAGCTATGGGGGCAGAATTTCTTTGAAGTCAGACAGAAAAGGAATTAGGTCTCCCACTCATGTGGTTTCAATTAGGTTCAGTTAAAAATAGCTTGTAATAAAAGAATTTTTATGTCCAATTTTTATGTCAAGACTTTGGTACTTTTAATCAAAACAGAACAAGAACTACATTTGAAAAAACTACTCAATATATTTATTAGGCAGACACTAAAAGCACAGGACCTTACATAACTACCTAGTGCTAATTCCATAAGCAAACAGCTTTTCGTTTGGTGCACAATGATCTCACCTTCCAATTTCAGCTACATATAAATTCAGTGTTCCTCTTCAAAGCAAATAACATCCTGTGACAGCACGCCAAAGAGAAAAAGCTTATTTAACAGACCAAAAGGAAAAGATAGAAACTTTTAAACAGATAATCTGAATACAGAAAGAAATGTTTCTAGCAACAAAGGGACTTCACTTTGAGAATCTGGACCAGGATCATTGCCACTCATTTCAGTCAGGTAAATTCAGGTTTCTCTTCATATGCTACTCTTGAACAGCAATAAAAAGCTCAGCCATCATAGTCTTCTATCATGATATCTAAGGGAAAAAAGAGCAGAAAGTTACTTCAGAGTAGTATTGGGGAGTCTTACTCAAAATTAATACCATCAGTTATTATAAGAGAGGATGTGGAGTGAACCCTCTCTTATGCCTTCCCTTTGGCAAATCCCAACATAGCCCCAGACCACCCAGAGCAAGTGGAAGGAAAGATAAAACTGTTCATACCATTTGGGATGAGTTGGAATTCACCAGCTACAAACCTTCCGGTGAGATGGAAGGGTAAAGTCCTTCAGCTACAAACCTTCCAGTGAGATGGAAGGGTAAAGTCCTTCTTGTCTACTCTGTCACTGTGTCCTAAAGTTCTCCAGATCTTTACCCTGCCGCTCTGCTTCTAAAACTCTTAATCTCTACACTGCCACTGCACTATGAAAATATCTGAGCTATTCCATCTGTCCTATAACTATATGTGCTGTATCCTGCAATTGTAGAATGAGTACCTGGGATTACAGCAAGGATTATGTCTTTTTTCTATATGTATTCCCATTATTTGACACATAATAAATACTTTTTTTCATTGATTCATTTAATCATTCTTTCAGTTGGAAACAGGGTATTGGCCAATGACGTCACTAGAGCATATGTACACTGGTTGGAAGCTTTTGAGTGACAGATTTGGAAAGTCTCCCCTATCCCTCAGAGGTACTCATAGAAGTAGCTAGTTGTGTTCTGGGGAATCAATCTGTGAGTTCAAATCCATGTAAGATTGTGTTCACAGAATCTGTATTGGGACCCACCAGGGAGATTCCTTACCTGGAACAATCTGGATCAAGTCAGTCTTCTGGTGTGTTTCCTTACAATTCAGACTGGTTTCTTATTTGAATACTTATCTATTGATATCTGTTCTATTATTGTGGTAAGTAGGAATATTGTAGTGAATTTAAGGAACATTTTTTTTTACTTTAAGAAAAGCTCAGAATTGCTTGTCTAAATCCTTAGACTTTCAAGTCTAAGAAAAGATTTGCCTACTAATCTATTAGCTAATCTAGCCCAACTAATCTATTAACTAAGCACCTAAGTGCTTAATCCTTTTGGGATATATCATACCTCTTCAGGATTTACTTAATTTTTTTCCCTCCCAAGCTGAGTTTGTTTATCCCTCTAAAACTTAGTTTATTGGGTGAGTGGGGAATCCAGTGAAAAAATTTCTGGTGCCCATGGGTAATGAAGAGGAAATTTTCTTAAGATCTTAAGATACCCCCCAAGGAAATTTTGATGCATTGATTGTAAAAGGGAACACTTAAGAGATTTTGTCCAAATGTCCAGCTGTATTTCTTATGTGTTTAGAAATTCTTGAAGATAAAATGCAGATGCCCTATGTTATTTCCAGGACCCAGAATAAGTTAACAGTATTAAGCCCAGACTGTGGAAGGGGATCCAGAATAGAAGGTCTCTTTAGTGAAAGAGGAAGCAGGTAAGTGTATTGGAGCAACATGTGAGAATATTGTATAAGCACCAACTTAAATAAATTTAAACCTGGGATGACTTCCAGTTGATCCTAGTTCCCAATTCTCTTTGGGAAGAGTACCACATGTTGGATTGACGGTATGAATTTCCCCCTTGGCAGATTTGGTGAGAATGGCAAATGTTTTAATGTGGGGAAGAAAATAACGATGGGGCTGGCCAATAAGGACTCAGTCTTTAGAGTATACCTTATATCTGCCTGTTGCAAATTTAATTGGAGACTCAAGTGAGTAGGCAAGTGGAAATCTGTGATGGAAGGTCCCTTTCCCTATCTAATTAAGACCATGCATGGGTATCTTGACTATTTTCTGATGGCTTACTATGTAAGAGAAGAAAAGACTTTTAATTTGCACTCTAGAGGCTAGAGCAAATTAAATCTCCCTCTCTTTCAAGATGATGAGAGAAGTCAGAACTGATGTAAGCCTCTGGGAATACAGAAAGGCAGAGCGGCAGCAGCTTATGGCCAGGTACCCTGACTACCCACCTGGTCGTTGCTTAGCTGTGAATCCATGGTATATATCACCTCTGTTTCTTTTCAGATCTCAGTGAATCAGAGATAGAACAGATCAGATGACCTTTTGACTTTTGAAAGGTTAAAAGAATCACCAGAAGTTGAGTAACTGGAGTCCATAGTGGAGTGTGCTGACACCTTGCAGCAACTACTTTAAGTGAGAAGCAAGATCTGGGAAAAGACTTGTTTAACCTACCCTAGCAATGCATTGATCCAGCAGCATTGATCCATGCAGCAGTCCTACAATTAGGGCAATGATGTGTCTATTGACTATACAACTCCCAGAAGTGAAGTTGTTGGAGGGAATGTTTTATAGCAATTAACTAGTTTGATTTGAGATCAGACTGGCAAAGGAGGGTGCTCCTAACTTGGGGGATTTCTGCAGTACGCTGCTTTTTTGTTATCTTTTCTCAGTAAATATATCTCTTTGCAAAAGCTAATTGATGTTAGTTAATACTGAGGAGCTGGTTAAATGGTTGATTGATTGGAGGGTGAATACACTCAATGATGATGAGCAATAGTATTGGAAAATCATTCCCAACTTCTCAGAGTAACCTCTAAAACAGGATTGTTGGGAACTAGGATCAACTAACCATGCTTTGGAGATCCATCCTACTAGTCTAAGTGAGACTGGAGAGTAAGTCCCCAGAGTCTCATTCAGAAGTAGCCAGTTATCAAGCTCCCTTGAACATAAATTTGTAGAACTTCATTTTAGCTCAAGGATGCTAAACAACTAATTGAAAAGAGAAAAAGAAATCATATTGGTTGTTTGGCATTCATACCCTCTATTAAACGAAATTGGATTGATTTGTAAGAGTAAATCCATAGAACAAGTATATATTATACCACATTTTTTTTTCTCTTGCTCTTTCAGAAGAGATGAAAAGAGAAAGGAGAAGGGAGGAAGCAAAGAAGCCATAAAGTAAATGAGTTAGATTCAGAGGGCAAATGAGCCAGAAAGTAAGGGAATTAGAGCCAGAGCGAAAGTGAGCCAGATAGAAGGCATGAGAATAACAATAACGTGAAGTATGCACAAAAATGATAGAGCTAGACAAAGGGAATAAAAGATTGTACCTGAGACCTAGGGGTGGGAGAGAGAGAGAGAGAGAGAGAGAGAGAGAGAGAGAGAGAGAGAGAGAGAGAGAGAGAGAGAGAGAGAATGAGAATGTTACAGAGCAGCAAAGTCAGCCAGTGGCAAAAAAGAAAATATTCTTTTATGTAATGCTATACCTCAAATATTATGATGCCATGGCTACTAAAATAATCACCCAACAATTCATATTGTCATTTCAAAGTCAGCTATATATATGTATATATATATATATGTGTGTGTGTGTGTGTGTGTGTACATATATAAAATTCCATAATGAGTTCCATAGTAATTTTTTTTCTTTTTGACAACATTTCTACTGATTTTTTTGATGATTTTTGGTTTTACCAAACATTAGATTGTTGAGTTATTTTTGATTCTTCTTTTATTCTTCTTGATCCTATGATCTTTTTAAAACTAGAACCAAATAATTTGAATAAAACCTGCTATATAATATAGTTTGAAACCTGGAAATACTATTCCCCTTTCATTTCCCTTTTGACTATCATTTACTTTAAATATTATTTCTAGATCTTTTGTGACACTAAAGAAATCTTGCCTAAAACTGTAAAATATCCCCTTGGTATTTTCAGATAGTACTCAATCTGTATATTAACTTCAATTGTTCTCTCACTTTTATCGTTGTACTCTGTTGTGATCACTAAATATCCATCCATCCATCCAATTATCTAAGCTGTTTTTTTTTATTTCTTTAAGGAATATAAGTATAGAGTATACTTTGAAACTGAGTCCAAATATTTTGTTCATTTTTGTAGTTATTTTGGATGTAATTTCCCTTTCTGTTTTTCTATCCTATATTTTATTGCTATATAGAAATGCGACTGATTTTAGGGTGTTTGCGTAACAATTTGCAACACTATTCAAGCTATTAATAGTCTTTTTTTTAGGTTTTTTGCAAGGCAATGGAGTTAAGTGGCTTGCCCAAGGCCACACAGCTAGGTAATTATTAAGTTTCTGAGGCTGGATTTCCATAGTGTTCTTAACAGACCATCAACAAAAAATTCAGAAGTTTATCAGTATTGTATATCAGTTCCATGATGGCATACATTCCTGGGTTCTGGATAGTAGATGATGTTCTCAAGATTTCCCAGTCACCAATGGAGTAAAGCAAGGATGTTGCTCCCATGATTTTTGGCATGGTGTATCAGTCATGTTATCAAATGCCTTTACGGATGATGAACATGACCTCAAGGTCAGCTACTGAACTGATGGCAAATTCTTCAACTTAAAAAGGCTATAAGCCAAGACCAAAGTGGAGGGAATGTTGGTGCATGATCTTCTGTTTGCAGATGACTGTGAACTCAATGCAGCTTCTGAAGTTGAGATGCACCAAAATATGAGTCCTTTCTCTGCTGCTTGCGCTCATTTTGGTCTAACAATTAACACCAAGAAAACACAGGACTCCATCAGCCAGCACAACACCATCCATATATGGAACCATCAATTACAGCAAATGGAGAAGTTTTGAGTCCTGTGGACAAGTTCACTGACCTTGGACGTGTTCTTTCCAAGGAGGTACACATTGACAATGAGGTTGACACTCACATTGTGGGAATTAGCTCAGCTTTTAAGAGACTCCAAAAGAAAGTATGGGAGAGAACAGGTATTAGACTAACTAACAAACTGAAGGTCTACAGAGTTGCTGTGCTGATCTTACTGTTATATATCTCTGAAACCTGGACAGTTTACCATGCCAGGAAATTGAATTTCTTCCATTTAAATTGTCTTAGGAAGATTCTGAAGCTCACCTGGCAGGAGAAGATGCCAGACACTGAGGTCCTTTCTCAGCTAAACTGTCTAACATTCCAACATTACTACAAAGAGTGCAACTATGATGAACTGGGCATGTTGTTAGAATGCCAGGTGTAAGCTTGCAGACTATTTTGTGGAGAAATCACACAGAGTAAGTACTCACAAAGGGGTCAGAAGAAGAAGTACTGAGATACCCTGAAGGTCTTGGTCGGTGTGTGCCTGTCTCTCTTTTTTTTTCCTTTGGTTTTTGCAAGGCAATGGGATTAAATGACTTGCCCAAGGCCACTGAGCCACTTGGCTGCTGCCTGAAAGTCTCTCTTAAGAACTTTGGAATTGATTGTGCAGCATGGGAAATACTGTCACAGGACTGCCCAGCATGGTGTGCCCTCATCATCGAGGGGACTGTACTCTATGAGGAAGGCAGAGTTGAAGCAGCTCAAAAGAAACATGGCATTCATAAGTTTAGAGTTCCCATCCCAGGTGTTCACATGGACCATTTGTGCCCGACATGTGATAGAGTATTCCAAGCTCATATTGGTCTGATCAGTCACAAACACACTGTAATTTGTCTCAAACATTTGGTCTTTTCCAATAATGAAGGACAAGAACTAACCAACTATATTCTATGTCAGTTGGTGTACAGATATTTGCAAACAAACTCCAGGCTCATACTTCCTACCCCTTCCTGAATTGCATCTGTATTTCTTAGTGATTATGTGGTTGATATCAACAAGCCAGCAAAGTTAATCAGTTGTTATAAATGTAAATTTTCCACTGTGCTATATAGTAAGAAGAGCTGATCTAAAAACATTCATCTAATAGTCTGAAAAAAATCTTTCACAAAACCATAGAGTCCATTGGACTTAGGCTTAGAGAGCACAGGTGGCAAAAGAGTGACACAGCTTCTGGCTGATAGAAGGTCCATTCTCACTTGTGGAGTCCTCATGAAGCTTTTCTAAAGAATGTAGAGTCCCTTGTAGAATCCTGAAGCTGTGCTTCTTTCAGCTTGTCCTCTCTCACCTCCCTGCTGAATGCCAGGACTTTTTGGTGACAAGGTCATTGTAGTGATGGGATGGTACAGATATACAAGGGGGTCTGCCTTCTCTGACCTTAACTACTGAAGCAGTTTGATGTCAATGTTTTTCCTTTGATTTCCTTTTCTTCTATTCTTGAACCCAGGTACACTTAGTTCTTTCAGGTGATCCTAATCTATTTTTTCATTCAATGGTTAGAAGAATTTCACTCATTTCTAATTAGGTGATTTGCACCTAGTTTAGAAGGGTAGCCAAGTGGCACAGCAGATAGGGTTACTGACTTGGAATTAGGAAGATGAGTTCAAAAATTATCTTATTAGTTGTGTGACCTTGGGCAAGTCACTTAATCTGGTTGCCTCAGTTCCCTTATATATAAAATAAGAGATGCAAATAGCTAATCACTCCAGTATTGTTGCCAAAAAAATCCCCAAATGGAAGTTATGAAAAGTTGTACACAATTGAAATGATTGAACAACAGCACTGCACCTAGCCTATATCTTTAACTTACTGATTCTATAGAATCAGTATTGATTAAGAATTATTTACAGCTAGTTTATATAGTTGGTTGATTTTGTAACTCAGTCAAAGGTATTCATTCTCACTTGATAAATGTAACAGGGCTTATAGAATTTGGGAGTTGGTGTTACATTTTAATATTACTGTTTATTTTATTGTCTATAGTGCCTTTCAACATAATGTAAACTCCTTATTTATACTGATGTTATGGATTTTTATTTTTTATTTGTTAGTATAATTATAACTCCTGCTTTTAAGAATTCACCTGATTAAGCAGGTATAAATGAGAGCCTGATTTAGATTATGTGACATGAATTTATAGTGGAACCAGTGAGGATGGTTTTGTGATTTATACCTAGTTTTGTTCAACAGCAAGGGAAGAATAATAATTGTAAATCTACAGTATCATCCCATCCCCACTGACCTTGTCACCAGAAAGACTGACCAATAAACAAAGCATTTAGTTGGGAGGTAAGAGAGGACAAAGGGGTAGAGAAGGGGAAGGAAAATGTAGCCAGTACAATAGTGCTGGCCTGGCAAAGAAATAAGGGGCAGAAAGATTGGAAGTCAATGTGAGGAGGAGGAACAAGGTGAGTCATTGCAAAGCAAAGAAAAGGGAGAATGTCAACAAATTCATGAATATGGACATTTCCTGTTTTATGATGAAAGTAAAGTTAGACAGATGTAATGGTTTAATTATCCAGTCACTCCAAATGATAGTCAAATTCTATCCCTAGACCTCATTTTCCATCTCATTGACAAAATACCATCTAATTGTTGGGTCTAACTTGATTTTCTCAATTCCTACCATCTGGGTGCCAGGTGATCTGAGGAACTCAATAATTTCTTTTGAACTAGGATGCTGACTGTGGAGGTCAATACTTTCTCTGAAAAGGTGGTCTCCTAATTCAACTTCTCCCATGGTAAATTTTCCAAGAGAAGAATGGGATGAGCTAGATTGGTACACTTACCAAGGCAGTAAATTTGTATTTTAAAAATAAACTAAAAGCTCTAATAAGTATGTCAATCTTTATCTGTCCAGTTTTTAAAAAATACACTTCCAAGACAGATATCTTTGAAATCTCTGAATCTTCTTGCTAAAAGTGTGAACATGAACATTTATGATTGAATATCTCTTATTAAATCTCTTTAGATATTACATTCATTGATAAAAATTATTTTTAAAACTTAGCCCTATAATATGTGGGAAAATGTAACCAAGATTTACGGGAGGAATGTTTTATAGTTACTATTTTTACCATATAATTTTAGGTAAATTCTTTTGCAAACAGCTAATTATGTCTATTTGTTGTTTATCAGTATCACATTAGTTGGAATGTATAAGGTTCAGTAGTAGGATTCACCCAAGGTAGCATCCACCTTCGGGAACTGAAACTATCAGAAACACTATAAGTTGAAGTACACTGGAGGGACTACTCATATAAATATATGCTAATCCCTCCCAAAACCCAATTTCTGACTTGATTGCTAAAATAAATTTCAGTGAGTGTTAGAATAGTCTTTTGGAAATATAACTATTGCTGTAACAAGAGGACAGTAGTATGGCACTGTGAAGGAAAAACAACAAAAAACTGAATTGAGATCAATTTGAATTCTAGTTCTGGCTTTACTACTATATTATCTATTTACATACTTTAGTCAAATTCCATCATTTCTCTAGGTCTCATTTTGTTAGCTTTTGAAGAAAGGAGTTGTATATCATCTCTAAGGTCATTTCTATTCCTTTAATTCTAGAATGCTGTCTTCCCTCTATGATTTCTACTTGCCTCTGCCAGGTGCTTATTACTTATGAGACCTTTAACAATTCACTTTATATCTTTCTTGGTCTCAGTTTTCTTATCTGTAAAATGAAGAACATAAATTCCATAAACTCTAAGGTCCTTTTTAGCTCTAAATATATCCTTCATATTTTTTAAGTTGTCCATGTTTCCCAGTTCTCCTTTTTTACCAACTGTTGGTAAAAGCAGGATACTGAATAATCACAGGAGTCTTAAAAGACCAAAAGTGAGCTTTACTTATCAGGCCATGCTACATTACTGCCAAATTTGTTAGGAACCTCAATTTCTAGGGCTAAAATTAGCCAGGCGGGATGCCTAGCCAGCATGTGGTTTTGCTATATTTAGCTGGGGGGAGGGGTGAGAAGAAGATTGGGGAGAGGAAAGCTAGGGAAGGGCAGAATATAGCATGCAGTTTAGGTACAAGTCTAGATTAAGCCTAGAAAAGTCATGGCTGTCTGATATTTCTAAATTACATATCTTTATTGTAAAAAAATTAAAATCATTTAGTCTTATTTTCAAAATTGCATGAATATCTAAAATTATTCATATAAGCTAATTTCAACTACATTTTTTATATTTTTGGTTCCCCCCCCAAATTTTGTGAATAATTTCAATTGTATAAAAGTAAAAGAGTTGACTTAGAGCAAATTAAAATAAGTTTTATGATTTTTCTTGATATTTTCTTATCTATATTTAATTTAGACTATATCAATTATTTTCAGGGAGATACTCTTCTAGCATTCATATTAAATGTGAGACAGAATAGTTTAATTAAAACAGTGTTTAATTTGACATTAACCAAGATCTGGGTGCAAATCTCTGAGTCTCTGAGCCTCAGTTTCCTTAGCTGTAGCAGCTGGAAAATTAAATCTGCACTTCACAGGGTCATTGTGTAGATCAGTTTAGGTAGTATATGTGAAGTGCTTCACAAGTCTTAAACTGCTATGCAAGTGTTTGTCATTATTATTAAAATAGCCAGTTAATTGGACTATGTCTAAATTTATTAATTACATGGCAATGGAGTAGTAGTAGTAGTAGTAGGAGGAGGAGGAGGAGGAGGAGGAGGAGGAGGAGGAGGAGGAGGAAAGCCCCCAGAATGTGTGATCTTAGAACCTAAAACTAGGGCTAGGCTCCTAAAATACATGCTTTGCTAATTGAGATGTAACATTACTGCACTAAATAGATCAGCTAACTGACTTTAACAAGAATGTATGGAGAAAAATAATGAAGCACAAGTAGAACATCCATCAGCAAAAAATAAAAATAGGTACTCTGTCTTTCCTTGATTTAAAAAAGCCATGCAAAATTTAAATTTTGAAAATGAAATAAGAAAAATACCTATTTGAGGCATCTCACATTTTCCTGAACATTACAATTTCTCTGGCTGAGAAAGTTAAATGCTAACTATAATTACTAATATTCACTTTAAATTTTTGGTTAAGAACTATTTCCATTGACAAAGAATCAAGCTCATTTTCAAAAACATTCTAAAAATGAACACTAAGTAGAGTTGTGCCATCCAGTGGTATGTAAAGATGATGCAGTGAAAATGTCCAAATACTGATGTGATCAGAAATTCATAATTAAGCTTTAAGAATTTATGTACCATTCATTCAAAAATTCACCATATATTTCAGATGGTCAGGGACAGAATGGGTCCATGCAATTCTCAGAAAACGATCACAATAACCTCTCCTGGCTCTGCTTCTCCCTCTTCTAATTAAGGCATAATGCCTCAGCTGCCCTCTTACCCCGGAAACTCCAAGAAAGCATGGGGCTTTCTTACCTTGACACATCCTTCTATCCCTATAAGCCCTCTTCTTTCATTGGTGAGTTCTTCCTAGAACTTCCATTTAGAGAAAAGGCCCAGGCTAGTCATCTTTTATTCTTCTCCAGGTTCTGCTTCTTTTCTGACTTTGCCACTATCTGTCACACAATTCTCCACACCTCCCCTGATACCTTTCCTCTGCTTCTCAGCTCCCTTATATGTGTTATCTTTCCTCATTTGAATGAAGCACAATGCCTGGAACAGACAAAGTTCTTAATAAAACATTTACTGTTATTAGAGTAAAATAAAATAGCTTATTATAAACCTATTACTAACATCATCTTAAAGTTTCTACTTGGTATGGTTAAGCAAATACTAGAGACTTTGGGATTTCATGAGATCTATTATTGAAAGACTAGGAGCCCTTGTTGTCAACTTACTCTTGTTTTTCCTCACTGTAGATGCAGATCAACCTCAGAACTTCCTAAAAGACTAATATGGAAGCATCAGGAAGTCATCATCCAACTTGGATTTTTAAAGAGACAAGTATTGACGAAGGAAATAAGAGCACATAATGTGTGAAGAATTAAAAAAGGTCTTGTAAGAATAGGGTTAAAGTTCAAAATGAACTAAGGCATATAAAGAAAACATAAAAGGATTTTAAATTTTACTGGTGTAAAAGGGAATATGGGGAAAGTAGGGATAAAATGCCGCATTGATATGGATATGATGTGGACACTCAATGGGCAATAAAGGCAGATTTGCTGATCATTTGTCCTATTTCTAATTTCTCTGCAAAGGAGAATAACCATTGTTCTAAACAAGACAGCACAAAAATAGCTAATGAGGTAAAGACAAAAAAAAGGGATAAAGAGAGCTTAGTTCTCTTAATAAATTCAAAGTCAGCAGTCAAACTATATTCCAGGAAAAAACTAGCATATTTGATAACTGAGTGGTTATTATTGATATCTGAAATATTGTGGAGGATTGAAGATGTAGTATAGAACCTGAAAGGATGTAAATATCCATTTTTCAGAAGAGAAGAGAATGGAGCCTGAAAACAATAGATGATTGTTGGCAACATTCTAAAAGATATCATTAAAAGGATGGCTAGAGAAAAGGAAGCCGTGATTATAGAAACAGAAATATTTTAGAACCATGGTTTTATCAAATATAGATCATGCAAAACCAAAGTTATTTCCTTTTTAGTAACAGTTTTACAAGAGAAATAAAGTAGACAGTACTAAATTTTATCAAAACATTTGGATAAAGACTCCTATGAAATAAAATGGGAGAAAAAGACAGAGAAACGGTAATTACAGGGAAGAAAAAGAAGGAGAAATTTAAGCTAGATATTAGAATAATTACAGAAGTTTGGAAGAGATTTACCGGGAAGACTCAAAAAATAGTCCTAAATGATTGGATAGCAACTTGGAAGTATATAGTGAAAGGGATTTCTCTTTGATCCTGTGCTACTTAATATTTTTATTTTAGAGGCAAGTCTATTTATTATATAAAATATTGAAAAAGATAAACAATTCTCTAAAAGGAAAATAATTCCACTAATGAATCCTAGGAGTTACTGTATTTAGATATAATACCAACAGCTAGTGATCTAACATTACAGCTAACATTTATATTGTACTTTAAGGTTTGTGAAACTACTTATATATATAACCTAACTTGATCTATAACCAATCTTGTGAGATAGGTACTGCAGATTTAATTATCCCTATTCTATGATTGAGGAAACTAAAGGTTATAAAGGCAAAAAATGGTCATGTTTAACACCTAATCTCTTACATCTGATCCCCTCTTTCTACTTGCAAAGTTATCTCCTTAGATTAGGCCCTCATCATCTCTGACTTGGACTTTAGACTCCATTCCAATCTATCTTCCACAAAGCTGAAAACATCATTTTCCCTAAGTATAGATCTACCCTCATCACTCTAGTGATCACAATTCATTAAACTTCAATAGCTTCTTTTGTCTCTTGATAAAATATAAATTTGGCTTCCAATATAGTTTTCCATCTTCATTCTACATTACGCACCTTCTCAAATTATAGAATCTAGTCAGACTGACCTTCTTGATGTTTGTCTTACATGACACTCTTGTCTTCTATCTTAGAGCTGTACCCCATGTCAAGAAAACATTTAATCCTCACTTCCATACTAAAAGAAATCCTTGCTTCCGTTTTTTTTTTTTTTTTTTTGCAAAGCAATGGGGTTTAAGTGACTTGCCCAGGGTCACACAGCTAGGTAATTATTAAGTGTCTGAGGCTGGATTTGAACTCAGGTCCTCCTTACTCCAAGGCCAGTGCTCTGTTTACTGTGCCACCTAGCTGCCCTTGCTTCTTTTAAGAAGCAGATCAAGTATATGTTGCCTTTCTTTCTGCACCCAAATTTAAAGATTAATAACTCATATTTAGCCTATCTTGTATTTATTTTTGTTTTTTATCTTTTTTTAAGCATTTGTGCCATATATTCTCATATTATACTTAAATTGAAACACACACACACACACACACACACACACATATATTCTTGAATTCAGGTCTGGCACTCTATTTACTGAATCACCCTAGCTGTCCCATAAAACTCACCCATAAAATAGATGACAATATCAAAATGGATTAGAAACCAGAATCCAACAACATATAGCTTACAAGAGACATACTTGAAACAGAAAGATACAAGGAGTTAAATAAAGGGCAGAGGTAGCAATTAAAAGAAAAAAGCAAAATAGACAAATAAAAGAATTAGAGAAAATACATTTTGCTAAAAGTCACCATAGTTAATTTATAAATATCAATACTTAACATATATCCACCAAATGGCATAGTATCCATATACCTGTAGGAAAAGTAAGTGGATTGTAGGAGAAAATAGAGAGTAAAAGTATTAGTAAAATTATGTCAGTGGAGGACCTCGATTTTCCCTTCTTGAAATTAGACAAATCTAGCCATAAAATAAGTAAGAAAGAAGTTAAGGAGTTGAACATAATTTTGGAAAGGTAAGATAACTGACTTCTGGAGAAAACCGAATAGATATAGAAAGCAGTATATCTTTTTTCCTGGCTATGCATGGTATCTTCACAGAAACTGTGTGTTACAGCAATATTACAAACAAATACAAAAAAAGCAGCAACATTAAATATATCCCTTTTAGACTATAATACAATAAAAATTATACTCAATAAAGACCTTTGAAGTAATATGCTATTAATTAGTGGAAACTAAATAAGCCAACCCAAAGGATGGATGGGTTAAAGAAAGATTCATAGAAACAATAAGTCAAAGAACAAATCATAGAAACAGTCAATAATAAAGGATTTGAATAACCAAATCTCAGAAAAAGAAACTGAAAAAGCTATAAACAGTCTCCCAAAGAAGCTTTAGGATTAGCAAAGAATTGGAAACTAAGTGGGTGTCCATTAACTATGAAATGCTTATACAAATTATGGCACTTGAATGTTATGGAATATAAGGTTTGTATGAACTAATGCATTAAAAAATCAAGCAGAATATGAGCTATTTGTATTATAAAAACACTACAAACAACTTTGAAAGTCTCAAGAATTCTAAACATAACAGTGACCAACCATAATTCCAATGAACTTATGATGAAACATGCTACCCATCTCCTGACAGAGGTGATGAATTTAGCATACTGTTGAGGAATATTTTTTCACAGTAACCAATAGGGGGATTTGTTTTGCTTAATTTTGTGTATGTTTGCTATGGGGATTTTCTTTTGCTTTTTTGCCAATTCTAAGAGGAAGTACAAAAATAGAAAACAGATTTTTATTAACTTAAAAAATAAAAACACAAAAAAGATCTGATCATATTTTTCCACTGCCTGCAATCCTTCAATAGATCCCTATTGCCCACTGAATATTTCTAAACTTCTTAACTATTCCATTTCCATTTTCAGACATATTTCAGTAAACGTTTGAAAAACAAAGCAATACATAGGTTATAACAATGATAAAGACCTAAGTAAGTTGTAATTTATTATTAATGCATGGAGATTTTTAGAGAAGACATTAAAAATTAAAATGGTAGTAACTCAAGTAGTTTTTTTGGTTGTTCAATAATAAAATATCATTAGTATATTTAAACTAATTTTTGAAATATATACTGAGAAAATATAAAAATAAATACAATTAATTACAATTATCTTTTATTTGGCTCCACACTTAATACAATTATGCAGTGATCATTTTTATAATTAAAGCAAATTGTTTAGCCATTTCAGGCATTTCTGGCTGACCCTTCATGATCCCATTTAGCGTTTTCTTAGCAAATATCCAGCTCATTTCAAAGATGAGGAAACTCAAACAAGTGACCACAGTCACCAAACTAGTAAGTGTCTGAAGCTGGATTTGAGTTTAGGAAGTTAAGTCTACCTGATTTCAGGCCTGTCATTCTATCCACTCTGCCAACTAGTTTTAAAATTAATGTATTCACTTAATTGTCACACCTTATTCCTCAAAGCACTAACTATATTTGACAGAAATGTCTTCATTATAAAGTTTATTCAATCATCAGTGTATATCATCTGAAAATACTTTCCTTAATTAGAAATTTGACAGAACAGGTTCATTGCAAGGATCCCATTCTCCAAAACTTTTCAAAATCAATGCCTTAAAACATGCAATAAAAGCTTCTTGAATCAGATGATGAACAGCTAGTTACTGCTTAGATATTTCTGTCTGAGTTAAATCAAAGGATAAGTAATGATTTTCATATGGAATAATAATGCCTGTGAGTGTATATATCATAATCTTTCTAGCTAAACTCACCAATTCTGGCTAAAAGGTCTCTTCCTAGAGAAACTATTAGACTGACATCCATCTCAGTAGTAACAAACACTCTAGTGGCTTTCACTATGGCATTGCTCAAGTGATGGTGACAATAACAATACATTTCAGTGAAGATGGTCTACTCACTAACACCTGTGCACACCTTTTGTTCTGCCTTCTCTGTGTCTTTACATTTCTTATGCCTGGAGCATCATTGCTTTCATCCTCAAATGTTAAAAGCAAACCCACATTTCAAAAGCTAGATCAAAGGTCACCTCCTCCAAATTGCAACTGGAGCCTTCCTACACACACATTCCCTGTCTTTCCATCAGAAATTATTTTCCCTCTTTGGCCCTTGCATGAATAATTATTTCATTTATACATTAATATAGGCTATTTTGTATAGAGTTATTTGTATAGATGGGTGACATATCTATTAGATAATAAGGGTTAAAATCTTGTCTTCATTATTATGTATCTCCCCAAGCACTTAGCAGAGTGTTGTGCACACATATATATGATGAAAGTAATTATGTCCAATCAGGCAAACAAAATTTGATTCATCTTTGTTAAACATGAAAAACAATATACTATTTTAAAAAGGGTATTTTGTCTTTGTTCTATTACCTTTAGATACTTTTGGGGGAGGGCAACATGGCTTGTTCATACATTTAATTTTTGGTGATTCTTTAACAATACAGCATATTTCAGATGTAATGCATGGAGGAGCCTGAAAAAGAAAAAAAAACATACATCATGATTTATCTGAGATGTTTTATTTCTTTAGGTTGCTTAAGTTCTACTACAAAATAAATAATCTTCCCAAGTCATTGTTTGATATGAATAAACTAGAAACATAATAAATTGTATGGTTTATTGTGGTTATGATATAAATTCTACTCAGAATCAAATCCTGGAGACCTTTGATCATTCTCTATCCAGATAAACAGGTAACTCCATATCTGGAAAAGAATAATCCTCGAATGTTAAATCACATGCTTCACAGAATTTCTATACCTAGAATGGATAACTTTTCATTACCAGGGGGTCAAGTTTCTGAACTTTTGTCTCCTGTTAAGCATTTGTATATCAGGGATGAGAATAATGTGAGAATAGGGTGGGAATGATCCTAAAGAACAACTGACATGTGGTCTGGCTGAAATTATCATAAAAGGAATGGAAACTCTCTTTAAAGAAGTATGGAGTCTAAATTCTAAAGCACTAAGATGGAATATAAATATGGTGGGTGTCAAAAAGGGAGGGAGTGAAGTATGTTAGTCAAAACTAACAGAATAAAGATGTTGACTGCCATTAAGGATTTGAAATGTGCAAAAGATTAGATGAGATAGTCCTAAGGACAAGAAGCATCCATTTTACAATTCTGCCTAGGTCCATGACCATATAAGCCACAAGTTCAAAAAAGTAATCATTACCAAAGTTTGTTTAAATTTTATTATGTGTTTGTGAGCCAATGAAAACCAGTTTAACTGATATGGCCTCAATATGACTATATGACTCTCCTTTAGCTTCTAGATTAACCACACAGAATTAAATTCCCTTCAACTCTTATCCTCATTCCTCACTAATTAGGTAATTTAGAAATATTCTTACTTCACTATACTGCTATCTTCATCTTTGCCTAAAACTTTATTTAAGTTTGAATTCTGAAGGCTGGAAGAATTGATTCTGTGGCATTGTTGTATGGTAGTGGTGTATGTACAGAATGCTCTCCCCTAGCTAAGGACTATAGGCAATGGAGGCTGCATATTATGCTACCCATAGGCATCTATTTTGCTCCCCTTTGGAACAACAATAAAGTTTTGTTTACTGCTACCCCTGTTTGGTCTAACTACTCTTAATCCCAACTCTCACACACTGTATAGTGTTGCAGTAATCTCCAAAAGACACTGGCAGGCCCCTTCTCTTATTGATGAGTTGTTCACTAACTTTCCATTTTGGAGAGTGCTCTTAATCCAGCCATCCATCAGTCTCTGAACCAAACCTCCATGACTCAGCTGCCTGACTCCTTTCCTGCAGTCCTCCCTCCAGTTTGAAAAAAAAACTCCAGACCAGTCAGCCATCACTCTCTGGACTTGGTCATTTTGTCTGATTTGTCTCCTGGCTCTCCTCCTGCAGGTCCCATCTCCTATAAGGGAGTCCTTTCTGAAAACTCCATTTTGGGGAAGGACTCCACATGGGTCATTTCTGATTCTCCAGATATAGTCTCCTTACCTTTGTCTAAAGTACCTGCTTTTGCTCTCATTTCTATCTGACCTTTATGTGTTATCTTCACACACACTAGAATGTTAGCTCCTTAAGGGCAGGGATTGTCTTTTTGTTTGTATTTCCATCCCCAATGCTTAACATGGTGTTTGGAACTTGGTAGAAACTTCAATAAATGTTTAATGACTGTAGACTTAGGCCCCCTGGTGGTCTGTGCCCTGACCTCAAGTAGTATGTGATGAACCAATTGGAGAGGGAGTGGAAGATGATTGGTGGCATCCCATATTCCCTAAAATGGGCAGTAATGTAGTATATTTCTAACAACTACATCTTTTCTTATCTTCTATCCCCTCTTCATTCTAACCTCTCCCTTCACTGTGTAAGTTCCCAACTTTTCTCAGTCAAGTCTCCACCACTCAAGATGGTTCTAACCTAATAGTCATCTAGTTACTCATAGCTGCAGCCACCAGAGGAAAATTCCTCCCTCCCTCCATTTCGTAGAAGGGGAGCTCTGTGCTCTGAGGCAGTGACAAGTGAGAGAGCTGTCCCCTAGCTCTCTCTTTGTTTTTGGTAAGACAAATGAGTCTCACAAGGTTGATGGAGAGGTATGATGAGTATCTCAGATCTCATTAAATTAACTTTATCCATGAACTCACCCTTTCCCCAAATTTTCCTATTTTTTTGGTATTTCAATCCTTCTAGCCATATAGGTTCATGAATTTGGCATATCTCCTCACTCTCAGTCTCTCTACAAATCCATTCAGTTGTGAGACCTTAGTCCCCATCCATCTCTACAACATCTCTCATACATACTCCCTCCTTTCTCTTCACAGCCACCAGCTTAGTTCAGGTCTTATTTTGTCTTCACTAGACTATTGCAATAGCTTTTATTGTTCTTTCTGGCTCAGCTCTTTCCCAGCTCCAATGCATTCTTCATACAGTTGCAAGAATTATTTTTAAAAGTCAGGTTTGACCATGTCACTCTCCTAATCATTGGTTTCTTACAGACTCTTAAGATTAAATATTATTTCATCTTCATCTAATCCTTTTTTAATTTTAATCTTTGTATATGTTTTATAATGTATATAATTATAATTTATAAACAAGTAAATATACACATATTTGGGATGTTGGCTAAAATTATTTTTAACCGATTAGAGCCCAAACTGTCTTCAACAATGAAAATGAGATTTTTCTTTTAGGTTTTTGCAAGGCAAATGGGGTTAAGGGGCTTGCCCAAGGCCACACAGGTAATTATTAAGTGTCTGAGACCAGATTTGAACCCAGGTACTCCTGACTCCATGGCTGGTGCTTTATCTACTACGCCACCTAGCCGCCCCAATTTCATTTTTGAAAAATAAAATTCTAGGGTTATTTTATAATTACTTTTTCTTTCCCTGAATTTCTCTTATCTCCTGAAGTAAAATAATAGTAACAGAAGGAAAGGGACTCCAGGGTAAGAGTCAGGCTGAATTCTAACTCCAGCCTGACTCCAGGGTAAGAGTCAGCCTGAATTCTAACTCCAGCTCTCCCTCTAACTTGTTTTATGATTTTCATCATTCCTTTTCTCTCTCTCTCTGGGCCTTGGTTTTCAAATATGTAAAATAAGGGACTAAAGCTCGAATATATGCCACTCAAGAATTCAATACTTGCAGCACATATGAACTAATAGTCAAATCTCAGAGAGTGCCATCAAGAAACATTGTGAAAGTGTGGATGTCCTCTATGAGAGAAAAAAAGGTTACTCAGCACCAAACAACTCTAGTTTACCCTAATAATCTACCATATTTCTCTTCTTTATAAGTTTTCAATTTAAGTGAATTCAATATAGAAAATCTTTATAACGTTCCTATTATGGTTTAGATGATATGGATTCAAAGGCAAAAAACAAAAGTCCCTACTCTCAAGGAATTTACATTTTAGTAAACTCTTATCTCCCTAATTCTGAAGATCACTTGGCAGGAGAAGATACCAGACTGAGGTCCTTTTTCAGCTAAACTGCCCAGTATTCCAACATTACTACAGAGTGCAATGGTTAAAATTGTTTCCATATAGTTACATAAACTTTACATGTTATTCATAAAATAATTTTGAAAAAGAAATTAATTATTCTTTGAATGTTTGATAGAATTTACTTGTAAATTCTTTGATTCTAGGTTTTTTTACTTTAGAAATTCATTTATAGTTTGTTCAATTACTTTTCTTGATATTGAGTATTAGTTCTCTATAATTTTTTCTGTTTATCTGGACATTTTATTTTTCTGAAATATTAATTATATTTAAATTGAAGTTGTATTGATATATTGTGTAAAAGAAATATGAATTTCCTTTATTTTTCTTTTATTTGTTTTGAAATATCTTTATTTAATTTTTTGATTTTATTAATTAATTAATTAGGAATTCTGAATTAAATCAGCTAGTGGTTATCTATTTTGTTTTCCTTCCAAACAAGTTTATAGTTTATTTATTAATTCGATGGTTATTTTTAATATTTCAAATTTTGCAAGTCTTCAAATCACCTCCATAGTACCCCTACTTCCAGTGACTCCCACTTTGTTCCAGTGTCAAAAGAAAAGTCTCCTTTCACCTTGGCAGTGACAATTCCATTACCTCCTCTTCCCAATGGTTGCTTGTCTCCTTAGTTTTTAATTTCTCCAATTGCTTCTTGTCTATGGGAAAGACAAGAGAACAGAAAATTATTACAGAATAGTTCTCAGAAATTCCAGCTTAAAAGTGAGTATACAAACCATTATTTTGTTATAAAAAAATAAGTGATTATCAAACTTGCCTCACACAGAACAATATGATTACATTTTACTAAGTGGTACAAAACAACTCATTGCTTTTAAAAAAGCCCCAAACTTATTAACCTAGATTTACTGTTTTGTTCACAGGGTTAAGCAAAATTCTTATACACTAAATCTATAAAATCCCCTAATTTACACTGGACCACAATTTTTCTTTTTTGAAGAAATACATAGCATTTAGTAAGTGTTTAATTTTGTCAAGCATTGTACAAAGTGCTGGGGATACAAATATAAGTAATCAAGAAAACATCTACTTTCAAGGACCTTACATTCTAATGGGGAAAATAACATAAAGAGAAACTGGAAAAAATGGGAGAGGAGGAGGCAGAATGCCATGTATATGGTTCAGAAGTCTGGTCCTGGGAGAACAAGTTCATCTATCATAAACTGGAATCCTAGGGTTGGAATCCAAGGATTTGAAATTTATTATTTTTTATTTTTATTAGGAGGAGAGTGAGCATTGAGGTTGATGGTAGTAGAGGTGTCATCAAGGGACAGAGATACTGAAGAAGCAACAAAGATAGGGAAAGAGGACAGTAGGAGAAGAGATAAGAAATTAAAAGGAAAAAGGGGGGGTTAAAAAATCTAGATATATAAAGATAAAAAGTGACAGAGTACCAGAAAGAGTCAGTGAGACAGAAACAGGTAGAAAAAGCATGAAAATAATCATAACTGGGTCAGAGCATTGAACATATACACTAACATGAAAGAGGGAAGAAAACTGTATTCAAAAACCAGAGAGAGAAAGAGTCAAAGCCAGAAATGAAACAGCAATCAGCTAGTGGCAAAACAGCAAGAATATTATTCTATGTAATAATACATTTAAAATATTCAATTACTTTTAGACTCATGTCTATAGGACAGATTTATAAAACTAGACAAAATTTGTAGTGATTTTGCACTTGGTAGTGTAGTTTGAATGTCTCATGCTTCTAGTCTCAGTAAGAGAGCACAAATGGATTTGTGATTGAGATCTCAGCCCTATGCAAGGAGAGATGACTGAGTATGCAACTGTGTTCTCATACTACAAATAGGGGGAAAGGAGGCAAAATAAGGATAAAATTGACCTCAGATATTAATGAGAAATTGTATTAAGTTCAGCAAATGTATATAAAGAGGTCCCACACAAGGCCCTAGCCTATAGCATAGAGTTGTAGGTATGTTTTGAAGAAAAGAAGAAAAGCAGTGTGCCCAAGGTCACACACTAGGTAATTATTAAGTGTCTGAGACCAGATTTGAACCCAGGTACTCCTGACTCCAGGGCCAGTGCTTTATCCACCTAGCTGCCCCTCCCCCATCCTTCTTTAACAAAGACTTTCATTCTTGCCAGGAGGTCAAATAAGAGTTTAAAGTCAGAAATCACTCTGCTCTCCTCTGAGAGAGGTGGTACTGGGCTAGAATGATACCTATCTGGTCCCTTAAAAATTGTTAGTATTGGGGCTATGATTAGGTTCGATCTGTTTCTCATTACTGGGGATAGGAAACCCCAAACACACACATACTCACTCTCTCTCTCTCTCTCTCTCTCTCTCTCTCTCTCCATATATATATATGTATATATATATACATATATATATATATATATATATATGTATATGTACAAGATTTGACCCCTTCCCCACCAAATACTAGTTCTACAGTGAACTATTGAATGAACTAGTGAATAGCAAAGAAACTCATT
The DNA here is from genome assembly GCF_037893015.1 of Macrotis lagotis. NCBI lineage: Eukaryota > Metazoa > Chordata > Mammalia > Peramelemorphia > Peramelidae > Macrotis > Macrotis lagotis. The sequence goes on along the minus strand of NC_133658.1, from coordinate 437,562,058 downwards.
GATCCAATTCACAGCAAAACAGAACTCGGAGAAAGTACGCATAGGAGTATACCAGACAGTAAGAGAAATACTGGAAAGAAGCTGACATATAGAGAAGCCAAGACTTGGCTCCCATTGGCTTCTTCCTGGAATTCTTCTCTCCCCCCACTGCCCACATTCTATTAGTCTTGACACTGTTTCCATGGTATACATTGATCTCAGTTGAATGTGACAAAGAAATCATGAGCTTAAGGAAGAAAAAGAAAGTATGAGATAGTATAATTACATAATAAGATAAATGGGTTTTTTCCCCTTAACTTGAAGGTCTCTGGTCTTTGTTCAAAGTCCATAATTCTTTCTCTGGATACAAATGGTATTCTCCATTGCAGATAGCCCAAAATTGTCCCTGGTTATCGCACTGATGGAATGAGCAGGTCCATCAAGGTTGATCATCATCCCCATGTTGCTATTAGGGTATATGATGTTTTTTCTAGTTCTGCTCATCTTGCTCAGCATCAGTTCATGCAAATCCTTCCAGGCTTCCCTGAATTCCCATCCCTCCTGGTTTCTAATAGAACAATAGTGTTCCATGACATACATACACACACACACACACACACACACACACACACACACACACACATATATATATATATATATATACATATATATGTGTATATATCACAGTTTGTTAAGCCATATCCCAGTTGAAGGACATTCACTTAATTTCCAATTCTTTGCCACCACAAACAGGGCTGCTATGAATTTTTTTGTACAAGTAATGTTTTTACCCTTTTTCATCATCTCTTCAGGGTATAAACCCAGTAGTGGTATTGCTGGATCAAAGGGTATGCACATTTTTGTTACCCTTTGGGCAAAATTCCAAATTCTTCTCCAGAAAGGTTGGATAAGTTCACAGCTCCACCAACAATGTATTAGTATCCTCAATTTCCTACATCCCTTCCAACATTGATCATTGTCCTTTCTGGTCATATTGGCCAGTCTGAGAGGTGTGAGGTGGTATCTCAGAGATGCTTTAATTTGCATTTCTCTAATAAGTAATGATTTAGAGCAATTTTTCATATGACTATGGATTGCTTTGATTTCCTCAGCTGTAAATGGCCTTTTTATATCCTTTGACCATTTGTCAGTTGGGGAATGGCTTTTTCCTTTTGAAAATTTGACTCAGTTCTCTGTATATTTTAAATATGAGAGGGGTGGAGCCAAGATGGAGGTGTGAAGGCAGCATTTCCCATAAAACTCAAAAAAACAAATGAACTCTAGCCAAAATCTAGAGGGGCAGAACCCACAAAAGACTGAGTGATACATTTTCCCATTCCAAGATGCCCAGCCCAGCCCATTCCAAGCTCCCTTGCTCTTCAGAATATCTCATGTCAGGCCCTTCAATCCCTTAATGCTGCCTTGGTCAGGTCCTGTGTAATTCTTACTGTGGCTCCTTGGTATTTAAATTTTTTCCTTCTGGTTGCTTGTAGGATTTTTTTTCTCTTATTTGATAGTTCTGGAATTTAGCTACAACATTTTTTGGTATTTTCATTTTAGGATCTCTTTCTAGAGGGGATCGATGTATTTTTTCCAATAACTATTTTGCCCTCTGGTTCTATGATAGCAGAGCAATTTTCCATCACTAACTCCTGTAATATTAAGTCCAGGCTATTTTTCCTCTTCAATGTTTTCAGGAAGGTCTATAATTCTCATATTCTCCCATCTTGATCTGTTCTCGAGATCAGTGATTTTGCTGATGAGGTATTTTACATTTTCTTCTATTTTTTCAATCTTTTGGTTTTTGTTTAACACAATCTTGTTGTCTCATGAAATTATTAGTTTCCACTGATTCCATTCTTTTTTTAGAGAAGTTTTTCTTCATTTATCTTTTGCATCTCCTTTTCCAGTTGATCAATTCTATTTTTGAAGGAGTTTTCCATTTACCCAAGTGCAGTTTTGAGAGAATCATTTTCTTTTTGCATTTGCCCAACTGAAGATCTGAGAAAGTTATTCTCATTTATTGTATTTTTTCTGAGGATTTGTTTTCTTGTTGTGAGATGCTAATTTTCTCTTGCAACACGTTAATTTTCTCTTGAGTTTCTTTTCCCAGTTTTTCCAATTGATTTTTAACTTCCTGATTTCTTCAAGGAAGTCTTTCTGGGCTGGAGACCAATTCCTCAGCAGTTCTAGATCTCTCTGGGTTAGAATCTGTCTCTTCTAAGTATTTCTCCATGGGCCCTTCTTTTCTCTGGCCTTTTTTCATCTTTCTACGATCTTGTGGGGGGGGCTGACTCTTAGAGGGTTTTTTTTAGGTTTTTGCAAGGCCATGGGGTTAAGTGACTTGCCCAAGACCACACAGCTAGGTAAACATTAAATGTCTGAGGCCGAATTTGAACTCAGGTACTCCGATTCCAGGGCCTGTGCTCTATCCACTACACCACCTAGCTGCTCCTAGAGGTTTCCTTTTGAAGATCCTAGAGGCTTTGTTCACTTGGCTTAGTAATTCCACCACTACCAGTAGGGGGCCCTGGTTGCTTTCTCTGGAAAGTTTAAGGTCCTCAGCAGCAGGGTCTGAGTTGACCTTGAACATTGGACTTGGCCCTGGAGGAGGGACTTAATCTCTTTCTGTTGAGTGAACTCTGATACCCTAAAGGGGTGTGTGTGTGTGGGGGGGGGGGGTGTTGATTATTATTTTTTTTTCTGGACAAAGGGCTCTGCTGAAAGTATGGAGCTCAGGTCCCAGGTCCAGCTGGTTGTTCTCCAGGTGTGTTCTGAGACTCTGTGCTGGAACTCACCCTCCTGTAGCTCCCCTCCCTCAGGTCAAAGACTCTGCAGCTAAAGTTGGATCTCACAATGGCCACTCACTGAAGTCTCTATGGCTGAGGCTGGCCCTCTGGCTTACCCTGGCTGCTTTTCCTGCGCTGATCCTCTGCACTTGTCTCCTGGCTCACCTACGGTCCCCTGAGACAGACCTTCTTGGTAGGTGTTCATCTCCTAGCTTCTCTTTCTGGGTTTTGTTGACTGAATTTCTGTTAAGAGGTTTCTCTCATGTTGTTTTTGAGGGGGAAAAGGAGCACCTATCACAGTGCCTGTCTTCTCTCCGCCATCTTGGCTGGAAGTCCATAAATGACAATTGTTGTTTCTGACTCCATTCTTCCCAAGGACTATCTGACATTATCTGATGGTCTCTGCTTACTCTGGCTTTAAAGTCAACCAGAATTATAAGTTGTTCTCTTTTAGCACACTGATGATGAGGGTCCCCACATCATCATAAAATTTTTGCCACAGTGGAAACATATGCATGGAAGATAAAATCACATTGTCATGAGTTTGTCATTCAATTCTTTTAGAAGGTATATTAACTTGTTGATTAGATTGGATTTAAATGTGAAACCTACACAGCCAGCTCCGTGGTGTTCTGTATCACTGTGGCCACTACCAAAAAATGTATATTCAATTTTACTTTTTAGTAAAATGACCATCATTTGCCAGTCTTGTTTCACTTAGGACTGCTATTTGGATATGATACCTGCTGAGTTCTCTCATAATAGGAGCTGATTATTTTTCAAGTCCACTGGATTTTGTGTAGTTCATAAACTTGTGCACATTTCATGCTGAGTAGAATCATCTTTGCAAAAGTTTGTACATTTTTTTTTGTCTTTTGACCACAGGGTAGGATCCTCACCTACTGTGGTCAGTCAGGACTAGGTTGGATGAAGTAGACAATTTCTAGGGCATCTTGTCTAGTTTTTTATTCATTCCAGGAGGTGAGCAATGTGGTCCTTAAAATGGCTTGACTGACACCCAAGGGGTTGCTGAATATCACTGCTGTTTCAATCCAATGAGAAGACAACCTTAGGGACCTGGCTACAGTTGGGCAGGGTAGTGATTACAACTCTTAATACTCCACATCTGTTGCTCCATCACTTGCCAATCACAACAGAACTTTTAGGTAGATAAAAACATTAAATTAGTATGGGCAATGTCTTTTTATCCACACATAAATTGGATTTAAGTGAGATAGAGTTATGTCAAATCGTTGGCAATAAGCCCTGGCATCCTCAATATCTAACCAAGCTCTAAGAATTCCATAGATTCTGCTTTTACTACCTTCATGGCCTATGGAATAATATATTTATGCCTATCCATTCCACTAGATGCTAATGTGGACATCTCCCTAATTCACCGATATGTTTGAGGTCTGTTAATTACCATCAATCTGATTTAACTGATCTACTGAAATGGTATCAGGGTGTGACCACAGAATGTACTATAACTTTTTGGAGCAAAAGGTAAGAGTTGGGTGACAGGTGGACACCAAATGTGGATAAGCAGCCCTCACATTAGAGGTATTGCTTACCTCACACTCCTATACTTCTACAGTATATACTGTTATAGTGCAATGAATACATAAAAACTAGATAGTGCAACGAATAGTACGAGTGTTCAAGACTTGGGTTGTTGTTGTGGACCCGCACCTTGGTTCACTTGAGGCTCAGCTGTCAAAGTCCTTGCTGTAGGCAAGATGGGGGAGCTCCATTGAGGAAGGTGCAGGTTTGGGTTCAAGGGACTGGGGTGGAGTTTGTTGTGGTGAACCAGCCCTCTTCTAATCACAACTTCTACTATAATAGAAGATAAACAATAAAGATTTTGACAGATTTAGGATGTTAGATGAGTAATTTTTTGACATAGATCATTTCTCATGTGGTAAACATGAGATGTTGAAGGTGTGTACAGTTTCTGTATTTTCTTTTTCTCACAGAAAATATCATGCAAATATATTAATCATGTTGGAACACATGTATGTTTTCAAAATAAAGCATTTATATAACTGAATATATTTATATACCTAATTCTTTGTATCTAAGAAGATGTGTCATTTATTTATTTTAAAATGAGGTTCAACTGATATTGAATATCCCCATATCTTCCTCTCTGTTTATATACTGTATATTCCTATACTAGGATATTCCATATTACTATTCCTTCTCTTTCCTTTCTCGATATTCTTGGAATAGAAATAATCTTAGAAAAGAAATGCTTCTAGGTTCTCTGTTTCTTCTTAATTAGTTCTTTTGAAGTCATTAAAGTTCTGAAGGGGATAATTGCTGCTCTTATTTTACCTTTGCTGAACTGATACTGTAGATTTCTTTTATTTTCAAAGTTATTTGAATATTTAAAACTAAAAATCTAACACCTTATATATTTTTGGTCCCAAAACTTTCTGTATACAAGTAACAGACTGAGAATGAATTAAGGCAACTTAAATGATGTTTCTCAACATAGTAATTACAACCCAAATGGATGTCTTACTAACTAAACTCTGTATTATACTCTGCACCTTCCAAGTCTTTGCTCATTAAAATCTATATTCCTGGAGTATCTTCCCTCTGATACCAAACATTCATCTCATCTTTCAGGAGTCAGTTAAAGGTTATCTATTCCAAGAAGCCACTAAATAGTATCCTTCACACCCTGGCCTCTAAACATCCCCCCCACCCCCATCCCCCTCCCCTTTTATCTGGCATATCTCCATTTAGACTGCAAGTTCCGTGAAGGTTTAGAAAATTACTTATCTTTGTACCTTTCCAAAAACATAGGAAAATGTTGTACACATAGTAGTTTCACATTAATACATGCTCAATAGTGAATTATGCCTTACTTTGGAGAAGAGAGATTATTCTTCATTTATTGTGAAAACCCTTAACTCATCTAAAAAAATACCTTGACGGATTTTATCTTTACACAATGCTTTATCCGGGCAGCATGACTTCTTTGTGTGTCTAATTGGTGGTGATGCTTTGACAATACAGCATATTTCTGATGCAAGTAATGTAACCTGAAAAAGAAAAATATAGGATGATATACCCCATATTTAAGTTATTCTAATATTTAATATTTAAGTTATTCTAGTTCAGTTACAAAATAAATATATTCCCCAAGTCAGTTTGTAGATAAAGAAACTTTAGACATAGAGAAATGGAATAGTTAAACATGGTTATAAAATAGATTATCCTGAAAATCAATACTAGAAAGTTTTGATCTATTCATTTCATTGGACAACTGCATTTCTATGACTTGTGTGAAAATTAATTTTAATCTTTAATCCTTTTGTCAACAGATTTTTACTGAATATATATGTATATTTATTGTATTTTATTCAGTAAAGAATGTATTCCTTTTTTGCATTTATTTGGAAGGTTTTCACACTCTAGTACATAGTCAACTTTTTAAAGGTAGATGCCAATGCACAGCTGAAAAATATGTATACTTGCTTTTAATCTCATTCAATAATGAAGAGAATTCTATCATGTTTAACTTTTTTTAGAATTCTATTTAGGTCTTTAACTTATTCCTGGTTTTATTTTTGTTTAGAATTGTCTAGGTCTGAGAAGGTATATATTGAAATCTTATTTTAAACTGTACCTTGTTCAGCTTTTCCTTTCAGACTTTAGCCTGACATATATATTAATTATTGACAATAGTTATCTGTCTATGGTTCCTTTTGGCAAAAATAACCCTATTGTGATAGAAGCAATATCCTAAATCCTGCCCCCATGGTAAGACTGTGTTTTTTTCTTAAAGTGTATTTAAATATCATTAGTAACCTTTAGGCTCCTGACCTTAATTACTTCCCATTGTCTGAGTATAAAATAAAGTACCTATCAAAAGCTTTAAGGCTCTGGTGATTGGCTCTTGATGGGCAATTAAGTGAAGGGTTCTGCACTCAGCTGCATCAATTTGAAGTGATTTCAGATCCTATTTTTGTTGAACACCCTTCTCTTTCTATGGCTAAGTAAATCTCTTCTTTTTATCCGTTGTTGAAGGATCAATATGTTTCTCATTTGGTTCCAATGTTGAACCTAAACTATCAAAGTTTTCTCTTAGTAATTTTTTCCAGCTTTACTTCCATAATTGGGACTCTGTTAGAGTCAGGATCTACAGTCTAGAGAGAATGTCATCACTTAGATATTCCTTATTTTCTGTGATCCTGCTGCTACTTTCTCCGGTAGCACTAAATGCTATGGGATGGGGGCTTAGGCTGGGAATCTTAAAACTTCTAATGCACCAATAGTAGGCTGATTTAGGGTAAAATTTGATTCCTATCCTTTTCTTCTGAACTTTGCAAGCTCCTGATCTTGCTTTAAGTCTGTGTGTTACAACTGTAATCTTACCCCTGGTTGAAGCTCCAATATGGTGCTGGTGGTTCTAACCCTTGTAAACTAAAGGATTCTGCAAGTTCGAAGTGACAAAACTGCAGCCTTACTTCTGTACTGAACTGCTTGCCCTAGATAGCTGCGGCCCTCAAAATACACTGGGGACTGAATCCAAGATCTGCTCTTGGGCCAGAGCTACATAGCTGTGAGTTGCTTCTATTTCTGCTCCTTTTTTAGTAGAGCCTCAATCCTTAGACACTGCCATAGGGCACATCCACAGATCAGCCACCTTTAGGTGCAGGAGGTCTCTTGCACTGGATCTGGACAGTTAGCTGAGTTGACAGCTCCTGTTACTTGCTCCTCAATTAGCTTCAGACTTCAATCTTAATGGGGTTTTAAACTTTTTGTTTTGATGATTGTTCTTTGTTCTCTACAAAGATCATGACATCAGGGAGGTGATGCCATGACATGCACATGTACTGAATATGAGTGGGGGGTGAGGGGGGGTTGTGCTGACTCCTCAGCCTCACTTTCTCCTCTAGAGCAATATAGGTCCAGTAGCCAGATATGAATTAGGATGATGGGAGATGACCCTGGATGTGGGGCAATCAGGATTAAGTGACTTGCCCGAGGTCACACAGTTACTAAGTGGCAAGTGTCTGAGGTTGCATTTGAAATCTCCTGAATCCAAGGCCAGTATTCTATCCACAGCTCTCACATCTGAACTACTATAATAGGTCTCTTAGGTCTCCTGACTTTTAATCTTCCACACTCTTCAATTTGTTCACCATTACAATATTCCAAAACATAGGTCTTATCATAGCACACTCTTTTTCAAAAACTTTCAGAGGTTCCCCATTTCTCCTAGAATAAAATACAAATAGCTACAGGTTAAGACTTTCCCACAATCAGGGTTCAGATGACCTCTCCAAACTTTTTCATGCAACTCTACTTGATGAAATTTATCAACTCTGGCCAAACTGGACCATTGATTGCTCTCCAAACCCCATAGTCCCTCTCCTGTTTTGTACATTCATACAGCCCATCTCCTGTATCTGAAATGCACCATTTCCTCATCTGAACTTCTCAGATTTCAAGGCTTAATTAATGTGTCATTTCCTTTGTGAAGTCTTTTCTCATCTACCTAGTTCCTAGTATTCTCTTTTTTCTCAAATTATCTTGTGTAATAATATAAGCTACATGTCTCCAATAGAATGTAAGTTCCTAGATAGAAGGGGATTTTGGGTTTCAACTTTTGTACTACTCTCAGTAACATAATGGTCCCATAATGTTTCTTCTTCATTGCCTTTTAGATTATTCAAAACTTTTTTTAAATTAAGAATTGGAACAAGTGATATAAGTCACTGAAAAATGTATAACTAGAGGAGGACATTGTATGGTTATATGTTGAAAGTGAGAGGTGAAATATAAACAACCTGAATGCTTAACTTGTCTCAAAATCCACAAAATGCAAGAACAAAGACCTATAGAGATGACTCCCATCTCTTGGGTTTTACATCTGTGATAGGAGAACATGTTCAAAAATTGTTCATGATAAAAGGTATGGATAAATGACAATCTTCACTGCCGATCCAGCAGCAGAACAGTGCCTTGCACATAGCAGGCATTTCATATACGAAAATTTACTAAACTAAAGGAATAAAAGGAAGAAACTCAATGTCCTTTCTGGGTCATAATGGATAACTTATTCCACTGAGTCATATTTTCTTATCAAGAATATAAATGGGGGTTACATTCTGGGAAAATGGAAGAAATTTCCAGGTTCTCATGATTAATGCCAAAAACATGGAAAATCACCATGAAATGAACAAAAATAGAGGGGTAAAACAATTTTCCTCCTGAAACATCTTGAGAGAAGTCAGAGAAAACTTCAGGAGTTGAGGCTGGATCTGAGTGAAATGTAGACAGCTCCAAGTCAATTCTACTGAACAAACAAATAGAAGATCCTGAGAAAAGAAGACTGACTAGACCTCCAGAAATTTCACCTTAATTTTTACTTCATTTGTGTCTTCAAAAGAAATTTTTATCTCATGAATTTTCATTCTCCGGGCTCAGAAACTTTCACCTCACAAACTTTCTTTTCATCTGAATAACAGAAGATAGCTGAGTGAGTGGAAGGCAGGTCTAGTGGTACTGACCAGAGTCCCCAGGTGTGACAATGGGTAAGGAGGAGCACAAACCCAGTGAGGATTTTACTGCAGGGAGCAAGAACATTTACAGGACAGTATGGCTGGATCTTAGGGGAGGGACAGAGGAGTCCCTAATGCGGAGACCCTGGACAGAATTCAGAAAATAGACAAAAAGGACCTGAGGCATATGGCAATATTATCCACAATTCGGGATTAAAACTTGACTATAATAATATTAGGCTGTTAAAAATAAAAGTAAGTCAAATTAAAAATTAAAATGAGTAAGTAAAGGAAAAAGAACATAACCAGTGATAGTTTGGTATAAAAGAAGATGTACATGGGGCGGCTAGGTGGTGCAGTGGATAGAGCACCGGCTCTGGAGTCAGGAGTACCTGAGTTCAAATCCAGCCTCAGACACTTAATAATTACCTAGCTGTGTGGCCTTGGGAAAGCCACTTAAACCTATCGCTTTGCAAAAAAACTAAAAAAAAAAAAGATATACATGTATAACCTATATCAGATTACTCAATTTCACTGGGGGGGGGGGGGGGAGAAAGGAAGGGAAGGAAGGAGAAAGATGTAGAACTCAACATCTTACAAAAAAAATGAATATAAAAAATTATCTTTACATGTAACTGGAAAAAAGGATGCCAGTTTGGTGAATTGCATTGACAGTGGTTATATTTGTATGTAAATAGGTGACATCTGATTGGTATAAGGAGATCAAATATTGAGAGTCTGCATGATGATTTTTTTTAGGTTTTTGCAAGGCAAAAGGGGCTAAGCGACTTGCCCAAAGCCACACAACTAGGTAATTATTAAGTGTCTGAGGCTGGATTTGAACTGAGGCACTCCTGACTCCAGGGCCGGTGCTCTATCCACTGTGCCACCTAGCTGCCCCTTGTATTCTGATTTTTAATGTTTGTTACTTAGCAGGTGTAATGGATAGTAAGCATGTGGGATCCTTACAGAAGTTAATGAAGAGACAAGAAAAAAAGAAATTTAAATACAGTGGAAAAACAATTAAGATTTCACAAAGTCTAGATCTTAAATTAAAGAACTTTGAGTCTTGAAGGAGCAAAAAGCAAAGGAGTTAGGGTTGCATCCAAGAATAATTTACCCAGCAAAACTGAATATAATCCTGATTGAAAAAAATGGACATTCAATGAACTAAAAGATTTTCAGATCTTCTATACTCAATTGAGTATGTATGTTATATTTGCTTTAAGCCAATTCTCTTGAGAATATGGTTCACTCACTCCTCAACTCCTCTTCTTCCTCTCCAGTGAAAAAGCTTTTTCTTGTTTCTTTTATGTGAGATAATTTACCCCATTCTATCTTTCACTTTCTCCCAGCACATTCCCTATCTTAATATTAATTTTAGATCTCATTCTTTCATACTCAACTGAATCTGTGTCTTCTGTCTACATATACACTCTAACTGCCCTAATAGAAAGTTCTTTTGAGTTATAAATAACACCTTCCCATATAGAATGTAAACAGTTTAATCTTATTAAGTCCCTTATAATTTATCTTTCTTGTTTACCTGTTTATGCTTCTCTACTCTTATATTAGATAGTTTGATTTTCTATTGAGTTCTGGTCTTTTCATCAAGAATGCTTGAAAATCAGACTTTTGGACTTCTAGGGGGCGGAGCCAAGATGGCGACAAGAAGGGATCAAGTCTTAGGCGCTCTCTGATAAAACATGAAACTAAGGACTCTAACCAAACTTTTGAGAGACAGAACCCACAAAGGGACCCATTGAGGCAGTTCTCCTACTCAAGGTAACCTGGAAAAGAGCAGAAAGGCTCTGCTCCCTGGTGTCGGACTGCCAGAGGGGTAGCCGGCCAGAGCAAAAGAACTTCAGCCTCCTGGAGGCAGCCCCAGGGCACTGGGAGCCGCAGTTCACAGCAGCCGGGAAGTCTCCTGAGTTGCACCCCGGGGAGCACCAGGCAAAAAGTGGGGGAACAGTGGGGGACCTCTGCCAAGGTGAGCATGTGGAACCCAGCCCTCAGGGCACACAGCAAGCAGCATGGTCTTTTCACAGCCCAGATCCAGAAACAGAAGCAGGCAGAGCTGGTTGGCAGGAGCCTCCAGGGCATGAGCCCATTTTGCTGAGGGAGGGGAGTGAAGAGAGAAACTGCAGAGCTCTGTCCTCTGCCTCTGGAACAGGACTCTGGGGCTCTGACCACATTCAGATCCTGATAGCAGTCTCGGCCCCCCATAGAACAGCAGGGACCCCCCACCTCAGCCCTGTGGCAGAGGGGTGGGGCGCATATGGTCTTTCACAGACCAGGAGGGAGGACAGAGCCTCACACACTGAGACCCTTGTGGGAGTGTCCCAAAAGCTCAGGAAGCACCACCAAACCAGGCTCAAGCTGGGGAAGCAGAGAAATAAGAGGAAGACCATTGAGGAATATTTTGTGCATGAGCCCAAGAAGGATCAAAATACTCAGTCTGAAGATGAGGAAGCACAAGCTCCTGCATCTAAAGACTCCAAGCAAAACAGAAATTGGGTTCAGGCTATGACAGAGCTCAAAAAAGACTTTGAAAATCAAATGAGGGAGTTGGAAGAAAAACTGGGAAAAGAAAGGAGAGAGATGCAGGAAAAACATGAAAATGAAGTCAGCAGCTTAGTCAAGGAAATCCAAAAAAATGCTGAAGAAAATAGCATGCTGAAAACCATCTTAGGTCAAATGGATAAAACAGTTCAAAAAGTTATTGAGGAGAAGAATGCCTTGAAAAGCAAAATTGGCCAGATGGAAAAAGAGATAAGAAAACTCTCTGAGGAGAACAAATCCTTCAGACAAAGAATAGAACTCAGGGAGATTGATGCATTTACCAGAAATCAGGAATCAATACTTCAAAACCAAAAAAATGAAAAATTAGAAGAAAATGTGAAATGTCTCGTTGAAAAAATAATTGATATGGAGAACAGACTTAGGAAAGATAATTTAAAAATTACTGGAATAACTGAAAGTCATGATCAGGAAAAGAGCCTTGACATCATATTCAAAGAATTACTACACGAAAATTGCCCTGAAATTCTAGAAGCAGAGGGCAAAATAGAAATGGAGAGAATCCACCGATCCCCCAGAGAAAGAGATCCCAAAAAACCAACCCCTAGGAATATTATAGCCAAGTTCCAGAACTCCCAAGTCAAAGAGAAAGTATTACAAGCAGCCAGAAGGACACAGTTCAAATATCATGGAGCTGCAATCAGGATCACACAGGACTTAGCAGCAACTACATTGGAAGCTCGTAGGGCTTGGAATATAATATACCACAAGGCAAAAGAGCTTAGAATGCAGCCAAGAATGAATGACCCAGCAAGGCTGAATGTCCTCTTCCAGGGAAAAAGATGGACTTTCAATGAACCAGGGGAATTTCAAATGTTCCTTTTGGAATGGCCAGAGCTGAACAGAAGCTTTGATCTTCAGATACAGGACTCAGGTGAAGCACGGAGACTGGAGGAGAGGGGAGAAATATGAGAGACTTAATGATGATGAACTGCATGTATCCCTGCATAGAAAAATGACACTGATAATACTCATATGAAACTTCTCAGTTAATAGAGCAGGTAGAGGGAGCTTTTATAGTTGAAGCACAGGGGAAAGCTGAATTCAAAGACAAAATATGGTATAAAAATGGATTCAATAGAAAAAAAAGGGAAATGTAATGGGAGAAAGAAAAAGGAGAGGGTGAATAGGCCAAGATATTTCATATAATAAGATTTTTTTATTGCAATGATATGGAAGGGGGAAGGCAAGGGGGAATGAGGGAACCTTTGCTCTCATCAGAGGTGGCTAGGTGAAGAAACAGCATATATACTCAATGGAGTATAGGCATCTGGAGTAAGAAGGGGGGGAGCAGGGGGAAGGAGTGGGGATGTGAATAAAGGAGGAGAGGATGGATCATGGCGGGAGAGTGGTCAGATATAACACATTTTCTTTTTTACTTCTTGCCAGGTGCTAGGATTGGAAGGCCTGTCCAGGACATAGGGTCAGGTGGATTCTGGGCCTAAGGGGTGGTATGGGGGCTCAGGGTTTCTTGGCCCCAGGACCAGGGATATGTCTGCTGTGCCACTCAGCGACCCTACAGCAGAGTTAGAGTGAAAGGAGAGAGAAAATATAGTACATGGTAGTGGAGAAATAAGAAAGGAGGGAGTTGCGATCAGCAATGGCAACGTTGGAAAAAATATGGAAGTAACTTTTGCGATGGACTTACCATAAAGAATGTGATCTACCCATGACAGAGTTGGTGTTGGAACAAAGACTGAAGCACATTTTTTATTATTATTATTTGGGGGAGGGTGCAGGGCAAATGGGGCTGGGTGGCCTGTCTGGGGCCACATAGCAGGGTGATCTTTGGGTGTCTGAGGCCGGATTTGGAACCGGGTGCTCCTGACTCAAGGGCCAATGCTCTGTCTGCCACCCAGCCACCCCTACTATTATTACTATTTTATTTTATTTTGGGTCTTTTCTTTTCTTCTTTTAGTTTTTTTGCAGGGCAGTGGGGATCGGGTGGCTTGTATGTCACACGGCTAGGTGATTGTTAGGTCTACGGGGCTGGATGTGGGCTCGGATGTTTGTGGCTCCAGGGCTGGTGCTTCGTCCATTGCGCCACCTGGCCATACCTACAATTATTACTATTATTTTTTTAATTTTAATTTTTTTCTCTCCTCTTTACTTTATCACCCAAGCAAGTCGATATTCATGGGTGGAGGGATATTTTGCTAATCTTAAACAAGAATATTTTATTAATGTAAAAAAAAACATTTGTACAAAATGAGAATTAAAAAATAAAATAAAATAAAAATCAGACTTTTGGGGAGGAGCCAAGATGGCTTATGTGAAGCTAGCATGCTCTCAGAGCTTTTCCTTACCAAAGTTAAATGAAGCTTCTACTCTGACATTCCCACTACAGATTCCACCAAGAAAAAGAGAAGATTCAAAGTTTTCAACTGTAGATAATGTGAAGGATCTTCAGTGAAGGTCTGTCACTTTGGGGGGGGGGGGGGAATGGAGTAAAGTCCGGGAGGCAGGAGAATGGGAAAGCCAGCAGAGGGCTTTTTTTTTTGCTTGTCTAATTTTTAAATTTTTTTTTGAGTTTTACAATTTCCCCCCCCAATCTTCCTTCGCCCCCACCACAGAAGGCATTTTGTTAGGCTTCACAATGTTTCCATGGTATACACTGATCTAAGTTGAACATGATGAGAGAGAAAACATAACCTTAAGGAAGAAAAATTAAGTATAAGAAATAGCAGAATTACATAGTAAGAAAACAGGTTTTCCCCCCAAATTAAAGGTAATAGTCTTTGGTCTTTTTTCAAACTCCACAATTCTTTCTCTAGATAAAGATGGTATTCTCCATCACAGATACCCCCCAAAATTGTCCCTGATTGTTGCACTGATGGAATGAGCAAGTCCATCAAAGTTGGTCATCACCCCTATGTTGCTGTTAGGGTGTACAGTTTTTCTGGTTCTGCTCATCTTGCCCAGCATCAGTTCATGCAAATCCTTCCAGACTTCTCTGAATTACCATCCCTCCTGGTTTGTAATAGAACAACAGTGTTCTATAATATATACCACTATTTGTTCAGTCATTCCCCAAATGATGGACATTCACTCAATTTCCAATTCTTTGTTACCACAAACAGAGCTGCTATGAATATTTTGTACAAGTGTAGTTTTTATCCTTTTTCATGATTTCTTAGGTTATAGACCCAGTAGTGGTATTGCTGGATGAAAGGGTATGCACACTTTTATTGCCCTCTGGGCATAATTCCAGATTGCTTCCCAGAAAGACTGGATGAGATCACAGCTCCAACAACAACGGATTAGTGTCCCAGATTTCCACATCCCTTCCAAAAGTGAACATTGTCCTTTCTGGTCATATTGGTGTGATGGTGTGAGGTGGTACCTCAGAGGTGCTTTAATTTGCATTTCTCTAATTCGTAATGATTTACAGAAATTTTTTGTAGGACTGGATAGCTTTGTAAATCCCAGTTTTTAAATTCCGTCTAAAACCATCAATAAATATTATACGTGATGGGAATAAACTTGGAGTATTTCCAGTAAGATCAGGTGAAACAAGGATGCCCATTATCACCATTACTATTCAATATAGTATTAGAAATGCTAGTAGTAGCAATAAGGGAAGAAAAAGAAATTGAGGGAATCAGACTTGGCAATGAGGAAGCAAAACTTACACTCTTTGCAGATGATATGATGGTATTCATCTAAAAATCTCCTTGAAAACAATTAACAAATTCAGCAAAGTAGCAGGATATAAAATAAACCGACATAAATCATCAGCATTTGTATATATGAACAACAAAGCCCAAGAACAAGATATAGAAATCCCATTTAAAGTAACTGTAGACAACATTAAATACTTGGGAAATCTGCCTCCCAAGACAAACCCAGAAACTGTATGAGCACAATTATAAAGCACTCCTCAGCCAAATAAAGTCAGACAAAAATAAATGGAAAAATGTAAAATGCTCATGGTTAGGTTGAGCTAATAAAATAAAAATGATACTTCTACCCAAATTAAAGTACTTATTCAGTGTCATACCAATCAAACTACCAAATAACTACTTGACTGAGTTTGAAAAAATAGTAACAAAATTCATCTGGTGCAACAAAAGGACAAGAATAGCAAGGGAAATGATGGAAAAAATGTCAAGAAAGGTGGCTTAGCTCTACCAGATCTAAATCTATACTAAAAAGCATCAGCCATCAAAACTTCCTGGTACTGGCTAAGAAATAGAGTAATGGATCAGTGGATTAGAATAGGTTCAAAAGAAATTACAGTAAATGACTACATCAATCTAATATTTGACAAATCCAAAGACATCAGCTTCTGGGATAGGAACTCACTGTTTGACAAAAATTGTTGGGAAACTGGAAAATAGTATAGCTAAAACTAGGCAGAGATGCAAATCTCATATCCTATACCAAAATAAAAGTAAAAATAGGCATAGGATTTAGACATAAAGAGCAATATCATAGATAAATTAATAGAACAAAAAATAGTCTATCTGATCTATGAAAAAGAGATAAATTTATGACCACACAAGAATTAGAGCACATTATTAACTGTAAAATGAATGATTTTGACTATATTAAATTTAAAATGTTTTACACTAATAAAATTAATGCTACCAAAATTAGAAGGAAAGCAAGAAGCTGGGAAACAGTCTTCACATCTAGGAATTCTGATAAAGGTCTCATTTCTAAAATATATAGAGAATTGCATCAAATTTATGAGATTAAAAGTCATTCCCACTTGATAAATGGTCAAAGGATATGCAGTTTTTAAATGAAGAAATTAAAGTTATCTATAATCATATGAAAAAATACTCCAAATCACTATTGATTAGAGAAATGCAAATTAAAACAACAATGAGGTAACATCTCATACTTATGAGATTACCCAAGAATGGCTTAGCAAACTGTGGTATATATATATATGTCATGGAACACTATTGTTCTATTAGAAACCAGAAGGAATGGGATTTCAGGGAAGCCTGGAGGGATTTGCATGAACTGATGCTGAGTGAGATGAGCAGAACCGGAAAAACACTGTATACCCTAACAGTAACATGGGGGTGATGTTCAACCTTGAAGGACTCTCTCATTCCATCAGTGCAACAATCGGGAACAATTTTGGGCTGTCTGTAAAGGAGAGTGCCATCTGTATCCAGATAAAGAGCTGTGGAGTTTGAACAAAGTGCAAGGACTATTCCCTTTAATTTAGAAAAAAAACAGATATCTTATTGTCTGATCTTGTTACCTCTTAGACTTCTTGTCTCTTTCTTAATGATATGATTTCTCTCTCATCACACTCAATTTGGATCAATGTACAACATGGAAACAAAGTAAAGACTGACAGATTGCTTTCCGTGGGGTTTTGGGGGGAGGGAAGTAAGATTGGGGGGGAAATGTAAAACTCAAATAATATATTTAATAAAAAAACAATTAAAAAAAACTCCAAACTCAAAAAAAAGAAGAGATAAAGGGAAGATGATCAGTGTTGGAGAAGTTGTGGGAGGATTAGGACATTAATGCATTGCTGGTGGAGTTGTGAATAGATCCAACCTTTCTGGAGAGCAATATGGAACTATGCCCAAAGAGCAATAAAACTGTTCATTCCCTTTGACCCAGCAATTCCAATTCTAGGTCTATATCCAGAAGAAATTATAAAAAATGGAGAAAATCCTACATGTTCAAAAATATTCATAGCAGCTCTTTTTGTAGTGGCAAAGAAATGGAAATTGAGGGGTTGCTCATCAATTGAGAAATGGCTAAACAAGTTATGATATATGCATACTATGGAATACTATAGTTGTATAAGAAACCATAAATGGTCAGATTCTAGAGAAGCATGGAATGATTTATGGAATCTGATGACGAGAGAAGAGAGTAGAAATAAGAGAACAATGCACACATCAACATTATGAGATGAACAACTTTGATGGAACCAGCTCTTCCTCCAGCTTCCAAAGGAAGAAAAACAAAATAAAACAAAACACATGGGGGGGGGGGGAAGACTACCCTTTCGAATCTGATGAACACTTTATAAAAATTATCTCTTTTGTATCTCCTTCCTTTAATCCTAATTCCTCATGCTGAAAATTACTAATTTGTAAACATGTTTATCAAACTATGTACGTAAAAATGCTAATCTGACTGTTCTCTGCTGAGGCAGGCTGTGGGAAGGGAACTTGGAGGGAAATTTTGTAACTTGGAACTATACATGTGAATATGGATGAAAATAAATAAATTAAAAAAAGAGAGAATGCTTGAAAATCTTCCATTTCATTGAATGTCTATTTCCCCCCCTGAAGGATCATATTCTGTTTTGGTGGATAGGTGATTCTTTGGTATAATCCTAGTTCCTTTGCCTTCCATAATATCATATTCTAAGCTTTAATGTAGAAGCTGCAAAATTTTGTATTATCTTGTGATTTCATGATATTTGAATTATTTCTTTCCAGCTGTTGGCAATATTACTCCTTGACCTGAAAACTTTGAAATTTGACTATGATAATCTTGGTAGTTTTCATTTTGGGATGTCTTTCATGAGATCAATTTCTATTTTACCTTCTGTTTCTAGAATATTGGGGAAGTTTTCCTTGATAATTTCTTGAAAGATGTCTAGGCTTTATTTTTATCAAGTCTCTCGGATAGTCTGAGAATTTTTAAATTATCTCTCCAATAACTATTTTTCAAGTCAGTCATTTTCCAAAGAGTTATTTCACATTTTCTTCTATTTCTTTATTCTTTTGTTATTTTTTTTACTGTTTCTTGATGTCTCATATAGTCATTACTTTTTATTTGCTCAATTCTATTTTTTAAGGAATTATTTTCTTCAAAGAACTTTTTTGCCACCTTTTATTCTTAGTCATGTCTACTTTTTAAGTTTTTTTCTTTTTTCTTTTTTTTTTTAGTTTCATTGTATTTTGTTTTGTTGAACATTTCCCAGTTACATTTTAATAGTTTGGCTCGCTCTGGAGTGTTTTGATCTGTATGTGCTATATTTGACACCTTTGCTTTGGAATAATTGCTGGATACTGCATTGAAGAGAGTCCTTAAGTCTTGCAGTTATTTTTCTTTACACTTTTGTAGTCCTATAAATTATTTTCCTGGTTTTGCCTACTTCACTATAGGTCACTTTACACAATTTCTCCCAGGTTTTTAAAGAATCCATCTCTTTTTGTTATTTTTTTTTATAAAGCAATGATTCCATTACATTCACATACCAAAAATTGTTCATCCACTTCCCTGACAGGCACCTCCTTAGTTTCCAATTTTTACTATAACAAAAAGTGCTGTTACTGGTATTTTTTGTACATGGAGGTCTTTTTCCTACTTCATTTGATTCTTTGGGGGTGTGACTTTTTGAGGGGGGAGGAAGTTATTGGCTTTGTTAATTTATGATTTCAACAATGCCTGTCCTCTCATATATTCTCCAACGATTATTAGAAGTCATTTTTTGACATCCTTGCCAATCTAATGGTATGAATGGAACCTTAAAATCATTTTAATTTGAATTAAATACTATTTGGAATATTTTTTTCTCCTGATTGATAACTTGCTTTTTTTATCTTTTTGAGAACTGCTTGTCTGTTCATAGCCTTTCATCATTTATCTCTTGGGGAAGTGATCCTGAGTTCTTGGAAAGGCTTCTCTAGTACTGACCAGGCAATAGACCAGGTGTACTTAAACTTTTTTTTTTTTTAGTATTAAGGACCCCTTTGGCAGCCTTGTAAAACTTTTGGACTGTTTCTCTGAATGTTTTTCAAAAACACAAAGTAACAGTATTTCAAAGGAAATCAATTACATTGGCAGTTATCAAAATGGTAAACAAAAAACAAAAACAGACAAAAAACCTCCAGGTTAAGAATTCTTGTAACTGATGGTTTTTTTGTTGTCTGAGAACTAGTTTATCCAAAATTACAAGATATTCCCCAGAGGGAAAAGTTTCTGTATTGAATCTGAGGGGTTTATTTTCAGAGACTAGAAAGTTCATCCAATTCTCTCACTATTTAGTAGCAAATGTTCTCTAAAGGTATGATTTATACATATATCAGAGAAATTGAGAATAATCCATATACATTGATTCCATCTTTTTAAAAATTTAATTTTAAGATATGAATTCCTTCTGTCCCCCTTACCACAAACTGAGAAAGCAAGGAGAACAAAACCTTTGTTATAAACATGTATAATTAAACAAAAAATTCCACATTGGTATGCTTTAGTTTGCACTCCGAGTCCATCATCTATGTCAGGAGCTGGGTCCATCATGAGTCCTTTGGATTTATTATATGGATCGCTGTATTGATCAGAACAGTTAAATTTATCTCAACTGATTTTCATTACAATATTGCCATCACTGTTATAATGTTCTGGCCCTGCTTACTTTAATTCTACATCAGTTTCTCTGAAACTCTTCATCATTTCTTACAGAATAGTATTATAACACATTCATATATGCTAATTAGTTCAGTCATTCCCCAATTGATGACACCACCCTCATTTTCCAATTCCTTTGACAAAAATAGCTATAAATATTTTTGTACATAGGAATTCTTTTCCTCCTTAAGTTTTTTTTTTCATCACCAAATTTTTATGCTTCCTTTTCCATATGGCCAATTTTACTTTTTAAGGTATTATCATTTTCATTTTTTTGTACCTCTTTTAACCATTTGACTTACTTTTTTTAGGTGTTATTTTCTTTAGTATTTTATTTGTCTCCTTTATTAAGCTGTTGACTCTTTTGTTCATTATTTTCTTGCCTCACTCATTTCTCTTACCAATTTTTCCTTTACCTCTCCTACTTGATTTTGAGCTCTTCAATGACCTGAGACCAATTCATATTTTTCTTCAAGTCTTTGAATGTAGGAGCTTTAATTTTGTTATCTTCTGAGTATATGTTTTGATCATCCTTTTTGCTATAGTAATTTTCTATGGTCAGAACTTTTTCTGTTGTTTACTCATTTTTTCAGCATATTACTTGACTTTTACCTCTTTGTTAAAATAGGGATTTACTTCCAGGGTGGAGGGCACCCTGTCTCAAGCTTTTGAGGTTTTGTTTCTAGGAATTTTTAAGTTTTCAGTTCTTCCAAAGTTGTATGATCTAAGGAGAGGTGTTTTACTAATCTCCTGACCTGTATTCCAGCCTGTGAGTAACCACAAGCACTCTTTTCTTGCCCTGAAATTGTGCAATCACAAGCTCCGGTGTGCCAATGCTCCTCCTCACCCTGTAATTGCCAACCAGGACTGTGACCTAGATCCAAGGATGAATAAAGCAACAGAGTCCTGCTTCAGTGTCAGCAAAGAGCTCCCCCAATCTTTTGATAAGTTATTCAATCTCATTACCATCTGTGGGTTGTAATTTCTAGAAGCAGTAGCTGCTGCTGCTGATTCAGTGTCTCCCAAGGACTGCTCCTGTTTGCTGAGGCTGCATCTGCACTGGCGTGGCTGCACTTGACTGTGGTCCACTCTCACCCAGGTATGATAGACTTTTCCTGCTGATCATCTTAGTTGTCTTTGGCTGGAAAATTATTTGATCCCATCTTTCTGTGGGTTTTGCTGCTCTAGGAATGGTTTTCTGGCATTATTTAAAGGGGTTCTGAGGGGTTTGGGGGAAAACTCTGGCAAGTCACTGCTTTTTCCTTGCCATCTTGGCTCTGCTCTGGCTGATATCACTATTTTTAAAACTGTCATCATTATTAAAAGACAGTTTGATAGAAAGGTTGTGACTGAGTTATGTATGATGGAGTGATTGTAAAAAAATTATTGGATAGGAAAAAGATAAAAAAGAGCAATTATCTCATAAAAATTAAAAGAATGAATATATTAAAACAAGCTATTTTAGCAAATTATATGCCAATAAATTTAACAATTTAAGTGAAATAGAAATCTTCAAAACCATAACTTGCCTAGATTAGCAGAAGAGGAAATAGAATGTTTAATAGAGTCATTTTAGAGGCCATAAATGAGCTTCCTAAGCAAATAGCACCAAGATCAGATGGATTTAAAGATCAACTAATTCCAATATTAAATAAATTACTTGGAATAATCAGCAAAGAAAGGATCCTATAAAACTTCTCTTATGAAACAAATATGATACTTAAATCAGAAAGAGTAAAAACAGAAAAAGAAAATTATAGACCAACTTCACTAAAGAATATGGATACAAAAAATCCTAAATAAAATAAAAGCTAGAAGATTACAAAGAATATATATTATTATTATCAAGTGTAATTTATTTCAGGAATGCACAGAGGGTTTAACATAAAGAAAACTATTAAAATGATTGATTACATCAATATTCAAAGTTAAAAACGATATTAAAAGATGCAGAAAAACTTTAACAAAGTTCAATGCTTGTTTTTATTAAAAAAAACCAACTTGATGATCAACCTTGATGGACTTGCTCATTCTATCAGTACAATGATCAGGGACAATTTTGGGCTGTCTGTAATGGAGAATACCATCTGTATTCAGATAAAGAACCATGGAGTTTGAACAAAGTTCAAGGACTATTCCCTTTAATTCAGAAAAAAAACAGGTATCTTATTGTCTGATCTTGTTATCTCTTATACTTTTTGTTTCTTCCTTAAGGATATGATTTCTCTCTCATCACACTCAATTTGGATCAATGTACAACACAGAAACAAAGTAAAGATTGACAAATTGCTTTCTTTGGGGGTGGGGTGGGGGAGGGAAGTAAGATTGGTGGAAAAATTGTAAATTCAAAATAAATAAAATCTTTAATTAAAAAAAAAAACAACTTGAGGGGCAGCTAGGTGGCAGAGTGGATAGAGCACCGGCCCTGGAGTCAGGAGTACCTGAGTTCAAATATGATCTCAGACACTTAATAATTACCTAGCTGTGTGGCCTTGAGCAAGCCACTTTACCCCATTTTCCTTAAATAAATAAAATTTAAAAAGAAAGAAAATTGAAACACAGAACAATTTATAAAGTAAGAGAGAGCAAAGTTAGATTGTAAAATGGATCATTTTGATTGGGTTTTGTACATATAAAATAATATGGCCAAGATCAGAAGGAAAGTAGAAAATTGGGGGAAAATTTTTTTATAGTTAATCAGATAAAGGTCTCTCATCTCAAATATCTAAATACATAAAGAACTTTGCTAAATCTATGAGAATATGAGTCATTCTCCATTTCATAGTCAAAAGAAATTCAGAGGCAATTTTCCAAAGAAAAAAAAACAAAACACTCTCTATATTATTATTGTTCAGAAAAATGTGAATTAAAGCAGTCTTGCGATATCATTCCAAACATTCCAGTTAAGTTAAAATGATAGAAGGGGAAAGTGAAAAACATTAAAGAGGATGTGGAAAAACTTGGGCCACTAACTCATTTACATGATAATGTTCTCATATATTTAAAAGGAATAACAAGTTGCACATAGCAAATTTAGTTTCATTTGCAATCATTTTTTAATTGTACTGTGTTATGAAAATGCTTGCTTTATTCCATAAATTAAAATGACAAGTCTTTTATTTTTTCATGAAAGTGTCTGTTACATTTCCCAGCTTATAGACTCCTTGATGAATTAATGGCAAAATGATAAATCTAAGCTAGAAAGATCTTTACAAACCATCTGGCTGCAGCCACTTATTTCACTGAGTAAGAAATTAAGATCCCCAAAGCAAAGTGGCTTAATCCATTCCCTCTTTGTTTAACTAATTATGCCTCATCTTCTAAGCCTCTGTTCAAGTTTCCTATCCTTAAAAGTTTTTCCTGCCCCCATCAGTCTTTTCCTCCCTAGTCACTGGTGTCATCATAGTCATTAACTCATATGGCAGTTGAATAAATAGAGGAATGCTTGAAGACAGGTTATAATTTATTGGTATAACTAAAGTCAGAAAAAGACTAAAGGATTATCTCACAGAAATGTTTTTCTTCTGCTGAACTTGTGCATGAATAAGATCTTGGTACTGATTTAATCTTTGAGTTTTGTGGACATGATACTCCCCAATGATCCAGATCACCTTAAGGATATAACCCAGAATAAATCACATACCTAGGAACAGAGCATATTTCATTGTGGCAACAAGAGTTAGCATGCTAAATGATATACCATCAAAGCATCTTTGGGAAGACCCTTCTAGTAATACTGTACATATCTAATATGTATATAGTTACTTATAAGTTGATTCTCATTAAAATTCAACTTTCTTGAGAACAGGCCCTCTGTTTTTACTTATGTGTATATGTACACACACACACACACACACACACACACACACACACACATATGCCAAGCACTTAAAACAGTGTCTGAAAAATATATGATAAACGTTCATTAAGTGACTTATTTTTTTAAGATATATGAGGAGTCATTGGAGAATTTTATCTTTTGTTTTAAAACTCATTTTGACTCAATTGCTCCATAAACTTATCTAATAATATTTAATAGTCATTGAAAGTCAGATAAAAATACATCAATCAAGGAGTAAACCATGTGCTAATGGAGCATGAACTTTGAGATCACTACAAGGGGAAAAGAAGTATTTTATCCTGTAGTTTAACAAATTGAGAATAAGGAAATTTATTTAAATAGGTCAATTTGAAAAATGCTTTAATTTAGAAAAAATTTATAAAATATGATTAAAAACTTTTTAAGGCATAAATCCAATAGTGTAAGGGTTTATTACCATTTGTTCAATCTTCAACTTACCTTTAACTTGCTTGTTTCTGTTGATGGAAAGCTTCCAAATAATCCTTTAGTTTTCTCACCAATTGTGACAGAGGAATTTGTTTGCTATGAATTAAAAAAAATTAAAATATAGAACTGGATTACAGAAGTATATATTATTTAAAGACTAATAAAAATTAACTTACTGTAAGCAAAATAGAACAAAACATCTAACAGTAATAAAACCTATTATTATAAATTAATTGTTAAATCTATCAGGTAGCTTGATAAAATAAATTATTTTTACTCTTAGGACAAAACATTAACCTAAAGAGAATCACATAATTTAACATTTGACAACACAGGGTTGAAATTCTATATTGGTTTGAAAAGTGACGTTACTTTAATTATTGGATAACTACATTTTGATAAATTCTGTCCATTTACTTTGTACTATAATTTTACAGATTTATTTCTTTTTTAATATACCAGAGCTATGTTAGAAACAAATGGTTTAGAAATCCTATTTTCTAACTGCTAAATTTACCTGCTTCATAGTTATTATAAAATTATGATTATAAGATTTTTAATATTTTGTTTTGAATGATGCTTTTAATTTAAAGAAGTAAAAATAGGACCCATTAATCTTAACTCTCCCAATGATGCAAAGCAGGCAGGTAGTTATGGCATAGATGGAGGTACCTATTTGAAAAGACAAATTTTACATCTTTTGAAGGAATACAAAAACTTACGTCAAAATGAAAGGAAATAATTTTTGAATATGAGATTTAATCACTGGAGAAATTCCAATGTGTTTGGGTTATTTGGCCTGGATCAATAATCATATTGTTTAGAAAGGACATATTGTCTTTAATGAATCATGTTTTTATGCACACACATATATCTTTATATATATATATGTATGTATTATATATATATATATTTATATGTGTACATAAACACACGCTATGTAACAATAAATATTCATTAGACACAGTTCATCTTGATCCCTTAAATTTTTTTTTAAATTACTCTTTTTTTCCCTAGGGTAAATCCTATCATTTGGTCATAGAATTTATTGGAAAAATAATAATTCACTCTTCAAAAACAGAAGCTGTATGGACAACTTTGCTTTGTGGAATTTTTTTTTTTTTTAGGTTTTTGCAAGGCAAACGGGGTTAAGTGGTTTGCCTAAGACCACACAGTTAGGTAATTATTAAGTGTCTGATACCGGATTTGAACCCAGGTACTCCTGACTCCAGGGCCTGTGCCTTATCCACTGCACCACCTAGCCGCCCCCGCATTGTGGAATCTTATAAAAAATTGAGGCTATCCTTTGCAGTTTCCTTCTTGTCAATGCTGTACTTCAAATCACCTCAATCCCTTCCTTTACATTGCACTCTCTCCTCCTTTGTTCTAACTACATAGGAAGAAGAAACCCTTCCCCACTTGAGCCTTTGGCATTACCTTCTCTTTCGAACAAGTGTATATCCTTTCAAAAGGGTTCATTCTCTCCATAGGTTTTATTCTTTCTTTATCCACTGGCTCATTTATCACTTCTAGGAGAAAAGAATGAAAACAGAGGGTTATTCCAAAATAAATCTCAGAGTCTGTTTCAAAACTGAGTATACAAACAATTATCTAGTTATCAGAAATAACTAGTTATCAATATTAGCTGAATATAAAGAATTTTCATACTGTCTAAATGACAACAAGCAATTTAATTCATTCAGGTGTTTGGTTTTCATGCCAGCAGTTTAGTTTGAATCTTTAGTTCACCTGAAGTAACCTAAAATTTAAAAATGTCAATTGTGCCACCATTTCTCCTTTGTTCATTGGAAGGAAAAAAAAGAAAGTTGAGAAAATAACTAGCTAGATATAGATCCAGAAAGAAAAACGTTTCAGTGCTCCAGAAGTAAACCAGAGTCAGGTAAGAAGCATTTGAAGACTGCATCAGAGCATGAAAATACACAAAAAAAGAAGAGATTCAGGCAAAGACAAAGAGAGAACAAGCATAAAGAGAACCATATAGTGCTAGAGTCTAAAACAGAAAACCGGAGCCACAGAGGCCACTGATAGTGCCAATCAGTGGTAAAAAGAGAGGCAATCTCTCACTTCAAATGTTATATCTTATTTTCCATTAGAATATTAAATATACTATAATTGCTAAAGTCAATTCAAGTAATAAATCAAGTTAATTTTATATTAAATCCATAATAAATAATTTTAAAAATAAATATTTATTGGTCTTGTTTTTATAACACCTGCATTTCTGAAATGCGGTCTTCCCCATCCCATTTCCAGTGACACCGTGAGAATAAAGAATAAAAGAGACATCCCAAAATCTAACAAAGGTTCAGAATTGACTGGAATTCTGAATTTTTAGTTCACTGCAAATAGTCCTTCATTGCCCCTTTAGTGATTTGGACTATTGCCATCTGTTAGTCCAAAGGAGAGTTGAGTACTTACTGAGAATTTTAAAAGGCATTAATGGTCTATGCTCTCAGTCTGAGAAGTGAGAAGGTAAGAGTTCCCAGTGCTTCTCAGGACTTAATGAGCCTACCTAGTAACAGACATTCTGGTATATTAAATATAGAGAGGTCAGAGGTTAGTTGCAGATGTAAAATAATGAAAATAATAAAATTAGGACAGACAGCCCAAACCTCTAAACGTTAAGAATTTTACTAATTCAGGACTCTGAAAATGACATTTTCTTGATTTTTTTTCAGATCTAAATAGCAGAGATGTCAACACATAGACTTAAGGACCAACATATTGTCCCTTGGCTAAAGGGTGAGCTAAATGTTGTAAATGTATGTTATAAAATTAAATTTCCAGTGATAGATTTTCAAAGAAAAAGCAGTAATTGATCAAAGGTCCAGAACCTATACCCACTGCAGGGAAAAGATAGGCAAAACATGAGAATATTTTGCTTTATCCAATCTAGCAGTGAGAAAAAAAGCAAGAAAGATTGAGTACTGGGGGAACAATTCTACTGTCTATAGTATCACCCAATATTGTTACATTAGCAAAAATAACCAACATACTGAAAAAGAATGTAGTTTTCTCACTCACAATTTTCTATCCACCTCTGTAAAGAAGAGAGAAAGATATCATTTTTATCACTTTTCTTTGGAATTAAGTTTAAAGAATTCAGTGTTGATTTATTTGTTGTTGTAGCTTTATTTACATTTTTATAATCATTGTATATATTTTTTCCTGGTAATGCTTTCCTTATCTTGCAACAGTTCATATAAGACTTCTCATGTGACTCTGTATTCATTTTGTTAGATATTAAAAATAATATTCTACTAATCAGTCATAATTTATTTAGTCATTACCCAATTGATTGTATCTTTTTTGTTTCCAATTTTTTTGTTACTACAAATAGTACTACCATACATATTTTAATATCTTTAGGACCTTACTTTTTGTCACTAATCTCCTTAGGTATATAAGCCTACCAGTAGAGTCCCTGGATTAAAGATATAGACATTTCAGTTACTTTATTCCTAAAATTCTAAAATGTTTTCTGGCATGGCTGGACCAATTAGCATTTCCACTGATAATGAATTCTATTATTATTATCTTTTTTATTATTTTTATTATATATTTAGAAGTTACATGAAAAACATTTTAAACATTCATTAAAAAAAGTTTAAATTCCAAATTCTTTCCCTCCCTTTGGTCCCTCCACCTTCTATGAAAAACAAGCAACTTGATACTTATTTTACATGTGAAGACATGCAGAACTATTTCTATAGTAGTCATGTTGCAAAAGAAAACAAAAAAAAACCGATAAAAATTTAATTTAAAAAAATTATGCTTCCATCTGCCTTCAGGGTTTATCATTTCTCTCCCTGGAGGTGGATAGTATTTTTCATCACAGATCCTCTGGAATTATCTTGGATAATTGTCTTGATCATAATAGATGACTTGATTTTAAATAGATAAAACTTGTTTTAAGAAAGACTCCATTTGTTCCTATACTTTCTTACGTTTTTTAACAAGAATAGGCATTGCATTTTTTCAAAGACTTCCTCTGCATCTACTGAGTTATTCATATGATTTTTGTCATATTTATTATTGATGTGGTCAGTTATGCAGATAGTTTCCCTAATACTGACCAGTCCTGCATTCCTCATATAATGTCAACTTACTCATAGTGACATCTTTGTGTCATATTGCTATAACCACCTTGCAAGTATTTTATTTAATATTTTGCATACAGAAAATTGGTGAATGATTTGGTTTTACTCTCCCTGGTTTAGTGTATGATACAATATTACAATATCATAAATAGAATTTTTGTAGGATACCTTCTTTACCTATTTTTTAAACTTATTTAGTATTCAAGTTATTTGTTCCTTAAATATTTGTTTGCATTTCACTTATAAATACATCTGCTCCTGGATTATTCTATTTCCTCTTCTGTCAATCTTGGATTTATACATTTTAAAATATTTATCCATTTCATTTAGATTGTTAGTTTTACTAACATTTAATTGGGCATAATAACTACTAATAATTGCTCTAATTTCATCTTCATCGGTGATGTAAACACCCTTTTCATTTTTGATGCTGGTAATTTGATTATCTTCTTTTTTAAAAAAATCGAATTTTTATCTCTTTTGTGGATTACCCCCTCCCCCATAAAATCCTAGTTTTATTTATAAGTTCATTATTTTTACTTTTATTTATTCATCTCTTTTTTTGATTTTCAGAATTTTCATATTTTGTTTTAATTAGGAAATATTAATTTGTTCATTTTCTAGGTTTTTTAAAAATTGCATGACCAATTCATTGATCTACACTTGTTCTCTTTCATTGATATATGTGTTTAGAGCTATAAAATTTTCCCCAAGTACTGCTTTAGCCGTAACCCACAAATTTTGAAATGTTTCATTGTTTCCATTCTATTTAATAAAATTACTGATTGTTTCTATGGTTTGTTCTTTAACACACTTGTTCTTTCAGACTTCTTTCCAATTAATTTTTTAAATTAAATTTATTTTTCCAACTATGTGCAAAGACCATTTTCTTCAATTAATTTTTAATCTATGCTTCAATGGGTTCTTATTGAAGACAATTTTTAGTTGCCTTTAATTATGGTCTAAAAAAAAGGGTACATTCAATAATTCTGCTTTTCTTTGAGATTTTTATGCCCTAATACCTGGTTAATTTTTGTGTTCAGCTAAGAAAAAAGATATTCTTTTTTCTACTTCTATTCAATTTTATCCAGAAAGCTATCATATTTAATTTTTCTAAAATTGTATTCCTTTTCTCAACTTTTTTCTTACTTCCTTATGATTAAATCTATCTAATTCTGAGAAGAAAAAGTTGAGGTCCCCCACTGTGTATTGAAATATTTTCCCTTCAAGAGTTAAATGTTATATCATTTGGTAGTTATGTTTTTCATTACTATTCATTATCTATGGTGCCTTATAGCAATATGTACTTTCCCTCTTATCCCTTGTCATTAGCTTTATTTTTGTTTTTTTCTGAGATCAAAATTATTATCTTTAATTATTATTTTTAACTTTAGTCACAGTTGTTTGTCATTTGTGTCCTCATTTGGGATTTTCACAGCAAAATCACTGGAGTGGTTTCCATTTTCTTCTCCAGTTTATTTTTCAAATGATAAAACTAAGGCAACTAGGGCTAAGTGACTTGCCCATGGTCACAAAGCTTACAAGTACCTGAGGTCAGCTTTAAACTCCAGACCTGGCACTGCTTCCTAGCTGCCCCTTTGATGAAGCATACTAGATTCCCTTATTTTAACTCCCTGTATGTCTATTTCAAGTGTATTTTTGTAAACAACATTCACATTCAAAAATATGATTACCACTCTATTACCCTCCAACCTACTTTCTTCTATTTATTCTTTTCTCTTTCTCTTTTTACACTGTCCCTTTTGTAAAGAGTTTTGCTTCAGATCAGTGCCATCTTTTTTCCATTCTCTCCTTTCTAACACCTCTCCCTTACCCATCTCTAACACTTCTAACACCCATCTCTTTCCCCTCCTACTTCCCTGGTGGGTAAGACATCTCCATTATCAGTTGAACACCCACGAATATTTCCCTCTTCAAATTGATTTAGGTATGAGTGAGCTTCGAATGTTGCTGGTCCCCTTCATTTTTCCTACTACTATAAAAGTTCTTCTGCATACCTTGTTTATATGAGATAATTTTCCTCATTATTCCTCTTCCTTTTTCACCCTGCCCATTTTATATCACCCCAACATAAACAACTCACTCCCAAACCCTCTTTCTATGTAGAATCCTTCTAACCACCCTAATAATGATAAAATTCTTAGAAGTTACATATATTATAGTTTCATATAGAAAGGAAAATACCTCTTCAATATCATTTAAGCAATTAATTTCAATTACTTTTACAAAGCAATAGTTACAGATTCCAGAGGACTAATGATGACTCATGTTACCTAAGGGGAAAACTAATGTTAGATTATATTTTTACATATGAATCCATCTATTTCCTCAAAAAGGACAGCTTTTGCTTGTTAATTCCTTGCCTTTGTTTATCCTGCAAACAGAAGTCAATCTGAGCTAAGGTCCTCCTCAGAGGGTGTCCTTACTGTACCTCCCCTTACCACCCCCTCCCCATGAAAAATTAATAGGGAAAAGTTCAGAAAGCTTAACCCATTAACTCATTAAAATACTCATCAATCAGAGTAGGTCCAAATGCTGTAGTCAGGCTAATCAGAAGGAAGACACACTTAGGTATAAAGATACTGTTGGCCCTAGTTCTGGGTCTTGGGGGACATAGCAGGCCCTTAATAAATGCTCCCTTCCTTGCATGATGGTTAAAAAAAAGGGGGCTAAACTACAAAGCTGCCTCAGCCTCAAAGTTGCCTTGGTCTCTTCCTTGGCAATTTACATTTTCTGGATTCAGACCATGCTATAAGTATCTTCTAGGGCAAGGGAGAAGAAGGATTGGCCAATGAACCACTACAACCGCAGGTGGGACTTGAAATGAAATAAATCTAGGAGGTTTTTAAGGGTGAATTAATTAAATGATTGACCAAATATAGAAGGTGAATAATATTATAAATATCCAAAATTCCCTTGGTAGAAAAAAAGGTTCTCCAAACCTCTTTTAAGTGGGTAAGACTGACCTTAGCTGGATTTCAATCTTCTTACCTTCAGTACATGTCCCAGTTCTTCCTTTAATTCTCCTAATTTTCTTCTCTGGGTATGCTAAATAAATGCTTACTCCTTATTACATGACAGGAGGATTGTGGGAAAGGTGTTCACTTTATACCCTGGGATTCCTAACCTAGGAGTATAAGTAGGAAGCAGACTGATTCTCACCATGTTTCTTCTTAATTGGTCAGACAGGATCAAAATCTCATTTAGGTATCAGGAATTAGCTACACTTTTGTTTGTACATCCATCGTGAATTGTGGAAGCTGCTAGGGAAGGGGTGCTGAGTGAGTTCTTAAAAATCAGTGTTTTGGGGGTGGCTAGGTGGCAAAGTGGATAGAGCACTGGTCCTAGAATCAGGAGAACCTGAGTTCAAATCCAGCCTCAGACACTTAATAATTACCTAGCTGTGTGGCCCTTGGGCAAGCCACTTAAACCCATTGCCTTGCAAAAAAAAAAAAAAAAAAAAAAAGGAATCAGTGTTTTCTGTATATGTATAAACCTCTATCATATTACTTGCTGTCATAGGGAAGGGGGAGGAAAGGATGGGAGGTAGAAAAACGTGAAACTCAAAAGTTTACAAAAAGATAAATGTTGAAAACTATCTTTGCATGTAATGGTAAAAAAATAAAATAACATTTTAAAAAGAATTAATATTCTCCTATGCCCAAAGGACAATAATCTGCATATCCTTTTACCAAGCAAAACCACTACTAAGTCTGTATCCCAAAGAGATCACAAAAAAGAGAGAGAGAGAACCACATGCATAAAAATATTCATTGCAGCTCTTTTTGTACTTTCAAAGAATTAGAAATTGCGGGGATGCCCATAAATGACTGACAAGCTGTGATATATGAATATAATGGAATATTATTGCTCCACAAGAAATAGTGAGCAGACAGATATCAGAAAAACCTGGAAAAACTTACATGAACTGATCCTGAGTGATATGAGCAGAACCAGAACAGTCTATACCTTATCAGCAATATTGTGTGATGATCAACTGTGATAGACTCAGCTCCTTTCAACAATACAGCAATCAAATTAAATTCTAAAACCACCTGTTATGGAAAATGTCATCCACATCTAGAGAAAGAACTATGGAAACTGAATGCAGGACAAAGCATACTCATACCTTTTTAATTATGCTTTTTGTTTTTTTTCTTCTCATAGTTTCCCCCTCCCCCCTTTATTCTGATTCTTCCTTTACAGTGATTAATATGGAAGTATGCATAATATGATTGCACATATATAAACTATATCAGATTGTTTGCTATCCTAGAGTAGAGGGAGGGAAAATGGCAGGGAGAAAACTTTACAAAAATGAATGTTGAAATGTATCCTTAAATATAATTGAAAAAATAAATATAAATAAAAAATTAAGAAAGTTAAAAAAAAGAATGGTGTTCACTGGTAAGAGTTGTTGGAATTCCCTCTGGTCCTTTAGATGCAACTAGACTTTCTCTGTGATGCAAAATTCCTTTTCTGGGTGTGTATACTTGTGTGTGTGTGTGTGCATGTGTGTGTGTGTGTGTGTGATTATGCACATGCAAGTGTATAAAGTGAGGACTGAGGAAAATGCTTAGCCTGTCATTTCATTGCAAACACAACCAGAAAGAAGCCCAATGGTGTCTTGGGGAGGGGGGAAGGAAGCTCATATCTTTGTGATCTTTCCACTGCATTATCACTTTAAGACTTTTACTAGGACTTCTGGCCAAGATGGCGGAGAGAAGACAGGTACTGTGCTAAGGTCTCCTGATCTTTCCTCATATATAATATGAAACAAGCCTCTTAACAGAAATTTGATTGACAAAACCCAGAAAAAGAAGCTAGGAGAAGAACATCTACCTCAAGACTTGTCTTCAGGGATCATGGTTGAGCTGGGAACAGAGAGCAGAGAACCAGCACAGGGGCAGCGGGGTGAGAGACTGCGACCCAGACTAACCTAAGGTCAGCCACAAAGGCGTTGAATGTGGGAACCAAGGTCTAAGAACCAACTGGGGCATGGAGGTGTTGGTTGTGGGACTGACGATCTGGGGCTTATCAGCAGGGCTGGAGGGTGAGTTCCAGTGCAGAGAGTTGCAGACATCTATCTGCTGGACTCCTCTTGTCTAGAGGACCTCAGACTCCATACTTTCACTTCAGTGGAGTCTTCTTTCCAGAACAAACACAGTAACAGTGCTCCCCACCCCCAAGGCTGGGCAGCAGAGCTCTCTCAGATGAATAAGGAGAGTAATTACCTTTCCCCAGGGCAAAGCCAAATTTTTTAAAGATAAAAGTATCCAGAACCTCTGCCCACACCCTCTAGGCCAAGGAAAAGGGCCTCAAATCAAGGTCACAGTCACTTGGAAGAAAACAATCAGCACCCCCTACCGACAGGCCCATATGGAATTATTAAACTCAGTGAGCAAAGCCTCTAGGGATGCCCACACCAAACCTCTGTGAACTAGCCCCACCCTCAACACAAGAGCTTAGGAAAATGTAGGCCAGTAGAATGGGGGGGAACCACAGAAAAATTCCTAGAAGGAAAAGACCCTAACTCAGAGAGACCTTGAAACTCTGAGGTGACTATTATTTGGTCTCCAGCACAGAAAGATGTCCCTGAAGAAATCAGGAAAGGGGGGGCAGCTAGGTGGTGCAGTGGATAAAGCACCAGCCCTGGAGTCAGGAATACCTGGGTTCAAATCTGGTCTCAGACACTTAATAATTACCTAACCATGTGGCCTTCAGGAAACCACTTAACCCCATTTGCCTTGCAAAAACCTAAAAAAAAATCAGGAAAGAGCTTAAAAATCAGTTGGAAAATTTGGGAAAAGAAACCCAAGAGAAGATTAACATTTTGCAACAAGAAAACACAATTGGAAAATATAACTGGACAAACTGCAAAAAGAAAATAGTTCTCTCAAAACCACCATTGGTCAAATGGAAAACTCTTTAAAAAATAAAATTGACCAATTGGAAAAGGAGTAGCAAAAGGTAAATGAAGAAAATTCTTCTCTAAAAAAAGAATGCAGGGGCAGCTAGGTGGCATAGTGGATAAAGCACCCGCCCTGGAGTCAGGAGCACCTGGGTTCAAATCCAGTCTCAGACACTTAATAATTACCTAGCTGTGTTGCCTTGGGCAAGCCATTTAACCCTGTTTGCCCTGCAAAAAAAACTAAAAAAAAAAAGGATGCAGTCTGTGGAAACCAATAACATCATGAGACAACAAGAATCCATTCAATGAAACAAAAAAAATAGAAGAAAATGTAAAATAACTCATCAGCATAACATAATTCTTTTGTTATCTCTTCTTGACCTTGAGAATAGATCAAGAAGAGATAACATAAGAATTATTGGTCTTCCTGCAAACATAGAAGAGAGGGGGAAAAAAAGCCCAGATTTCATATTACAGGATTTAGTGATAGAAAACTGCCTTGATATCATGGAACCAGAGGGCAGAATAGTTACTGAAGGAATATATATTGATTTCCTCCAGAAAGGGATCCCCAAAAGGAAAATGCCAAGGAATATTGTGGCCAAATTCCAGAACTATCGGGTAAAAGAGAAAATCCTGCAAGCTGCCAGAAAGAAACAATTTAGATACAAAGGAGCCACAGTAAGGATTACCCAGGACTTGGCTGCATCAGCATTAGGAGATCGAAGAGTGTGGAATGTGATATTCTGAAAAGTAAGGGAGCTTGAAATGCAGACAAGAATTCGTTATCTGGCAAAATTGAGCCTTCTCTTCCAGGTAAAAAGATAGATATTTCATAAAATGGAACACTTTCAGCTTTTCCTGATGAAAAGACCAGAGCTTAATAGAAAATTTGGACTTCAAACAGGAGACCCAAGAGACACATGAAAAGGTAAAAAAAAAGTGTAAAGAAAAAAAACTGCTGTCCAACAAGATGAAACCAACTATAGTCCTACCTGAGATAAAGACTCTAATAAATCTCAAGAATTATAACTCCATTAGACAAAATTTTCTTATCCAGAACTGAAGGATACTCATGACTTTTGATTTACAAACAATACCTCCTTAAAAAGGGGGACAGTTGGGGCGGCTAGGTGTTGCAGTAGATAGAGCACCAGCCCTGAGGTCAGGAGTACCTGAGTTCAAATCCAGCCTCAGACACTTAATAATTACCTAGTTGTGTGGCCTTGGGCAAGCCACTTAAACCCCATTGCCTTGGAAAAACTAAAAAAAAAAGGGGGGGGACAGAAAAGAGACGGGAGGATGGAGGTGACTGAATGGGGTAAATCTCCTTACATTAAGAGGTACAAAGGACCTATCACAATAGAAGGGAAGAAGGGAGGAGGTAAAAAATCTTCATCTCATCAGATTTGGCTTAAAGTTAACATATATACACTCAGTTAGTTAAGAAACTTAACTTTCAAATACTAAAAGGGGAAAAGGGGAAGGGAGGAAAAGGGGAACTAATAGAAGTAAGGGAAGGAAGAAGGGGCAAAGGGAAAGGGGAAAGAAAGGGGAGGGGGTTGATATAGGAGGGCAAACACACTGAAGATGGTGGTATTCAGAAAGAAAATACTGGGGAATATGGATAAAGTATAAAAGGGGAAAAATAAAAACAGAGGGAAGATAGCATGGTGGGGGCAATAAAGAATTAGTAATCATAACTTTGAATGTGAATGGGATGAGGGGCAGCTAGGTGGCACAGTGGATAGATCACTGGCCCTGGAGTCAGGAGGACCTGAGTTCAAATCTGGCCTCAGACACTTAATTACCTAGCTGTGTGGCCTTGGGCAAACCACTTAACCTCACTGCCTTGCAAAAACCTAAAAAAAAAAGTGGTGAATGTGAATGGGATGAACTCTCTCTTAAAATGTAAGCAAATAGCAGAGTTAATTAAAAACCAGGATCCTACAATATGCTGCTTACAAGTAATTCATTTGAAGCAGAGAGATACATATAGAGTAAAGGTAAAAGGATGGAGCAAAATATATTTTGCTTCAGTAGAAGTGAAAAAAAGCAGGGGTAGCAATCCTTATCTCATACAAAGCAGCTGCAAAAATAGAGATCATTAAAAGAGATAATGTAGGAAACTATGTCCTTCTAAAAAATACCATGAACAATGAAGTAATTTCAATACTAAATATGTATGCACCCAATGATATAGCATCCAATTCTCAGAGGAGAAGTTGAAGGAGTTACAGGAAGACATAAACAGCAAAACTCTACTGGTGGGAGACCTTAACCTCCTGCTATTAGATTTAGATAAATCTAATCACAAAATAAACAAGAAAGAAGTTAAGGAGGAAAATAGATTGTTAGAAAACCTAAATATGATAAACTTATGGAGGAAATTTAATGGTGATAGAAAGGAATATACTTTTTTTTCCTGCAGTACATGGCACATACATAAAAATTGACCATGTACTAGGGCATAAAAACCTAATAATCAATTGCAAAAGGGCAGGAATAGTGAATACATCTTTCTCAGATCATAATGCAATAAAAATCACATGCAATATTGGGCCATGGAAATATAGACCCAGAACTAATTGGAAACTAAATAACCTAATTTTAAAAAAAATGAATGGATCAAACAACAAATTATAGAAAGAATTAATTATTTCATCCTAGATAATGACAATAAAATAATGAAACAACATGCCAAAACTTATGGCATACAGCCAAGGCCACTATCAGGAGATACATTATATCTTTAAATGCTTACATGAATAAATTAGAAAAAGAGCAAATCAATGAACTAAACACGCAACTAAAAAAATTAGAGAAAGAACAAATTAAAGCCCCACAATTAAAAAACAAATTATAAATTCTAAAAATTAAAGGAAAAATTAGTAAAATTGAAAGCAAAAAACTATTAACTACTAAATAAAACCAAGATTTGGTTTCATGAAAAAAATAATAAAATTGATAAATCTCGGGTTAATTTGATTAAAAGAAAGAAGTAAAACAAATTGCTAGCATCAAAAATGAAAAAGGTGAACTCACCACCAATGAGGAGGAAATTAAAGTAATAATTCAGGATTATTTTGCCCAATTCTATTATAATAAATTTGACAATCTAAGTGAAATGGACAAATATTTACAAAAATATAAGTTGCCCAAATTAAATGAAGAGGAAATTAAATACCTAAAGATAACCCTATCTCAGAAAAAGAAATTCAACAAACCATTATTGAATTCCCTAAGGAAAAAAATCTCCAGGGCCAGATGGACTCATGAATTCTATCAAACATTTAAGGAACAATTGGTTCCAATTCCATATGAAACTCCTTGAAAAAATAGGGGAAGATGGGACTCTGCCTAACTCTTTCTATGAAACCAATATGATGCTGATACTTAAACCAGGAAGAGTTAAAACAGAGAAAGAAAATTATAGACCTCTCTCCCTGATGAATTTAAATGCAAAAATCTTAAATAAAATCTTAGCAAAATTATTACAAGTTATCACTAGGATTATACATGATGACCAAATTGGATTTATTCTAGGGATGTAGGGTTTGTTCAATATTAGGAAAACTTAGTATAATTTATTAAATCAATAACAAACCTATCAGAAATCATATGATTATATCAATAGATGCTGAAAAAGCTTTTGACAAGATAAAGCTAGAGAGTATAGGAATAAATGGTTTGTGCCTCAGAAAAAAAAAAGCAGTATCTATCTGAAAGTATCAATAAGCATTATATGCAATGGGGATAGGCCAGAGGCATTCCCAATGAGATCCCATTATCACCACTACTATTCAATATCATATTACAAATGTTAGTCTCAGCAATAAGAGAAGAAAAAGAAATCAAAGGAATTAGAATTGGGAACGGAGAGACAAAATTCACTCTTTGCAGATGATATGATGGTATACCTAGAGAATCCCAAGAAATCGCCTAAAAAAACTACTAGAAATAATTAGCACCTTTATCAAAGTCTCAGGATATAAAATAAACCCTCCTCATAAATCCTCAACATTTCCATATATGACTAACAAGATGCAGGAGAAAGAGCTAGAAAGAGAAATCCCATTCAAAATAACTTCAGACAATATAAAATACTTGGTAGTCTACCTGCCAAGGCAGACCCAGAAACGTTTTGAAAACAATTACAAAACACTTCTCACACAAATAAAATCAGATTTAAATAACTGGGCAAATAATAACTGCTCATGGATAGGTAGAACTAATATAATAAAAATGACAATTCTACCAAAACTAAACTACTTATTTAGTACCCTATCAAAATTTCAAAAAGTTACTTTAATGAGTTAGAAAAAGTTGTAAGTAAATTCATATGGAGAAATAAAAAGCTGAGAATTTCCAGGGATTCAACAAAAAAAGTGCAAAAGAAGGTAGTGTAGCCTTACCAGATCTAAAATTATATTATAAAGCATCAATCATCAAAACTGTCTGGTATTGGCTAAAAAATAGAGTAGTGATCAGTGGAATAGACTAGGTGCAGTAGCAGGAAATGATTACAATAATGATTATAAAATGCCCTACATATTCCTGACAAAATACTTTCCTTTAAGCACATCTAAATCAACTCCTGGGATTTCCTATAGGAAGTTATAATGTCTCCAGGATAAAAAAATAAATTTGTTTAACTTTTAAAGGCCTATAAAAATCTAGTCCTATCTTACCTTTTCAGACTCATTGGACATTATTAGCCTTTCCCCATATTGCAATTCAACCAAATTGGACGTTTCTGTTCCTCACACATGCCTTGCACTTTGGTCATCCTATGTGCCAAGAATGCTCCAATTACTTAACTCTGCCTTAAAGAGTTTCTCTCTCTTTTCCCTTCAAACATCATTTTCTTTATTTTTTTCTTTTTTTTCTTTTTATTAAAGATATTATTTGAGTTTTACAATTTCCCCCAATCTTACTTCCCTCCCCCCCACCCCCACCCCACAGAAAGCACTCCATAAGTCTTTACTTTGTTTCCATGTTGTACCTTGATCCAAATTGGGTGTGATGAGAGAGAAATCATATCCTTAAAAAGAACAGAATTCTCAGAGGTAACCAGATCAAACCATAAGACATCTGGGTTTTTTTTTTCCGAATTAAAGGGAATAGTCCTTGTACTTTGTTCAAACTCCACAGCTCCTTATCTGCAGACAGCCAAAAATTGTTCCCAATTGTTGCACTGATGGAATGAGCAAGTCCTTTAAAGTTGAACATCACTCCTATGTTCCTGTTAGGGTGTACAGTGTTTTTCTGGTTCTGCTCATCTCACTCAGCATCAGTTCATGCAATTCCCTCCAGGTTTCCCTGAAATCCCCTCCCTCCTGGTTTCTAATAGAACAATAGTGTTCCATGACATACATATACCACAGTTTGCTAAACCATTCCCCAATTGAAGGACATTTACTGGATTTCCAATTCTTTGCCACCACAAACAGGGCTGCTATAAATATTTCTGTACAAGTAATGTTTTTACCCTTTTTCCTCATCTCTTCAGGGTATAGACCCAGTAGTGGTATTGCTGGGTCAAAGGGTATGCACATTTTTGTTGCCCTTTGGGCATAGTTCCAAATAGCTCTCCAGAAGGGTTGGATGAGTTCACAGCTCCACCAACAGTGTAATAGTGTCCCAGATTTCCCACATCCCTTCCAACAATGATCATTATCCTTCCTGGCCATACTGGCCAATCTGAGAGGTGTGAGGTGGTACCTCAGTGAAGCTTTAATTTGCATTTCTCTAATAATTAATGATTTAGAGCATTTTTTCATATGGCTATGGATTGCTTTGATCTCCTCATCTGTAAATTGCCTTTGCATATCCTTTGACCATTTGTCAATTGGGGAATGGCTTTTTCAAACATCATTTTCTGTATGATAATTTTTCTGCTTCTTCTCTTGTTAGTAGTCCTTTTCCAAAATACCTTAAATTGATTGTATTTAAGTGAGGTCCACAGATAGAGAGCTGGGTCTGGAGTAAGGAAATCCTGAATTCAAATCTGAGTTCAGACCTTTCCTATCTGTGTGACCCTAGACAATTGTTCACCTCCATCTGTTTCAGTTTCTTCACCTGTAAGTAGGAGTATAATAATAGCATCAAACTTTCAGGATTATTGTGAGGATCGAATGAGATTTTTGTAAAAGCAGTGGATAGAGCACGGGCCCTGGGGTCAGGAGTACCTGAGGTCAAATCTGACCTCAGACACTTAATAATTACCTAGCTGAGTAGCCTTTGGCAAGCCACTTAACCCTATTGCCTAGCAAAAAAAACTAAAAAAAAAAAGCACTTAGTAAGAAATTGGCACCAAAGGCAAACCTATGTGTATCAATGTGTATTCCCTTCCCTTCCCTCCCATCCCTACAGGATGTATTTGTATTCATTAACTAAACATTTATTCAACTTTCCTATATGTTGTTTCTACCCATTAGAAATATGGACTCCTTATAAACAGAGACTGTCTTATTTTATTTGTATTTTTAGCATTTAATACAGTGCTTTGTGCAAAGTGTTTAACATATGTTTTGCTCAACCATTCACAGTTTGATATTTTTTTCTGTTTTTTTTTCTCCCTGAAGTTCTTTGAAAATAGAGGTAGTTTCATTCTTTATACTTACAGTTCCAACATCTAGAACTTTGCCCAAAATATAATAGGCACTTGGTAAATATATGTTGACTAATTGATTGATCTCTATTTTCACAGCTACCAGCCTACCAAAGAGCCTCCTCACATGGCTAGACTATTGCAATAGCTTCCTTACAAGCTTTCTACCTTCAATCTCTGCTTCCTTCAATTTATTCCAAAAATATGTGCAGCTTTCTTATACAAAAAAATGTTGTTGTTATTCAATCTTCCAGTTATGTAAGACTATTTATGGTCCCTGGACCATCACCTGCCAGGCCTTTCTATTGTCTACTAACTCCTAACATCTGTCCAAACTATTTTTTGTTTCCATGACACTTTCCATTTCATTTTCTGCTCAACTCTTTAACCCTTGCCTTTAATTTTCCTCAACATCAGGGTCTTTTCCAAGAAGTTCTATCTTTTCAATATGTAGCCAGAATGGTTAAGCCTCACTTTCTCTAGCTGAGCCTCCAGTGAGTAGTTTGAGTCAGTTTTT
Organism: Macrotis lagotis; assembly: GCF_037893015.1. Lineage (NCBI taxonomy): Eukaryota > Metazoa > Chordata > Mammalia > Peramelemorphia > Peramelidae > Macrotis > Macrotis lagotis. The sequence continues at coordinate 437,520,375 of NC_133658.1, read as the reverse complement.
TTTTAAGTATCGACTGATTTGATCTCCTTGCTGTTTAAGGAATCCTCAGTCTTTTCCAGCACTACAATTCAAAAGTTTCCATTCCTGTAGCACTTAGTTTTTCCTTTAGCTTTGATTATTTGGCCTTCAGTGTGGTCAGTGATGTCTCTGCTTATGTTCATATTGTTTCTCTAGTCAACTCTTTGCAAGGGTTCACTATTGCTTGTTGACTAATGTCAAAACCCATCATAATATTTTTTTTAGGTTTTTTGCAAGGCAAATGAGGTTAAGTGGCTTGCCCAAGGCCATACACAACTAGGTAATTATTAAGTGTCTGAGGCTGGATTTGAACCTAGGTACTCCTGACTCCAGGACCAGTGCTCTATCCACTGCACCACTTACCCACCTCCTGTTGTAATATTTTTAACCTTATTCTAATAAACATTTAATAATCTAAGAAATACATAAGAGTATAAGAACAATGATTGAGGCAGAAACAAGAGTGTGATAAGAGAAATAAATCTGTCTATAATTCATCATTTAAAGATGGATATGTAAAATATCATCTAAATATATAACAATAAATATAAAAATATAATTATTTCTCTCTTCAGTAACAGATAATAATCCCTCCTCCCTCCTATCAGAAATGACATTTTTCTTCTTATCATGGATATCATTTTGTACATAATTTATCTTCTCATTCTGTATTGTAACTATTTGTGTATTTAGCATATCCCCATTTAGTTATCTCCATTTAGAATGTAAGTGAAGGATTGAGACCATTACTTATCTTTGTACTCTCCAAGAACATAGGAGAATGCTGTGCACATAGTAGTTTCATATTAATATATGCCTGATAAAATGAAATATGTCTTATTAGGAAGAGAAGTCTCATTTTTGTTTATTATGAAAAACATTATACCATTTTGAAAGGTTCTGTTACCTTTAGACACTCTTATAGGATGCCAATATAACATCTTTTTGCATTTATTTCTTGGTGGTGATTTGATAATACAGCACACTTCAGATGCAATGCATTGAGCCTGAAAAAGGAAAAAAAATGCAGTATGGTTTCCCCTGAATGCCTTATTTCTTTAATTTGCTTTAGTTCTACTGCAAAATAAATATTCTTTTAAAAAAAAATTTTTGTATTTTATTTTTCCCCAGTTAAACATTAAAACCATTTTGATGTTCATGTTTAAAACTTTTTGAGTTCCAAATTCTCTCCCTTCCTTCCTCTCTAATCCCCTCAATGAGAAAGCCAGTAATTTGATATAGATTATAAATGTGTAGTCATGCAAAACATTTCCATAATAGACATGTTGAGAAAGAAAACAAAGATTCTCTCAAAAAAAAAAGAAATCTCAAGAAAAATAAAGTAAAAAGCATCAATCTGTATTCTGAAAACCCATCACTTCTGTCTCTGGGGATTGATAGTATTTTTCATTAAAATTCCTTTAGCATTGTCCTGAGTCATTGTATTACTCAGAAAAGCTAAGTCATTCACAGGTGATTATCCTACAATATTGCTATTGCTTTATACTCAGTACATTTCACTTTGCATTAGCTCATCTAAGCCTTTCCAGGTTTTTCCTGGGAGGATCCTGCTCGGCATTATTTATAGTAGAATAGCATTTCATCATAATCACATAACAATTTGTTCAGTCACTCCCCATCTGATGGGCATCCCCTCAATTTCCAATTCCTTGTCACCAGAAAAGAGCTGTTGTAAATATCCCTGTACAAAAAGATCCATTTTTTTCCCTCCCATCTTTTGGGATATAGACCTAGTAGGAACATTGCTAGATTAAAGAGGATGCGTGAAGTTATAACACTTTGGATATTGTTCCAAATTGCTCTTCAGAATGGTTGAATCAGTTCACAATTCTGCCAAAAAGGTATTAATTTCTCATTTTTCCTTTTATTCCCTCCAACTTTTGTTATTTTCCTTTTGTTCTACTATTATTCAATCTAATAAATATAAGATAGTATCTCAGAACTGTTCTGAAATCAGGGCAGCTAGGTAGCATAGTGGATAAAGCACCAGCCTTGGAGTCAGGAGTACCTGGGTTCAAATCCGGTCTTAGACACTTAATAATTACCTAGCTGTGTGACCTTGGGCAAGCCACTTAACCCTGTTTGCCTTGCAAAACCCTAAAAAACAAAAAAAAAGAACTGTTCTGAAATCAAGAACATTTTTTAATAAGACTACAGATAGTACTGATAACCTCATCTGAAAACTACTCAGATCTTTTGATCATTTATCAACTGGATAATGGGTCTTATTTTTATAAATTTGATTCACTTCTTTATATATTTTAAGATCAAATTTTCTGGTCAGTTCTGGTCTTTTCATCAGGAACTTTTAAAAGTTCTCTAATTCATTGCATATCCATATTTTCCCCGAAAGAATATGCTCAAGTACTGAATAGACTTTTAGTTATAATTCATGCTCTTTTGTCTCTCAGAATACCTCATATATATTTATCATATATATTTGTTTATATATATAGATATATTTACTATATATAAATATAAAGGATTTATAATCCTTTAAAGTAAGAGCATCTTGTGTTATCTTGTTTTAACCTTATTCTAATAAACATTTAATAATCTAAGAAATACATAAGAGTATAAGAACAATGATTGAGGCAGAAACAAGAGTGTGATAAGAGAAATAAATCTTCTGTCTATAATTCATCATTTAAAGATGGATATGTAAAATATCATCTAAATATATAACAATAAATATAAAAATATAATTATTTCTCTCTTCAGTAACAGATAACAATCCCTCCTCCCTCTTATCAGAACAATTATGCTCTTGTGTTATCCTGACTGAGGTTCCACAATACTTGAATTATTTTTTCTGCTTGCTTGTTGGAACTATAATATTCCTAGAGTTTTCATCTTGGGAACTTTTTAGAAAGTATGTAGTAGATTCTTTCAATTTCTCTTTAACCTTCTGGATTTAGAATATCACAGCAGTTTTCCTTGATATTTTCCAGAAAGATAATGTCTAGGTTCTTTGTTTTTTAATTATGTAGCCCATGATTTTAATCATGTACTCCTTTCAGGTAGTCCAATAGTTTAAAAATTATCTCTCATGGATCTGTTTTCCAGGTCAGTTGCTTTTCGAATGAGATATTTCACATTATTTTCAATTCTTTCATTCTTTTTATTTTGTTTTATTCTTTCTTGCTTTCTCATAAGGTCATTAACTTCCATTTAGTCAATTCTAATTTTTTTTATTAAAGGATTTTTGAGTTTGAGTTTTACAATTCAATTCTAATTTTTAAGTAATTTTTTTTTCAGTGAGTTTTTGTGCCTATTTTTTCATTTGGCCAACTCTACTTTTTAAGGAGTTTTTTTTCCTTTGTTGAATTTTTGTGCTGCTTTTTCCATTTTGCCAATTTTTGATTTTTAAGGCATTCCTTTATTCATTGTTTTTGTTTACTTACAAAACTGGCCTAGTTTGTTTTTTAAGGTGTAGTTTTCTTCAGCATTTTTTTGTCCATATTTTGAGAGAGTAATGAATAGAGCAAGAATCCCAAGCCTCAAAACCCTTTTTGTCTTGGGTGAGGCAGAGTCAATCACACAAGAGCAATAATTTTGAATGGGTTTTTATTCTCTATCTCAGATCTTATTACATTATCTTTACTCCCCCAGACTCCTTTTTCTTCAAAATTTCCCTATTTAGGGGGCAGCTAGGTGGTGCAGTGGATACAGCACCAGCTCTGGAGTCAGAAGGACCTGAGTTCAAATCTGTCCTCAGACACTTAATAATTACCTAGCTGCATAATCTTGGGCAAGTCACTTAACCCCATTGCCTTAAATAAATAAAATTAAAAAATAAAAACAAAACAAAAAATTTCCCTATTTCTGTTGAGGTCCACTATCCTTCTGATTGCCTAGGTTCACAATCTCAGCACCATCTTTGATTCCTCATTCTCACATACCGAGAAATCAAATCAATTTCCAAATCTTGTTTTAACTACCGTAAAATCTTTTGACATTTATCCTGTTTCTCTACTCTTACAACCACCAACTTAGTTCAGGTTCTCTTCACTTCTTAAATGGATTTTGCAATAGCCCCTTGCACTCTCTCAACTTAAGTTTTTCTCTTTCCTAATCTATCTTGAACAAAGCTGTCAAAGTAATTTTACTAATCTTATTTAATTTTTCAATAAAAAAAAATTTCTTCCACCTCCCCTTCCCCCCCCCCAAAAAAACTACGTGATCAAGTAAAATAATTTGGCTATGTCCAAAAATTTATGTCTTGCACCTTAAGTCCCTCACCTCTCTATCAGAGGTAGGTGGCATAGCCCTCTGAAATTATAGTTGCTTATTATATTCTCAGGCTTGTTTTTACAGTGTTGTTATTATATAACTCATTCTTCTGGTTTACCTCTCTTTGTTCTGCCTTTCCAGTTTTCTCTGAATTGGTTCTTTTCATCATTTCTTTTTCTTTCTTTTTTCTTTTTTTTTTTTTTTTGCAAGGCAATAGGGTTAAGTTGCTTGCCCAATGTCATAAAGCCAATAAGTATCAAATGTCTGATGTCAGATTTTAACTCAGGTTCTTCTGATTCCAGAATGGGTACTCTCTCTGCTCTGTCACCTAGCTGTTTCCATCTTCATCATTTCTTAGAGAACTTTAGTATTCTATGAAAAACATTTACCATGCTTTGTTCATTCATTCCATAATGCTTTCTTTTTTATTTTTTTAGGTTTTTGCAAGGCAATGGGGTTAAGTGGCTTGCCCAAGGCCACACAGCTAGGTAATTATTAAGTGTCTGAGGCCAGATTTGAACTTAGGTACTCCTGACTCCAGGGCCAGTGCTCTATCCACTGTGCCACCTAGCCACCCTATCAATTTTATTTTTGATGAATAAATAGCCATCACATTTGCCAGACTCTCATTATCTCTCATACCTAGACTACCATATAGGTCTCCTGGTTTCTAATCTTCCCTTCTTTCTAATTTGTTTAACATTCAATATTCCTAAATCATAGGTCTGACCATATGGGTCTCTTGCTTAAAATCTTTATGGGGCTCTCTATTGATGATGATAATGATGTCTGTCCTTCATTGTCAAAGAAGAGCATGTCACCAGGTAAAGTGATGCCATAAGCCCTTGAATTAGATTGAGTGAGGGACTGCTGTGCTAAGTCATCACTTTTTCCTCCAGAGCCTTCTGAGCCCAGTGACCAGATATGAATCAGAATGATTGGAAATGACCCTGGATGTGAGGCAGTCATAGGCAAATGGTAAGGGGTAGGTAGCTCAAGGTCACAAAGCTATTATGTGTCAAGTGTTTGAAGCTAGATTCAAACTCCCATCTTCCAGATTTCAAGGTCAGTGCTCTATCCACTATGTCAACTAGCTGCCCTGGGTCTCCTTCTCTATTTCACCTCTAAGATGAAATATAAACACCCTGCCATTAGAGTACTTCATAATCTGATTCCACATGACTCCCCAGACTTATTTCATACCACTCCACCTCATGAACTTCAACTACTCTAATAAAACTGGATGAAACATCAATTTCATTACTGTTCTACATATTTAAAGGCTCAATTCATGTGTCAACTCCTCTATGAAGACTTTTCTCAGTTACTCTATTGCTAATATTTTCCAGAATATAAGTTCCCAGAAGGTAGGGATTCTTTGGTTTTGGCCAGATCTACAATGCTTCTTCTTTATAGCCTCATATCAATGGAAATTTATTTATTTATTTATTTATTTATTTATTAGGTTTTTGCAAGGCAAATGGGGTTAAGTGGCTTGCCCAAGGCCACACAGCTAGGTAATTATTAAGTATCTGAGATTGGATTTGAACTCAGGTACTCCTGACTCCAGGGCTAGTGCTCTATCCACTGCATCACCTAGCCACCCCAAATTTATTTATTTTTAATAAACAATAAATAAATAACTATAGAAGGGCATTTGATGGTCATATATTGAAAATGAGGGATAAAACACTGATAGCCTGCTGCACTTGACTCAACATCTGGAGAATGTAAAATAAAAACCTAAAAATGGACATCCCATCTCCTGGGTTTGACAACTGTGGTCAGAGAACCTGACCAACAATTGTTCAGGATGCAAGGACATGGATAATTTACAATCTGTCCTGATGGAGACAATATCAATTAAATTCCCCAGTTCATAGACAGTTTGATGAAATAATGGTAAAATAATAGATCAGAGCTTGAGAGATCCTTACAAACCATCTGACCCCACAATTTTATTTCAAAGAGTGAGAAAGAAAAAAGCCCCATAAGTAAAGTGCTTTGTCCATTCTTCTTTGACATGTTCTAAGGTGTAACTTAAGGTACTTGTCCTTGAAGCCCTTCCTGATTCCATCAATCTTTCCCTCCCTTGAATGTCCTCAGAGTCATTCACTCATATGGTAGTTGAGTGAATAAAGGAATGATTGAAAACTGGATATAGTTACTAGTATATCACAATTTATATAAAGACTGGGTTAAGGAAAAATTTTAAAAAGATTACCTTCAGAGAATCTTTTTTTTCTTCTTCTGAACTTGATGCAGGAACAATTTCATCTGAGTACACATAATTACTTATATTTGGATTTAATTCTCCTCCTAAAGACAATTTTTGTACTGGGGACAAATTGATCTATATTTCATTGAAAGAGTAACACCAAAAAAAATCTGTTAAGTTGACTTATAAACATGATTTTAAGTATTTTTTCTACTATATTTCCAACATACCTTTCTTCTGTACATTGTAACACTTCAGCTATATAGCAACCACATCAATTATTAAGACTCTTGCTCACCAGTAAGGAAGCCAAAGTAGACATTAAAACCATGAGATACAAGTCACAAATTAGATGGGCTAAAGTTAACATATTTTCCAGTATTACCCTAATTGAGGCTCTCATCAAAAATTTCTTATACTATTGTAATCACCTTATAATTTTTTTCTTTCACAAATGTTCTTCTCTTTTCCCTCCTTTCCACAGTTGCTAACAGGACCATATCAATTCCCTCCTGCCCAATATACTCTAATGGTTCCCAATTGCCTCCAAGATAATGTATTAACTACTTTCTTTAGAAAAGCTCTTCACAATTTGGATCCAGCTCACTTTTCCAGAATAGTTGTGTGTTACTTTCCAGCCAAATTAGTGTATTTATTGGAAATGACATTTCATCTTCTGCCTCTTGGAATCGTAGCTCAATTTAAGTACCACTTCCTTTCTTAGTCTGCTCACTCACTAGTACCTGTATCCTCTTTAAATTATTTTCTATTTACATATATAAGTACATGGTGTTTGTATTGAGAAGAAATAAGTAATTAGAAGACAAGAACTATTTATGCAAAATATAGTTTTCAAATTTTTATTTCTAGTACCTAGAGAATGTTAGGCATGAAACAGAAGTTATTGATAGATTGCTTTCATCATAAGAAAGCACTTATTCAGAATCAATTATTTTACATGTAATTTTTTGTTTACATTTTATGTAAACAGACAATTTACATTTGGTTTTCAAAGCCACAGTAGATTAAAAAAGAGAAAACTGAAGGGATACTTAGGTGTACAGAAGTTCCTAAAGGTAAATATGTTAATAAGAGCAAGAAGTAATAGCCAATGTATATAGAAAGGGAAAACAACAAAGCTGTCAACAAAAACAACAAAACAATTATACAATTCAAAGATGAAAACAGCCTTAAAGCTTTGAATTTGTTTTAATTTTTGCTTTTTTGGCCTTAAGCTTTGAGATCATCATCATTGTAGTGTTCCCAGCAAAGTACACTAATGAATGCTCATAATGATGATCATGAATTAAGAGTTTGAAGTCCAACACATAAAACATATGAACCATCAAAAATGTTTCAAATCAAGATTTACCACTTCAAAAAACAAACACTTGGCCATTTTCTACACTCTCTTTTCTAAAATAACGTATCCCTGAAGGGATTCAGATTACTATGGTTTTATTATAATTTTTTTCCATTTAATTACATGTCCTTTCCCATTCAATTTCTGCCTAAGTGTGCAGTTTGTCAAAAATGCCAGACTTGGCTAAAGAGTCACATCTATTTTAGATAGTTATAATTGGGAATATGACATAAAGCACATCAAGAAGTAAACTGACCAGAACATCTCGCATATGACCATAATGGGATATGATAAAGAACTAGTGAGCCAAAAGAATAATGGGTTGCCCTAACATGTATATTAACAAATACAAGTCTGTTAAGGGTCAAAACCTGGTGTGAATCCCTAAATTGAAGACTGGAGGCATAAAACTTTATGAGTACACTCAGACATTTTCCCTTACCACAGCTGGTCTTGGAGATCTCACCATTTGAAGAGCCCTGCCTTCAGTCAACAAACAGGGCAGATTGCTTTCATGACTACTTATTCACTTGTTTAACCCAAAATACTTTCATGTACATTTGATTAAATTGAAATATAAATATATATTTTTGGCCATTGCTAACCTAATATGCCTTTTTCAATTCAATAAACATTTGCTACTATATTTTTAGAATTCTCCACTG